>NC_066316.1:71396993-71730921 GCF_022539315.1 Serinus canaria
TAGTGCACTAACATCAGTTAGTGTTCTCCTTTATCAAAAGAATGATAGAATGAGTTGATCAATTTGTTTAGCAGTGCTCTGTGTTGTTTGTATAATTTTCCTTTCTCACAAATTTCTACCACAATAGAAAAATTTAATATGCACAGTCATACTAATTAATAACAGCTGATCTTCCTCATTTGTTCAGCACATTCCTGTCCCACTCTTTTGTGCTGTGTTTTAATAGCTTGATGGTAGAAATATTTCTTCAGAAAAGAATAAGCTCAGAATCACCTGGAAAGCAAATTTTGAGTACATGCTTATCCCTCCACCCTAAGAACATAACAAGTATACACCCACCAACCTTTCTTTAACTAATTCCATAACATCAGGTATGTCCCAAAGGTATTCTCTTTCTGTCAGAATGTTTTGACAAAATGAGGGTAAAGACAGGTGACATGATCTGAATAAATAGTTTAACAGCAGAAACTGGAATTAAATGCAGTGGTTTTGGTTTGTTTTCATTAAAAATGTTTCTTGAGATTTATGTCTTTGACATTGAGAGAATAATAAATAGGTTTCTCTCCAGAAGATATAACCTATTGCTTAGAGTTAACAGAAAATCTTTCTTCCAAGAGGAGATAATTGAGCTACCTCCTGGAATTTAATGCAAAATGTCAGAGATTTTTATTTTGTTTTTCTTCAGCATCTGCAAAATTTGGAACTGATAAAACATTTCTTTACAGAGTCCTGACATGCTGATTGAGATATTTTGATCAGCCTAGGCTGAAAAGTATTTTTGGGATAAAAAATACATGGTCATTATAAGCCTTTGCTTTCTCAGTTAGGTGGTTTTAAAACCACTGACACATTGCAACTGAAATTTTGAAACTTGCCTTGAAACTTGTGTCATACAGGCTGCAGCATGTTTAGGGATTTTTTATTTGGGTTTTTGGAGTGGGTTTTTTGGTTTTTTTTTTTTTTGGTTTTTTTTTTTTTTTTTTTTCAGAAAGATGGTTTGGTTTGGGGGGTTTTGTTTGGTTGGTTGATTTTGAATTTTTTAGTTTGATTTGGTTTGGTTCATTTTTTTTTTTTCATACAGATGCATGAAACCACGAGGCCTAAATCTTGTAGAAATAAACAGATGTTTCTCAAAACCGAAAAAGTTACCTAAAAGAGTGGCCTGAATTTTAGAAAATTGTCCTTTCATTGAAATTATCAATTTGCTGATGAGTTTTCATCCCCCTACTGACAGAAGAGTGATTTTTTTTTTTCTTTCTATAAGACCTCAGCTACTGAGAGTGAACCAATTCTCTCAGGAATCTTTTCTTGGAAACAGTTGCAATACAGGAATTTCTAAACTTAGTTCTGGTACCCTGTGAGCAGCAGCGGTGTCTGGTGGAACACCTGTTGTAAGAAAAGAAGTTTCTATCCAGCTCCTTGGCCACACACAGAGCATGTGTGTATAGCTAAATTTTAATGTCCTCATTCTGTTCTTTCCACTTAAAACATTCATAAGGCTCATGCTTTGTTACCCAGACATCTGGCATCATTGTCAGAACTACCACATGGTAATAACGAATTGACATATATTCCAAAATGCTGGCTATTTTTGAAGCAAATGTGCAAATTGTCTTGATAGCTCAGGGCAAGTAAGTTTAATGCTCTCTAGAAGGTTTTTTTTTCTTTTTTTCTCTCTAGAAAATCCAAAGATAAATTTAATAGGAATTCTCACAACTGAATCAGCTGACTTCAGGAACTGAAGTGTGAACTCCAAACAGAATCTGTCCTTTGCCACATATTTTAGTCTCACAATTCTCATGCATCAAAATCTCTTTAACCAGGTACAACCCAAAACCCTCACAATTTTTTTTTTCCTACTGGTCACCATAGAAATTTCTTTCTCCTATTTGCTTCTGTTGATACACAGTCAGATGGATATGCATGTTTCAGATTAATTGATGGGCTTCACATTCCTGCTGTGTCTAGGACAGGGACTCCTTTTTAATACAGCAATTAGTTCATGGCCAAGTGACTGTGAAAACATTTTCACCAGAAAGCTATTAAGTCAAAACTTTTTCTGAAATCATTTTATGCTTCACTGGCTGTGGTTCAGTCTAGACATAATCAAACCAACTTTAAATGAATTCTCTCAGGCATAGACAGCAGTCTAATTTCATGAGCAGAGCAAGTTGCACAACCCACTAGAGAAATACAAATGCCTCTGCTGAAATACATGTTACCAGCACCAGACTAAACCTACTAACTCAACTAAGCAGTTAAACACCACTCATTCAGCTGGAAATGAAGAGGAGCTGATATCACTGTCAGTGTTCCAGATCAGAAAAATAAAATTAATTGCTCATGGATTGGTGTTGTCATGTCAAATACAAATTTTGATTAGGTTCTCTAAACTGCATGAGAATTACTGCAGTTTAAAATTCTACTGAGGAGGCTAAGAAATTACCTGACATAGTGGTTTTTTTTTGAAAAAGACTGGAATTGGTGGTCCAAAATCATTCTGACTAATCAGTGTTATTAAGTAGAGATTGTGTGGCTGAGGTATCACTTCTTACTGGTTAAAAATACGAGTTTTTTCCTCTTGCAAAAGTATAAGACTGCAATCTAATGCTCCTGCTCCAAGGAGTTGTGTATTCTCCTTCAGTGGTGAATGGGGAGAAGAATCCCCATGCTTTTTCTTTCCTGGAAACATTAAATGTTGAAAAGAGAGAAACACGTCTATCTGTCTTTTGATTAGAAAGTGAAAATATAACTACAAAGACAGTTTTATTTGCATATCTTGAATTGCAAAATTGACAGTCTAGGAATTGTCATGATGATCTGTTCTCTCAATTTTGACTATGACGTGAAAAAGAACTGAAAGAGTAGGAAAAAAGTTTTCATAGTTTAAGTGATGATACTTGAAGTCTTTTCATGTATTCCTGATTTACCTGCAGTAGTGGGAGGTCTCTGCTGAACTTGCAGAAACTTCAATAGAGCAATACCTGTTCTTTGAAGGAATAGGGCAATAGGAATGAGCTTAGGATTTACATAAATCTTGCCTTTTTATAACCCCATTCAGTGCTGAAGCTACTTGTCATGACTAGAATTTCCTTATAAACAAAATGGAAGCATCTTGCTGAAATCTGTTCCAATAGTTTCTTGCTCAATGTCACTGAAAACCCAAAGGATGTTTTCAGAAGATTAAGTCAGAAATTACTGATCTTCAAATGAATACTAGAACTGTTCTCACTGTGACATGATTATGTATGCTCTCAGTATATTCAGACTGTATTTCCAAATTACATTATATCTACATCAAAGATACTGGTACTAAATGATGCCACTGGTATCAATTGATGTGTGAAGTTTGGATAACACCTAATTAACTAAAGAACCTATTCCTAAAACTAATTTTGCTAAAAAAAAGCTTTTTTCTTTTGGACTACATGTTTGTATATGTATAAAAACTGACCAGAAATCCAATTAGTGGAATTTATATTACTTTCACAGGATAGTGTAGCTTTTATCTCCTTTGTTTTTGGAGGAAAAGTAAAAATGTTAGGAAGAAAAAAAAGAGCAAGCAAAGGAGAGCGTGCATGTGAGAGAGATAAGTTCGGAATTGAAAATAGCTGTTTAAAGTAAATCTCAACAGGAGAACTGGTTTGGATTTCTGCATTCCCTTAAGGAAAAAAAAGAATTAAAGTAAATTATAAAATTTGATATGCTGGCTTTTGTTGCAAAATATTTATTTACATAACATTTTCTGGAATAAGTAAAAAAGTATAGTGAGGAGAAAATGTTAATTTAAATTAAACCAACATAACATAGTTGGTGATCAGAAAACTCTGCACACTGTTTTACACATACCAAGACAACCACTTTTCCCCTGCTGAAAACTGGGTGTGAAATTTTGAATAAGAAGTTCTATTTAAATGGACAAAATTAATTCTCTTAGGTCTTTTTTTGACAATCCTTTTCTAAGAAATAATGCAGTTGTCAACAAGCTGTGGCCTGCTCCACCATCTTCTACATATTCTCCCAGAAGAAAAAGCTTAACGCTCTCTATGGGCGTATGAGAGACTATTGCAGCTCCTGAGAATAGAGTTTAGAGTAGATCTAATCCAAACTTCTCCTCTAGTCAGGATCATGCCAAGTGAACATTTTGGTTTGAACCAAATAATCTCTTTCTTCGAAGGGAGAGAAAAAGCTGGAAATGAATTCTTTCTGCCTAAGCTGTTTCAGTTTTTCCTAGGTGTATAAGTTCACACTTCCATTTTCTTCTATCACGTAGATTTCATGCACAATTTTCCCTATCATAATTATATTTTTTTCTGCTGAAAGACACTGTGGCAGGAAATTTCCAACTGCAGTACACTATTTAGTGTACTGCTGATTGATTTTTACTCTGTTCTGCTTGAGAAGTCTGACTAGTTTAAGACTAAAGAATCTTGAGCAGAATATCTAAGTGACAGCGCGAGCACAAGGAATACTGACTGCTGCCAACACCAGTAATAGCCCTCTTTAAAACAGAGCTCTGCAAAAGAACATGTAGCTGAGGCATGCTCTTCTGCAAAGATAAAGGTTTTGATTGGGATGTGATTATACCACAACAGGTCTGGTACTTTTTATTCAAACAAGTTCTGCATCAATATGTTTTTGCATCAATAATCTTCTGCATATAATTATATGTCCATAAAATGACAGCAGTGTGCATTACTAAGAGGTAGTGAGAATCCAATTTTGTTGTTGTTTTGGGGATTAATTTGGGTTTTGTTTATTTTAATATAATGGCTAACTTATATTTAATTTTCCTTTGATTTTTATCATCTATGTACTTTTATTTCAACTGAAGGAATTTTTTTTTGTTTCCAAATGTTTTGAATATTCTTTCCTTATTTTGTGTCACTCATGTCAATCCTATGAAAAACATGCTGGTTTTGATGATCAGGAAGATTTTTTTTTGATAATTTGATAGTCTCTGCATCTTTTTTTGATAGAAAATTGAACATGAACTTATATGCCTAAGTACCAAAATTAGATTTATGTAATTAAAACATACAGGAAGCAGTTATCTCCTCAAGGCTACCATTATAGACATCTCCTCTGAAATCTCAAGAGATCTTCAGGTCTTTCACTGCTCAGTTGACAATCTTTATGCAAAGAACTGTTTCTTTCAGTGCTGTATTTTTCCACTGTCTCTCCACTAAAGATATTTTGCTTTACTTAAGGAATCCTACTCCTCTCACCAACAGCAACCATCAAAATGCCAGTCAAATAAAATAATCCCATTTATCCTCACCTGTGACCTAAAATACTGTTGTCTTTGGTCACATTAGCCTAAGCAATACATAAGTAGCTTTTAGCACCATCTAGCTAAATCCCAATGTAACACACTCCACCAAAGTTTCATCATTTCTTTTGGAAATTATTTGAGTTACTTTCTACAAATCTCACATTTTATTTTTTGCTCTCCATATGAAATTAATCTCATGCATAAAAGCAGAAAACTTTCTCTGATGTGGCTCTGGACTCAATTTATTTGTGATAAATTGATAGAAAGTAGAAAACAGTCTGAAGGGCATTAGGAGGGTTACACACTGGTTTTGCTCTGTGCTGTAGGTACCCTGTGGTGGGTGCAGCAATGCAGTCCTTGGAGTACTGGCTGACATTCCTCTGTAGCTGATATGAATGAGACAGTTCTTTAATATGAAATTGATTGTCAGTTGCGTTCCTATGATTATGCTGACAGTATGATATTTTTTTCAATTAAAGTAATTGAAAGTTAAAAGAATTATATGTGGAATTGTATTAAAAGTGTTGCCTACATCCCATGGCAATAGAAAACAATAACAGCAAAGAGGTTCTCTTTTTAAGCAGTGAATAAACCAGCAGGTATTAATTTTTCAGGTATTTTTATACATGTTATGTATTTTTCAGGCATTTCCCTTTCCTTTCCTTTCAAGACTCTTTACACTGTCTTGAATTTCATAAAAGATTCTAGTTCAACCCTCTACACCAGAGACTTGCAGAAGTTTTGTGCTCCCAAAGTTAAAAAAACCACTGTATTTTTAAACAAACTGACTCTTTCAGTCTCAAAATCATCCACCACCATCAAGCAACATGCAACTGGAGGACTTAATAGCTTCTTAGCTTAAGAAGTAAGAGAAAGATGATTGTAGCAAAATGCATGCTAGTACCTAGCAGTAACAATTAGATTTAATATTTACTCTGAGTTGATGTAGGATTTGTAGTTTTACAGGAATTCAACTGGCACTGCATTATGAAAGTAATGTTGTGACCTCATCTGTTTTTCCTGTTGCATTAAATTATCAAAACACATTAAATAATACAAGAAAAAAAAATATGATACTGATGTAAGAGATCTTTTTCTTCTGTTCACCAGGATTTACACAGAAAAATAAAATTTAGAAAAAGGACAAAACTTAAAATATTAGACTCAAAATTTAATGGATTTTCCCAGAAAAATTATTTATATACTCAAAAAGTAAGAATTTTTTCAGTTATTTAAAATATGTTTAAAGTTATTTAATAGTGCTTAAAACATTCCAACTTGCTTCTCTTGGAAAAAGTAGAAAATCTAAATGAAGTTATTTTGACTTATTATGGTAGCTCACTCAGATGCAGATCTCAATTTTCAATAACATGGTTAAACAGTCAAGATCAATACAATTGATGTTCTTTTATTGTAATATATAAATTGGCTTGGTTTTTTTCAGAGTGTGATGTTGCTCTAAAAGGACTCGGATGAGGTTCTCTGTTTTCTTTAAAATATAAATTTCTTTCACTGGTTCACTTAGAGATATTTCAGGATTTCGCTTAGAGCCACAGATGACTTCATTACTGACTTCTATACATTAAAAGCTAAATTAAGGCTGACATTAATTACCAGAAATAAGGAATTTGTCCACATTCAGTAAGTTTAGGGCAGTGCCTTCCCCTAGAACACACCAAACAAGCTTCACCTGCAAGACATCGAATGCCACCACAGAGTACATCTCTAGAATTCTAGTTGCTTTGGATTGGTCAACCTAACATGGAGAAAAAGCAATCTGCTCTTTTATTTTTTGGTTCCATACCTACTTTTCCCATTACAGGGATCATTTCCTCCCAGTGGGAGAAATTAATTTCATAATTCAATTCATTACAATGCATTAACTAATTGTCTCCATTCTCTTGCAGTTAATTAAAATAAATTAAGTCAATTATACTTTTCTATCTCTGTCTTTTCTTTTCTTAATCTGAATTAGAGAAAGGGAGCCTTAGCTGGAAAATAGAGAAAAGAAAGCATTCCCTACAGGAAAAGTGGAGGCCCTAATAGCACAGTGTGAAAAGAGTTTAAAGATAGAGTGGTTTAAAAGACTTTAGTTTCATTTACTTATGATAAAAAACAATTGGCCAGTGGGGGTTGTTGTTGTGGGGGTCCTTTTTGTTTAGTTAGCCATGTGTTTTTTTCTTCATAACGTAGTAACATTTTTTCAAGAAATGGACATTGATGTTCACTTCACTTAGGAATTTTTATATAAGAAAGCCATGATATAAAGGTGTAAGAAATATAGTACTCATTTTAGCAACTATAATTTAGAAGTCAAACAATCACTGGATTTCTGTTGAAATGGGAAACAAACAATCAAACAAAAAACCCACAATTTTTTCATACATTTTTTAAAGAATGGACTATGTAAAATTTTCATATTTGATTAATTACTGGGAAATAATAAAATTAATCCTTTAAGTTAGTCATATTCCTACAATGCCCCTCTTTTTAAAATATATTTCTTACTCCTTATGCTTCTTTTGGTTGTTTTTTTTTTTTTTTTATGCCACTACACAGATGTCAGAAAAGTAAATTTGAGATGTTCATGACAATAAAATTAAATGTTTCCAGAAGTAGTGCCACCCCAGTTAAAAACAAAAGAGTGCTTCTGATTTGTGAGTACCATTGAGGATGGCAACAGGAAGTAAAAACCTTTTCTTTAGCTTATTTTTCTTTCTTCTTTTTTATTTATTCACACAAGCATTTAGAAGGAGCAACACTTGGTTTACTTCAGATTAGTCCAATTAGTCCCCAGATGTGAATTCTGTGTTTATTTTCCCTTGGTACCACATACAGCAAGAGAAGACCAAAAACCTAGCAGTACAAACATAAGAAACACTTTCTATTACACATTTGAATAAAATGCTCTCATTTTCAGCCCAGAGCAATTTGCAGTCTGTAGAAATTAATCTGATCATGACACAGTTTTAGAATTTCACAGACATTTAAAATTTTCTCTTTACTAGCATTCTGCCACTTTTTCATTCCCTACCAAAAGGAAACTGAACCTTCTCTGCCTTGAAGCTGTACCTTTTGGAAGAGGCATAATAGTCACCAATTAAAACATTTCTTATGCCTTTCACACTCTCCACGTGGAATCAGCTGTGAGAATGTACTTGTGAGGAAGATCACTGTCACTGAAGAAGTGATTCCAGAATGCTGATTTAGGCAGGTCTCTCTTCTTTTTCACATTTCTTATGTTGCTTTGGCATTTGTTTTTCTCCTAAAGTGGAACTCCTTTCTTTATATGGATGATACTTTATTTCAGTTCTTCTGAAGGTGCCTTGCTATGGGAGTTATTACTTTATCATCTGTGTATCTGTCTATCTCTACGTTTAGATCTACGTCAATATATATCTCAGCCTCAAAGGATCTACAGTTCTGTGCCATTATAATAATACTCATCATATTATAATAATAACTTATCAGAATTTAAATATTTTCAACATATTTCTAGACCCAAGTTTCTAAAAGTGTTTTTGATCAAGTGAAATAGTCTCAGAAACTTTTTCAATTAATTCCTTTTTTCACTGTCCCTCTAATTTACCTAAGCTGACCTCTTGAAACCTGGGACGTGAGAAGATCAATGACTAAACTAATTAAGAAATATTGTTCCAATAAAATCTGCAAGAGTGTATTTTTTATATAATTTCCATTTTGATCTTTATCCTTTTTCTTTCAGCTAAAACTTCAAACTGTACATCAATATCCAGACCATGTCAGGTAGATGAGAAAGCATGAACTTGTACAACTAATAGGACAAAGAATGTACTTCACCCTTCTATCAGACAGACACTACCGCATTAAATGCTAATCATAGATTTCTACTTCTTAATTTGAGGATTTGATACTTATCTGCTATTGTGTGTAGTCAGAAAAGATCTGCCTACCAATATTTTTAAGTTTCCTTTTGGCTCATTAGGACTTTGCCCATGAATTAGAATATATATTCAAGAGGAAATATTGGTGGTTTTGGTGTATTTCTGTATCTTCTTTCTTCGAACACTTCATTACTCTTCTGTATATGAGTTAACCTCTCATTATACACTCCTGAGTTTATCCTACATTTGCTAAAACCAGCAATAACTGACCAGTCTCATTACTGATTTTAACACATATGTTGCATATCTATATGTATTTATATATAGATATGTTTATCTGTGCTGGAGAGAATGAGCTGAAATCAAAGGATGGTGAGACTAACTTGTGTTTATCAAAGCAACCATGTTACAGTAGCTGAGTTACTAGCTGGTCAAGATAAGGTTATTCCGTGGAATAGGATAGTTGCTCTGATGTTAAAACATTGATTTGCATAGGAAATGAAGCATTTCTCATTCAGTGGTATTGTGTATTGAAACCTTCTGAAAGGCAGTAACAGTGTGGGAAAAATAATAGCTCCAGGCTGTCTTTGCTCCTGCATCTGGGACTCCTTCTGACTGTAATTTTAATTTTACTTTACATCAGAGAGCTGGAATAACCTCTTATTCAGGCAGAAGGTTTCTCTGCAGGTGCACTCTGTGTTCCAGTACTCCAAAAGATATGTTCAATTTGTAAAATACATCATTTTTAAACAGCACACAAGCTTACCAGGCATGTTGTTTGTAAAAGCAAGCTGCAAACAATTTATAGTCCCACAAGATATCTCATTCCATTTAGGTCTTAATAATTTTTTTCTCTTTAAACAAATACAGATGCAAAAGTTCACACTGACTTTAAGCGGTGCTTTCAAACCTCAAGTGTTTTATTTTCTATCAGATAGTTCTACATCTCAGAGAAAATAAATGTGAATAAAGAGATGGGAAAATCTGAAAATTAACTTTGGTTCTAGCCATGACTATATCATAATTTGATAGATACAATGGTGTTTGAGGAAAGCAAAAATTAGGGAGTATATAGATAAATGAACAGGAGTAATTATATACTGACCTGGCTACACTAATAATATAAATTACCAGAAATCATATAAATAACAGTTTTAGTATGACATGGATATAAAATTATCATTAAATGTAAAAATCTCAAATACTGTGTAAAACCCAAATAAAACTCTTGGTTTATTTGCTTAATTTTATGAGTATGTTGATTTCCATTGTGTATTTCTAAATACAAGTCAGAAAAATACCCTTCCTTGAGCAATGTTTGAGGTAAATTATATCACTTGTAAAGAATATCTTTGGGATATGATTACTTCATAGAATCCATTCTTGAATTTTTTACTCTGTGGCAAAACTCTGGGGCTTATTCCTCTTTACAGAACCTGTAATCCTCTTCCAAAACTCATATAATTAACTCTATATGTCTGAAGTGAAGCTTTTATGATCAAGGTCCTTTTATAGTTAACTGCAGAATGAAGAACATCTATGAACTTACTGAATTCAATTTTCCTCTTTCTTTTCCTTTTTTTTCCTCAGCTTTTTTCTTTTTCTTTTTTCTTTTTTTTTTCAATTTTTCTTCTTTCTACTATTGTCTTTCTATTCTCTTTAGAAAAACCATTAAAAACAAATCCAGATGTCCTTCCACCAATCAGACAGAGAACTTAGTGATAGAATAAAATTTTATTGGACTGTCTTCTTTAGTCAGAAATATATTTTTCATATTAGATGCCTTGACCTAATATAAAAAGGGGCTATTCTTTTGATTTTATATTGTTGGGGTTTTCACCTAATAAGGACATGGGCACAGGGAAATAGTAGTCTAATATTTAGCTAAAGTAACTAAATGATAAAAAGTCTGTGATTTCAAAGTATAAAGTATAAAAAGTTAAGAAACTAAAAATGTCAGTGGTTGCAATTACATAAATATATAAGCACAATCTGAAGTAGCTCCCTTTCACAAAGAAACTTCATTTAGTAATCTGATTGCTCTTCAGTGCTCTTCTTTTGGGGTTTTTTGTTATATTTTTTTTTTCCTGGTCAAGTAGACTTGAGGGTAGACCTGGTTGAAAAATGTTACAAAATTAGGAAAACACCCAAACAACAACAACCACAACAAAACACCCAAAAAACAAAAACAAAAGAAGAAAAAAAAACAAAAGCCCCAAAACAAGCAAAACAAAACAAAAAAAAACCCTCAAAACCCTCAAAACAACAAACTACAAACAATGCTTATTTCTGCATATCTACAAAACATGAAAGGCTTGCAGGTCTACATTACAAATTACTGAAACATGAATTATATTTCTAAACACTGTATACCGGGAAAGAAAACAGCAACAAAACCAGACAATGGACTGTTTCACCCAGCATTCTTGATATCACAGTTGAAATGTCCTTGGACAGTAATAAAAGTCTTTTTTTTGATCATTGTGATGTTTTTATACTGCTCTAAGACCAAGTCATATCATGAACTGCATGCTAAAGCACAGGCTCAACTGTTTATTAATCTCCATCTCAAAAGAGCAAATAGACTTCTGCTATAGTGTTTTGTGAGAGATCCTGGAGGAAGATACTGTCAGAGCAGCCATGTACAGGAATGGAAGTGCTATGTTCTGGTTCCTGGTTTTGGTAATAAAGCAAAACTAGAAGGAGTTTTCTGAATCTTGTAAACCCTGTGAAATCTGCTCTGCTTACTGAAGGCATTGACAGTATCCATGTATAGAAATAGCTCATGGGATGTACAGGGCCAGACTATTTCTTTCAAACATTAGATTCCTGAGAACTAAAATATCCTAGATCAGTTTACCCTATATTTAATTATTGTGCCACACAATAGGTTTACTATCTTAAGAAGATTGTAAAAAAATGCCACTAGACATAGTACTTTCCACCTACATTAATTTAGCAAATTAATGACTTTGAAATACCCCCAAAAACAGAAACACAGAGCTCTCAGAGACATTATTAAAACATGGATTTTTTTTGTAGTTGCTTAAAAAAAAATAAAAGAGAAATTAAGTTTGTTGGTGCAGAACATAGAGAAAACAAACAGTGCTGGAAAGTAATGAAAAAGTGTAGATTAATCAGAGACACTACAGACTTTTTAATCATCCTGCTTATTAAGGACATTAAAAAAGGAGGCTGCAGCACTAGTGTAAAAGAAGAAATATTAACTATTACAGAAATTAAAGTAACTTTGACTGCTTGGCAGCTGCATTCTGGGTGACAGTAGTTACCATGGAGTTTTGACCACTATCTGAGTAAAGGTAGCAATCGCACAAGTTAGTAGCTGGAATTAATTAAATTCAGACTTGACTGTTGGAGGTAAGTAATAGTTCTCTCACCCACAGCTCACAGATAAAATACTGTGAACCTGAAAATTTTAGGTGTTTAGAATATTTGCTTAAGTTGATGGGAAAAGAGTGTGTTTTATTTTTGAGATTTATGCAAATTTAATTTATGTAATTGTTCTCCTGGTGCAAATTCCCTTCCAGTTTAGGAGAAATTGACTTTCTCTGCCAGTATCCTTAAATGTCAGAAAGGGATGCATAATTTCTTAAAGGACATGAGGGAAGCAGACAGAGAGAAACTACACTTTGGCTTACATGTTCAGATTTGTTATGGTATCTAAAATGAAAAGTAGCTAAGACCAACAAATTTTTTTTTGCCAGTAAAATCATCAATTTTATGAAATTTCAAGTCAACACAGGATAAAGCCCAAACCCCAAAAAATGTGTTTTGGCAGGGAATGGTCTAAACCTTTAAATATATATACCATTAAAGAAGTATTAGCTTTAAATACTCAGTACTTTAATACTCAAATAGAGTAGAATAACCATAGAATGGCTTGGGTTAAAAGGACCTTCAGATATCATCTGCTTACAACCCTTCTGTCATGGGCACAGAGCCATTCCACTAGATGACATTGTGCAGAGCTTCAGCACTCCAAAGGATGGGGCATCTACCACTTGTCTAAGCAACCTGTTCCAGTGTCTCACCACACTCAAAGTGAAGATTTTCTTCCTAATATCTAATCCAAATCCTTCAGTTTAAAGCCATTATGGCTTGTTCCATTACTACACTAGCTGACAAAAAGTCCCTTCCTACCTGCCACAGTAGCTGTTTTGGGGCTGTGGTTTGGATTTGTGTGGGTAACAGTGCTTGTAACACAGGGATATTTTCACTCTTATTGAGCAGTGCTTGCACAAAGCCATTCCATCCCCACAACAATGGGGCTGGGCATGCCCATGGAAAGCAGTGAGTTAATTCTTTCTTTTTCTTCCATGTATGCCTTTTCTTTACCTGCTAAAATATCCACTTTGAGTTTTCTCATTTTTTCACTCCCCATTTTCTCCTCTGTCTCACTGGAGGCTGTTTGAGGCTCAGTTGTTGGCCAAGGTAAAACCACAATATTATAAAAAGTAATTTAATCAAAACAGTCTTGCATTTATCTCAGTGCCTTCCAGCGGACCAAAATACAGGCATGGTAAAACTAGCTTAGGTTAAACAAGATAATTTATTGTTTCACCAAGGAGTTTCTTTTACACAGCAAATCCCTCAATGTTTAGAAAAAAAGAAAAAGCTGCCTTAAAATATTTCTCAGTTCTCTTGTGAATTTGCAAATAATTTTTCTGCCTATGGTTCTTGTTTTGCTTTTCTCCATTTATGTCTAAAAGATTTAATCCCCAGTGTACCAATTTACTGTTACCTGCTGGGGCAAACTGTGGAGTGCCTGAGGGTTGCAGTTTCCTAATCAACCATGTCAGGGGATCTCTTGGACCACTTCACTCCTTCACTTCAGTCTGTGGTGTCTGATTTTTTTTGCATGGAAGGCAAGGGAAGAAGAGGAAGGGAACAAAAAGAGGAGAAGGAAAGCAATGAAGGGAAACTGGTTGCTGCTAGGATACATTCATATTCAGAAAGTGCTCCAGGGAACAGGTGCCAAGAAATGTTCACAGCCATAATCCAAGAATTTCTGAAGCTTTTGTCCTGGGTGGTCTTTAGTGGGGAGAGGCAGTTTGATGCTTCGTTGGTTTGCTGAATTTTCAGCTGTTCTATTGGCTTTGTTAGTTTTCTTATCAGATTATTTTTCACTATACTTATGTAAACTTTGGGACTGGATTCTTACTTTATCTTTCTTTCTAGCACTATGTAAATAAAGTTATCTGCTCAGAAAAGATAACATAGAAATCAGGAATAAAAGCAGAGAATATTATAATTTTGAATCTTAATAATAATGTTCATGAGTTTCCATTCATTCATACTACATCTCTGCTAGATCTCTCGCTGTTGTGTTACACATATCTGAAGTTTAAGAAGGTACACTAAGGACAGAATCTGAGAAATTTTCAATATAAAATAAATAAGCTTTTGGCAGATGACCATAAAACAGGATAAGACAATCTGTGCAGAGACTGGCAGTTTAGGTTTTGTACCTCAAATTCACAGCTCTATTTTATTCCAGCCTACTTCTTTTATGTGCAAGATGTAGATGTCCAAAACAAGCACCAAACACTTGAATAATGCTTTAAAGCATGATGTTTCATTCTTACATAGCTGCAAATTTACAAACAAGGTAAATGGAATTTCTCTAAACTTTAGCAGACAAATTTGCCTTTAGGCAATAGGAAATTTAATCTTATACAGCTAGTTTTTCCCAATATCACACAGGATTTTATCAAAGATGTGCTTTCCCAACCATACATACTGGTTTATGTGATTCTACAATAAATAGAAATTATTGAATTGTTTTTGAATAAGGATTTTTACATGGTGTTGCATAGCATTTGAATTAGACCTGGTTTTAATTAGGAAAGCCTCTTAGGAAAGAAAGGTATCTTCATAACATTACTAGGATTAGTAGGACCTAATAATAATAATAGTATAATTAAAAAAGAATCTGTAATTTAATTAAACCCCTTAAGCACCTCTAAAATTGGACACTGCCACCAAATATCAGAAGAAAAGTTTGGAGTGGTGAAACTAAAACAACTTTACAGTTTCCACTTTCTATTCTTTGAGATACTCTGACTATTACTCAGCCTCTTCTATGGCCAGGTGAAAAGCAAATGACATTCCAGGGAAAACAGGGTGTATGCACCTCAGTATTGTGTACAATATTGTGCACAATATCATGCATCTTATATGAGTATGTATGCTATAGTATAGATTTTGTCCTTCCTTCAGCGGGTATATTCCCAAATTTACCTTTACCACTGCTGTATGGACACCCCCATTCAGGCAAGGGTCCAGTTGCAACAGTCTGGAACTAAAAATATGCTATTTCATCTTACTTCCCAGATAATTTACCAAGACAACTAGCAGAGTTTAAACTTGCTCAGGTTTCTGTATCAGTGAACAGATGGTGTAAATTCACCCTGAGATGCAGAACCTGCATCGTCCCTCTTTCTCAGAGAGCTTATTGCATATTAGTTTCTATGGAAGGAGACTCTATAGCTAAGGACACACTGTGATAGGCACTGTACAAGCATCACAAATTGAGAGTGTTTGTCCAGGGAGCTTAAATTTAAGTTTGAAATGAGAGACAGCAGGTGGATAAGACAGATGGAGAGGAAACAGAGAAATAGCAGTAAGACAGCTGTAACCAGAGCAATGAGCAGTGGTCACACCAGCTGGCTAATCACTGACAAGTGGTTTCTATCATTGCCACAAAGACAAGCTCGAAGGAAGGATTTAAAGTAGAAGTGAGGATTTTTGAAAGTTGTTTCCGCACAGAAGTGGGAACAGGAAAAAAATGACATTGTTTGTGTGAAAAACGCAATAAACAGGCAATCAGAAGTCAGGATTCCAACCAGCATAGCAGTGGAAATCTTCACCCTTAATGTGTATACGCAACTGCAGATGAGGTGGGAATAATCCTTGGAGGTTTTAAAAGTGACAGCATCTTGCTTAAAATGAGAGCTCCAATAAAGAAGATTAGTGAGTTTGCTCTTTGTAGCAATGAACACCGCAGTGACGTGTATAAACCCACGTAGAAATTAGATTTGTTGAAGAAAGACAAGTTTAAATATGACTAAGAAAGAGGAGGCAAAATTTCCTTGCTTACGTATACATAAAGACCTCAGCAGCACCAATTTCAATAGCAGTGATTGGGAGTCTGAATGGGACTTGGAAATGGATGTTGATGATTGGCATGTCTGCATTTTCATCCTCAAAAATAAAAGTCAGAAGGCTTTTCCTGTTACAACTTTTGGATCTCTGAGAACTTCCAGTTTTCCCCATACAGAGGATTTGTGTTGAGTCCTGATATCTGATGTCCTGCAGAGATGGATGGCTCTGTCACTAGGGAAACTTCACCCTCTCTTTCTATCAGCATCCAAAAATTATCAATAATTAAGAACTCATTTGGAGCAGGTTTTCTATTTAAGAGCACAGCTTTTCAGTTTTGGTACTTTATGCTCATCTTTGAATCTTGCATCTCTCTCTGTGCATCTCTCTCCTCTCCACAGATGGTTCCAACAGCTTGAGCTCTCCCCTTTGCAGATGATGCCAGATGCTCCCTCTCTAACAGGCAGCTTAATTCCCTTTCACCCACGTACACAAAAACAGGTGATATCAGATGCCCGCTCAATTCCAGGTCCCAGCAAATTGAGTGCCAACACACACACACACACACACACACACAGACACAAGCAAGATCTGCATATAGATCTGCACATAGTAAACAAATGAAGCCAGATATGTTTTCAGGAGTTACAACTTGCTGGAAGAACTTCATCTTTTGGTGGCACCTCCAATGTCTAATCAATATTTACTCTTCTCTCAGGAACTATTTATTCCCCTTTGTAAATCAACTGTAAATCAATTAAAATTTAATACCTGAGATTTAAGGGGCTGGTATAAGGTAGTTTGGTTTATATATATGAGGCAGATTTTCAATGCGGTCATTTGTAAGGTAAACATTTATCCCATTTATCTCTGTATCTCAACAAGTTCTGGATTCAACAGTTACTGGAACACTAATGAAGCAACCTTTTGTTTTGATGGAACAAATTGTGTAGATACAATATTTTCTCTGGGGGAAAAAAAAGTGTGTATATATGTGTGTGTTTGTGTGTATGTGTGTGTGTGTATATATCTATATCTATATCTATATCTATATCTATATCTATATCTATATCTATATCATCTATATCTATATCTATATATATATATATAGATATAGATATATAGATATATAGATATATAGATATATAGATATATAGATATATAGATATATAGATATATATCTAAAACCCCCAAAAACTGTAAAAAATTGTATGGTCTACTTCAGGATTGCTACAAAGTTAAATATTCTATTTCTAACTGGCATTTAGTGCCCCTTAAAACCTATCTCCATCACATCTATTCTTATTATTAAAAAAAAAGTATGACAATAAGTGAAGGGTGCTAAGGAATGATTTTGTCCTCTGCTGACAGTTAGTTTATTTTATATCCTTAAAACGTTTTGCAGATGTCAAACTGTTGATGATACTTTTCCTCAAACTTGTAGGCAGAGACAAGTGATACTCTGAAGCATGTTAAATGACAACATTGGTTATTTTCTCATCTTTTCCCACCTTGTACTGTAGGTGATCCTATTTCTTCTTGGGTTTAGCTATACAGAAAAATGCAAAGAGTTAGATCTGGAGATCAGAAGAAACCTACTAGGTTCTACACTGTAAGGGTCTAAGCATGAACTTAAGATTGCAGGACTGAGGATATTATGTTCTGTTATTAAAAGCTCTAAGTGACCAAAATCTATGGCTGGGATGGTTGACTAAATGACTCAGATGGCACTCACAGAATACACAAAGTTCTAGAAGTCTATATGAAACTAGTTTAAATTTTTTGAGTTACTGTGTTTTTAAAGGCAATTCCTGGATACAAAACTTGCTATGGTCTATAATGAGTAATTATCTCTTTATTAGTATCCCAAAAAACAGAAATTAGTCAAATAAAACCAGACAAATATTATATCAAATTCTTCCAAAAATATGCTAATCTTCTGTGAAACTTCTTGAAGATAATACTATAATTCAATATGGAGAGATATGAGCAAGATGTTTAATATTCTCTGGCTTTGGTAAAAAAGTATTTTTTGAAGTCTTGCCAGCATTCAAGACCATCTGTAATATTATGAGAGGGTTAGTCTTAGAAGAGCATTAGGTGACCCACTCCTTCCATGGGTCAACAGATCCTGCCAGAAGACTGCTCCAGCACAGACTTCCCACAGGGTCACAGTCCTCTTTGAGCATCTGCTTGTTCTGGTGTGGGGTGTTCCACAGGCTGGAGGTGGATCTCTGCTCCCCCTGGACCTCCATGGGCTGCAGGGGCATAACTGATCTCATCGTGGTCTTGGCCACAGGCTGCAGGGCAGTCTCTGCTCCAGCACCTGGATCACCCCCTCTACCTCTGTCTTCACGGACCTTGCTGCCTGCAGAGCTATTTCTCTCACATATTCTGACTCTTCTCTTCTCCAGCTGCAACTGCTGCTGCAAAGAGGGTTTTTTTTCTACAGAATCTAGGTCTGTATACCTCTAACTACTGAAACATTTCCACGTAAACACGTTATGATCTGTAAAAGTTGCTAGTAAGAAGTGCCTTTGGAATACAAAAAGTAATACTGAGGCAGATTAAATAAAATTATAGAAAAAGAAATAGTATTACAGTGGCAAAGAACAGATAAAAACTTAAGGCTGGTCAAAATCAAAAGAGTACATTCCTAATATGACTGCCCAAATGATTGGTGGTTTTCAGTCTGTGTCCTTCTTGCTTTATGGAAGCAGTCATTTCAATATTATACCTCTGCATATGGAGTAAAAGTACCCAGTGCAGGAAAGTGGTATTCTCAGATGTTTTGCTAGGCCATGAAAAGAGCTGTCTGGAATACATGTAATTGGTACTCTTGAACTTAGATAAAAAGATATCTAAAGTTACACAATGTTTGAATTAGGTCTGCCTCTTTCAGGGGAAAGTATTGATTTAGAAATTGTCCTAGGGCTTTCTTGAATGCTTTGGAAGGTCCAAGAACACAGCTGGTTAGGCATATCATCAGAGACTTTATGCTATATCTAATATATTTTGAATGCATAGGGAATGCCTACCTCTAGAGTTGATGTGCAGACCACTTGAAGATATGCAATAGTTTCACCATGTCAGACCTTTAACATGCAGTTTATGGGATATCTTTGGGAGCTTTTTTGTTCTAGCTATTTTGATCTATACAGTAAGGTTGTTGTGAGCACAGAAACACTGCAAGTCCTGGTCTTAGCACTGAGATATTCAGAACAGAGTATCTTCTTGACAGAGATGATAGACTCCACTAAGTCTTTTTTAACAAAATAGCATCTTCAATAGCAAATATTAACTCATCTCTAAATTCTTCACATTAGATTCCAGGACCAAAGGATTCAGATTACAGTTTAAATGTCTGGATTCTTCTTTAATTTATTGTACAAACATCATATTCAGAAATATTACACAGAATCACCTCTCCTTGGATGAGTGAAACTTAGCAGTGCTGCTCCCCATGAGGTTTTGAAAATAGCTGTTTCACTGCCTGATAGCATGAAAGTCTCCAGAAATGATCTGAAAGGTAATCATTAACTTAATGGCAAAAATAAAGACCCTTGATCACTGGATATTTTAGAGCAGGCTGGATAGTTGACTTTGTTTCTTGTTCCAAAATAGCTTAGATCTCAAGTTAATAAATTCACATCCAGCAACTGAACCTGCTTCTCAAAATGCTAAAACTGTATCAGTATAACTCAGTAAAATTTTGTTACTGTTGATGAAGATTTTATTTGTAAATCACCAACCTGGGGATATTGTAGCTCAATATAGACTGAATTTATTTTCTCAGGTTTTTTGACGTTTTTTCAATTACTAGAATATCAGACATGGTAGTGGTTTGTCATAACTACTCTTTATACTCACAGCTGAAGAATATATTCAGTACAGGAAGCTCCATGTGCAAACTGAAACTTGAGCTCTGAGTGGACAGGAGCCCCAGGAAGAGGCCAGGAACTTTCCTGTGCTTAGACAGTTAGGGCATAAAAGCCCAGGAATTACTTTGTTCTGGGTCCCTCCCTGCAGGCACCATCCTGAGCTGTTGTTCTTTTATTAAATTATTGCAAGATGATTAAATTACTTTAAGGATCTGGACATCTGAGACTGCTGTGGGAAAGCTGGGGTCGAGCTGGTGAGGAAATCTGGTCTGACTGTGTGAGTGGGGGGGGTGTGGCTGCAGAGGGGCTTCTGTCCCAGCTCAGGTGGTGGGAATGTGACTGCCAGAGTGGCTCCTGGATGGTCAGGCATGGAAGTTTCCTTAACACATATGACACTACTTGGATATTTAGAAAAATTATACAAGATGTGAATCTTCTTGGAAGCTGTGGGTGTATAAGACCTCGTTCTTAGTTACTCATTATGTGAGATAAATATCTTTAACCAGCAGTAAATCCAAGCAAACTTAATAGCACAGATGTTGGTAATTTCGTAAAAACTGTAGAAAAATATTCAAGGACTCACAATCACCATCCTGTAACTACTAAAACTTGGAAATGAGGATATACAGAAGAAAGAGGAAGAATGGGAAGTAATTATAATAACCTATGAGAACATGGCCAGTGGAGAAATGTTGCAAAGGTGGGCTGCTGTCCACAAAAAGGATACAGATAAAATCCAGTGGATAAACAATTATGTTGTTGTCCCAGAGATATTATCATGGGGTAGGAAAGAGAACTGTATCTATATCCCTTGGGTTGATGATTCAGTCTGATACATTTGAAATGAGATGGTGTTGCTGACTTTACTGAAATTCAGTGTATATAAATACAGAAAAAGTAATGTTTCTCAATGACCTTTACATTATTTGCTCTCAAGTGTTTTCTTTCTTTTAGACTAAGTCCATTTTGGAGTAGTTTTGCTCAGCCTTTAGTTCTTAGCAGACTTGCGCCAGAGTCAGAGCCTGTCCAGAGAGGAAAATCAGCAAAGTACTTAGAACAATGACAATGTCTAGAATCTGTTTATGAGTATGACAGTGCAACTTCCTTTGAATTATGCTCTTCTTGGTCAACAGGTTGGCTGAAAAGCTCTAAATTGAAATATTGACTTATTGAAATTGGAGCAACTGACTAAGGTTTGTGTCAAAAGGTAACACTGCAAAAGAAAGCTCAGTTCTCTGTACAACTTTTTTTCTAACCTATTTCCTTAGGAACTCTGGCTAAAACTTGATGAAATGTCAAATCTTCACAGGTTTGCCCTTAATGAGCAAAACTTCAATTATACTTCAAGGCATTCTACTTCTTTGAGGCTTTTTTTCCCCCTTTCTTGAAACTCTCAGTCTCCAGCTGTTAAAGTGCTTCAGAGACCAGGGAGGTATTATTGATTTTCCTTTTCAAAAAAAAAAAAGAAAAAGAAAAAAAGAAAAAGAAAAAAAGGAAAAGAACCCCAAAACAAAAATAAAAAGTAAAAGAAAGAAAAAGAAAAAAAACCCCAAACCACTAACTCCAGCCACAGTATGAATACTGGACTGTTGCATTTTTTTGCATCCAGCTTCTAAACTCTTTATGTTCTAAATCCAGATGACTCTTACTAATGTATTTTCAGTACAAATATTTAAAATTTATAGATCCTCCCTTCCTTTCAATGTCACAGTTATATTTTATAAATAGCAGTAATGAAACTGAGGGGCCCGTCCAGGTTTATACTCATACAGAGGAGAAGAGAGCTTGTCCATGGTCCAGTTCACTGATTGCACAGATTTAAATATCTGTTTAATATATTTTCTCAAACTTGAAATTTCCTGATGACAGTAATTAGGCAAATGCAAACTGTTCTTTTATTCAATATAGTGCAGCATTATTATTACCTTCTTATTATGTGACACATATAACTGTTAGCTATAAAAAGTTGCACGGTTTTTTAGAAGGTTTATTTTTTTTATCAATTTCAAAAATTAATATGTCAATATAATATACTGAATATATGAATATGTAAATATGATATATTTTATCACGCATAAGAAAATCTCAAGGAAATAATAAATGCAATACAATTACAGTAACTTTTCTTTCCACATTGACTATATCTGTTTTTAAGGAAGAGTTTTAACTGGCTTCTTAAAGTACTTCAAATTATTATCCCTCATCTTGGGATATGCACAGTAACATTGACATTTGGTCTTATAGTTTTACAGTGATTAAAAAATTCAAATGTTAAAATGTATCTGAATTAAATTCATATCAACTTTTAGTGTTAGAAGTATAAAGATGGGAAGATATGATCTGGGACATGTTTCTCACTAGAGCTGCTTCTAAGGGAAGAAATATAATGAAAACCACAACACAGCACTAAATCAGAAAAGATTGCTTAAGATTTAGTTGCATTACACAGACTATTTATATCCCACCAGTGAAAGAGAGTAAAGGACTCAAAAAAGATGGAATTCCAAACATCTTTTCCATCAGAGTTAACTGGTGACATATTTAATTACTGGTGAAGTGTCTCAAAAACATTGTATTCGCAGTATTAAATGTGAAATTTATTTAATGGCATCTGTGATTATAATCTACATTGTTAATACACCAGATAAGCTGGCTAGGGGGAAAGGACTATTCTTATCCTCCAGATAAGGAACATATAAATAGTCCACCCTCTTAGTGGTTGCAGTGTGACATGAGGTGTGCAAGTCCTTTTAGCTCTAATTGGATTTAGAGACTTAGAGAAAAGCAAAGCAACTAGAAAAATACATTCCTAATTATCAGTTTTAGAAGATGATAGTTGTCAAGAAATGGCTTTTATGGGCTTTATAGGGAGAGTATGGACACTTATATAATTATTTCCTCACTTTCTGCGGACATGCTGTAAAAATATTAATTTACCCATTTCAGAAAGGTGTTGAAAGAAGAAAATAAAAGGACTGTCATTGTGCACAGCATGATGTTCAGCTCTAAATGTAACAAGGCATTGTCCAGCAAAACTGCTGTGGTTATAGAGCAAACAATCCCATCTAGAAAGTGTTTTCATCCCAAAGTAAACTCAAACCTGTCAATTGAGAGGATTTAAATGACAACACATTCTACTTTTGATGTTGATTTTGATTTAAAAGCTCATTACGAATTTTTGAAATGGTTCTCTTTCTTATTAAAAAAAAAAGAAAGGAAACCTTCCAGCTATTGTCTAAAAAATTAGAATATTGATTCTCTTTTTGTAAAATATGCTATAAACAAAAGAAAGACACTTTTAATAATTCTTATCTAGCTTTATATAAGTCTCAAAATTACAGTGGTTATTCTTTCAATATTACAGTACTCAAGTTGTTTTCAGATTAATATTTATTACTCTTAACAAGCTTTACATATAAAAAAATGTTTCATTTTTAAACTTCCAGACCTCTACTCCTATTTTTATGTCCTCTCACCAGACTGCTAGACAAGAGAAGACAAATCTCACCCTTAAAGTAAAGCAGCCAGACACAAAATTCAGGTGCTGTTCAGCGGTCTGTCATTTCAATAGGCAGTTTTACCGTGTCAATTAGTCTAATGCAAGCTAGGTAGCTCTAAGTTTACTATCAATATTATGTCTCTATGGGCTTTTTAAGTTAAAAGGCACTAACTGCAGACATCAAAAAGAAGAAAAAAAATCACTTCCATGCCACAAAAAACTAGAGAAACTTCTTCAGCGTCTCAGCTGGTATTTGATTTCTCAGAGTTGGATACGAGCATGCTACACAAGGTAGGATTTTCTAGGACTTTTTTCTTAGACATGATGCAGAAGTATCCTGACTGGTAGAAACTGTTACATATTTTGCTCTTTAGATTGCTAGGTCATTTATGAAGTTTCTGTCTATATATTCTAATCTCTATCAACTATTATCAGAAAAAAAGAGTGTGTTCAATAGAATAAGATACAAAGAGAAATAGCATTCCATAAATAGCAAGAGTTTTTCTGATAAAAAATGAAGAGGCTTCTAACTCTAAGGCATATTACAAACCTTGGCTTATCAGGGTTGGAAATGAGACATTCCTAAAACTAAAGATAAAAAGCTCCTCAGGAGAAAAAGGAACCAAAAGTTTGGACAAAATAAGAGGAGATGCAAGATTCCCAGAACATTGCTTGACTTGACCTTTACGTACTACCTTGCTATAAAATTTGCTTGAAATAGAGCTAAGATAATGAGTTTTTCAGGAAATGTGGAGTCTAGAAGACTTCTCTTGTGTCTTCCAAAACTCCTGTCAGGCTAAATATTTTTCAAAGAGGAAAGAAACAGTAGTTTTGAGTTTGGGCTTTTAAAATTATTATTATTATTGTTGTTTGTGGGTTTTGTTTGTTTGTTTGTTGGTTTTTGTTGGTTTTTGGTAGTTTTTATGGTCTGAGGTTTTGGGGAAGCTTTTTATTTTTTGTAGCTTAATAAACATATATACAACCTTCAACTTCTGTAATTTAAGCAGTTGGAAGGTAATTACAAAAGCAAAGCCCAAGGAATAATTCCTCACATTTATATCTGCTTTGTTAATTAAATTCCCAGAAAATCCTGTGTAAAGGTGAAACCTCACTGATTTCAGGTTCTAATTTTTTTGGTGATTTTCAAATAATTAAACCAGCTGGAAATGTAAATTAAGCATTAGGTTAACATTAATATAAATTTCTCAGTCACATTTAGGCTAATTGATATTCAACTAATAATGAGTTATAGCAACTTTGGTGCCAATTATTGTAAGAAATTAACACACTGAGTTAGTCTTACAAAAGAGGTAATTTTTCATGACTTCTGTTGAGCATAAGCAAAGCAATGTGTTTAGTCAATTTTTAACATCTTCATTCATTATCTGGAAGAAAACAGAAGCAGAATGTTGATTAAACTTATGTACATGCTTAAGCCTATTGTTAACATTTAGAAGGAAATTAAGGGAATAAAAAGTGACACAAAAATATAAGATACTGGTTTATAAAAAATAATTGCTAATGTTAATATTCTTTCTAAATAATTTGAAGAATTAGTGAAAAATCAACTGTTATTGTAGAAGAGGTAACAGACGGATGTAAAAAAGACCTGTCTTCATAGAAGAATTTAGAGAGGAAGTGACCTCAGGATATTTCTAGTTCAGCTCCCTGTTTAAATTAGGGTCAAATCTGAGAGCAAAACAGACTGATTAGAGTTGTGTCTAGTCAAACCTTGCTAATCAACAAAGACAGAAACAGCACAGCCTCTTTGAGAAAACCTTTAGTCACTCGTCATGATGAGAAGATTTATCCTTAATTTCAATCTGACGCCCTCTTTTTCACAGTTGCTCTCGTAGTTTCTTACTGTCAAAGTCTCCATCTCTCAAATCTCAAGGTTCAAGTCTCATCAAAGCAGTTTCTGAAGTCTTCATCAATTGTAAATTGGCTCTGGGAAACATTGTCTTGTGACAGGAGGTAGACTTTGGTCAAGAGTAGAAGTTCCTGAGCTGCTGCTCTTCCTAGCAATGGTAATGGCTGAACTTCTGCATCTAGGGCTAAGAATTTGCTTCATTTGAGGGGCATTGCTACTTCATTTCCACTTTCTGTGGTGTTGGAGGAAAGAGCCGTGAACCTCACTTGCTACAAGCACGTCCTACCCCGTACTATGCAGCAGGGTTTGACATTTCTTAAAACTCTGTCATGCTTGTGAGCACTAGATTATAAACCAAAGTTAATCACAGTTGTTATGATCCTTCAGCTGCTCATCTGTTTGACCAAGCATTTCCTTTGCTCCTTAAAAGTAGGCTGTTTGGCAGTCACCTCTACCTGCTTCTGCAATGAGGTAGAAAATAGAATACTTTTAACTGTCTCTCATTATTGGCATAGATTCTGCTGAAATTCCTGCTTCACACCTAAAGAAACAGATCCAATAAAAGAAATTACTTGTGTCAAGTCAACAGTGTCCCCTATATTCCTCCAAAACATGGTGGGACATAAAGTAGACATTCAACCTTGATTATTTATGCACAAATATTACATATTCTATTCTTAATCAACAGAAAATTTTCACTAATTCACTCCAAGTTATATGAACATCAAAATTCAAGATGCTTTGCTTTCCCCCCAGTAAATTCTGTATTCATTTCCCCCCTGCCCACTCAAATACCTTTAATTGTATTAAACAAGAAATAATCCCACAACTTTATAGTTGAACTATACTGACATGTGTGTCAGATATGAGTGTTGCTCATGCTCTCTTAATTATTAGATTTCATTCTTTCTCTAGATGCAAAAGAACAATTCTGGTACAATATTACTAACAAAAGTATATCTTCGTTCAGTGATTCTATTGGAGAATGATTGTACCTGGAGAGACTGCAGTACACCAGTAGAAATTCTGTGGAACTTCAGTGGAAATCTGTGAAAGTTGTGCTAATTTTAGCATTAAAGGGTGTGAAAGATGTTTTACACCCAGATAAATGAACAATTGATTAAGCAAGTAACTCACTCTCATCTGGTTTATTAATGTATTCAGAATAACACATAGAATTCAAATTTAACCAGAAGGTTATGATTAGTAAAATGGAAAGAAGGGATTACAAGCTCAGGGAAAAATATTTGCTTTAAAGGATAGAGAATATGTGAATAGCAAGCAAGAGATTACAGAGTGCAGAAACAAGTACCTAATATATATTAATATATCTTAAAAGAGATGATCTGTAATATATTTTTGAGAAGTAGTACTGCTACAAAGCTATATATTAGGAAGTTCAGCACAGTATGAATAATTTTATGCAACTTAAGCCAGTTAAGGCTTCTTTGACATAGGAATAGATTGGATATGATTTCTCCAGCTTTCTGCCTCAAATTTCTGATGCATGTGTTAATCAGTTTTGCTTAAATAAGGGTGTCATGACATTGTCCATAGATATCATGTAGTGACCAATTCATTCAAACAACTTTGTTTTCTGAGATTTCCCTGAGAAATATAAATAACCATCAAAAGAACAGCATCATTTCCATCTGCCTTTCTTCCTCTTAGGAGTATTGGAATTGGGTTATTCCAACGTCATTTCAATTCTTCTTTCTTTGTTAAACAACTATCCCAAACAACTTACTTAGAAAGTGAAATCTTCTTATTTCATTAAATTGTCTTTCCACATTATGTTGCTGTCCAAAAATGCTGATGTATATAAGCCATCAAACATGGCAAATTTGTTTTCATTAGGAAGCTTTTCAATTGTGTCTGTGTGTTGTTTCATAATCTTCTTATACGTAACCTCTAGGAATCGCAGGGAGATGAGAGGAGCACAGATCGCCTGCTTGCTTTTTATTTCTCCTCCTGAGATTTCACTGCTGCTTCCAGCACATTTAACATAATCTTTACAAAAACAAATCTCTTTTGTCTTACTAAGCCTTATCTACCAAGCTCCTTTTTAGAGTCTGGATATGAATAATATAATGATATGAATTTTAAGATTTTATAGACTGTATGCAGAAGAAGAATACTAATGTGTCTTATTGGACACATTAGAAAACCAGTGCCATATTGATATTTCATATTCCAATGCCAAGATGGTTTATTGATTTTCCTAAACTTATGCCCAGAATGTATTAGAACCATAAAGGATCACAAATATGAATAAATTGGTTTTATACAGTCAGAATTATAAAATAGTATAAGGAGAAAATAAGCAAGCAGAAATTTAAAATGACTTAGTGTTAAGAAAATGCATTATGAATGGTTTAACACTTTCAATATTATTGTTTTAAAAAAATATTAATGTTTATTTGTGAGCTTATAAATATTTTAGTGTATACAGTGCTCAGAATAATAGCTGTATTTTATGAATAATAAAAAGCCAAAACATGTAAGAAAAATATGTAAATTGCTAAATATGAAAATAGTAAATGTAGGGGATTTTTTAAACAATATGCTTTCTGTGAAAAACTTCAGAGAAAAAAAAATTATGATATTATTATACAGGTCATTAATCTATCCAGTTTCTAAATCTTACTGATTTTGTGTTCATATAAAGTAAGATATTTTTCTTCCCTTTTATGTACTATTCTGATTTTGTTTTTATTAGCAGATATCTAAAGAAAACATGCCCTTAGGAGTGGTAAAGTAAATTTACCTGTACTTTATAATGGAGATGCTCAAGGGGACTACAAAGATTTTCAGAACCAGTACACTATATTACAAATACCTTACGAAATGGTTTATGTTCATATTTTAGTCTGTCTTCTTTTTTTGTTGTTTTTAATTCCAAAAAGGCCTTTTATATATATCTTAGTTACCCTTTACTCAGCTCTCAGCAGGTTTAAAAGTGCCCTACAAAAAGCACATGTATATTCATAAGAAATAAACAGCATTTAGAACAGGGGCAATATTTTTTAATTGCATTTATATTTCTTGGTAAGTTTGGGGTGTTTTATTGTTCAAGGAAATGAGAGGTTTATAGTGCAGGCTGGGTCAAGGCAGAGTGCTGAAAGGCTCTGTGCATTAACATCTCTTTACAACTCTGCAAAAGGCACTCCACTGCTGACTTACAGCACCTCTGCTGCTCTCACACTGCTTGTGTACCCATTTTCACAGTGCCAAGGCTGTCAGATTTGTGTTGAGCTGCATGGTGGGTCTTGAGCTAGTGAGCTTTCCACTGAAGACTACAAAAAGATCACCAAAATAAATCCATGCTTTCTCTAACCTGGATGTAAAAGGAATGTAAACCAAACAGTCCTTTCTTTGACTACTTCAGTAATCCTAACACTTACTCTCATTCTGATAACAAAGATGTGACTTCTGTACTTTCACACCTTCCTAAATGTCAGTCAAGCAGCTTCTGAATGAAGCTCCTAAATTTATTGTAAATGATATAGGACTTGGGAGTTCCAGAAAAAAGCTTTTTTGTTGAATTACAGTGAGAAATCCCTGCTTCATAGAGGATGTTTAAGTGCTGTTACAAGACTGAGAGTAGAGTTATCTGCCGTTGAATGTGATAAGCAAGAGGAACTGGGAGAACTTGGCAATTCCAGGGTCATGAAAGCCTTTGACACTGAAACTTAGGTATAATCACTGATTATTCATATAATCACTATGTGACAGAGAAAAGTTTCATAGCAGGTAAAAAGACAATCAGTTTTCATGTCCTCTTGTCCCACTTCAGCTTGTACTGAAGACATTTGTGGGAGATGGAACTCTTCTTTTGTAACAATCTCTTTAGAATCTGATTTCTGAATCTACTTGGTATCTGAACCACATAGACTAAAATGACAGCCAGTATTTAACTATTCCAGTTGAGAGGTTTCAGTTAATCAGAACAATACAACTTTTGCAGAATTTATAAACCATTCATACACAGATTAGAAAATTCCTTCTACCCAAAGCATCCTACAATTTAGCTACACAGATTAGAAAATTCATTCTACTCAAAACATCCTACAATTTAGCTACTTAATATCCTTGCTTTACACCAAATTACAGTGAATCATACTGAGAAGACACATGGATAGGTGGAAAAAAAACCCATGTAAATGTTTTTTATCCATATCTTCATAATTTGATTTCTAGAGGAAAAAAAAAGGAAAAGAGATATGCATCCATGCAATAAACTCAGCAAAGTGGAATTATAACCTCCCCTTCCAAATTTAAATATGCAGGTTAAAACTTTGTGTATGGGTTGCATATATATGACTCGTATTCTTTTTATTTGTCTGCTCACCAACGCTCTATTTGACTACTTCTTTTGACAATAGAATTAAATTTCCTGATTCCTCTTGTTTTAGAAGACTCTAAGGGAGCCAATTGCAGACCTCTGACTCAAACTCTCCTCAAGACATGCAGCAGTTTATTTCTAGAAATCACTATAAAGGTTTCTCTGACACCTTAAATTACATTCAGTTTAGTTCTCTCAGAAACCTTTCAATTTTAATTGGTTCATCAGAACAGTTTCGTTCATTTTATTGTGCTGTGTCATAACTCTTTTGTTGCTCCTAAGATTCAGCTTTACTAGAGGGGAGAGGGGAGGGAGAAATTTATTCATTCCAGATTATTTTGAGGGAAAGTCTCTTCACTCTTATTTGTTGGTGAGTCGACAGACTAAGTTTTTGTCATTTAAAGCTAAAATAATCTTGTCTTTAGGGCTCTGTTCAGACAGTTTCCTGACACCAACTTGAGATTTGACATTTTGCTGGCACTCCAAGCTGCACACCAAGCCTGCGTGTTTGAGAGTTCCTGGCACTTCACTGTATGGATCAGTTCCTGTGCAATCTAACAGCATGGTGTAATCTTTTATGAAGTATTTCTGGTAGACAAAATAATTGATTTACAGCAATAGATGCATTTTTCCTGCTTCTTCTTTCCTGTGGGGTCTGAATGTCAAAGGCACTAATAAGACTGTTATGGATATTAATAATATCTTAATAGAGATGAACTAGAGTGTCTTTAGTGCATTGTGTTTTCATCTGTGACATTTAGAACCATAACTTAAAAGTAGATTGTTAAAAATAAATTTATAACTGTTCATTGTTAAAAAGTAAAAAACGAAATCTATAATGACAAGAAATTCTAGATTCCAAGATTTACTAAAAAGCATTCTTTCAAGTAAATTAATTTTAAAACCACCGAATCTCTTCCTGCTTTTAAGAAAAGGGGTGAAAAATGCATCCTCAGATGTTGTTCTATTTGAGAGGTATTGCATTTAGCCAATTAAACTCCGTAAAAGATATTTTATTGATTTTAAGGCAACTCTTGACACTATGAAAGCTATTAAAAGCTTAACAGGGTAACACATAATTCAATAAATTTTCACTTAAATAAAAACCCAATTAAGTATTACACTTGTATACAAATATTGAAAGATTGAAGTTTGAAAATGAGGGATTTTTCTCTAGCCTCCTAACCTGTAATGTCAATACCTCAGGTACTGAAAGCTACTTGAAAATATCTACAAAGTTAATTTTTTAAAATATATAATTAAAAATTTTTCTTTAACTTATTCCCAGTATTAAATGAGAAACATATAATTCAACTTCACAAATTCTGTCTTTTTCTTAAACTGCTGCCAGTGATGAATTTGCCATGGATGAATTTCCTCATGATTTTGGTGCTGAGACTCCATGTAAAAAGAACTTTACAATGTTCCAATTACAGACTTTTTTCAGACTACGTCACACACTGAATTATTATTACTCGGACAGAGGCAGATTTTCAAGAACAGGGGTAATACCATGATGCAGACTATGTTGATGCCACTGCTACTTGAAAGGACAAATATGTAATAGAAAAAATTAGTTAAGCTCTTGATACAATCTAATAAATCAGTCATTTTGAAAATATTTAAATAGAATTGTTTTGCAGAGCTGTTTTTCAGTAAACATACTGACAACATAATTTTGAAATCCACACGAGAAATAGAAAAAGGCCACAATACTTTCTCATAAATATATGTGGTTTTTCCCTATGGATTACAGAGATTATTATTAATTTTTTTCCATCTTTTTCCTATGTGCAAAAGAATTCTATGTTTTACTAGATACATAGTGTATTTTTCATAAAATCTGTGAAGGAAGTATTGTGCTTATGGGACACTCAAAGTGACAATCATACTAGATCTAATTTATCCATTCAAAATCCCAATGCTTCCTATACTAATCTCTTTCCAACACAATATATAGGATAGAAAAACTTTTTTTAATGATTCAAGCAACAAGCCTATTGAATATACCACCTGAGACACAGTAAGATCATATTAAGAGCTCATATGCTGGTGTACAGTCATATGCACTGTTAAACAGCAAAAACAGAATTTAATTTAGTAGCATGGACATATACAGGCTTTTCAAACAAACCAAGATTCTGAGTAAATCTATTATTGTATCACCCTGTTTCTGAGGTATTTTGTGTTTGAGAAATGTCCTTAAATTAATGCATCCTTTTCATTTTACAAGGAACTGTATGGGGGATTGGACTAAATGATCTGCAGAGGTCCCCTCCTAATTTCAATGACTCGATGATCCTGATTCTGTGGTACTTTGGATATCCTGTAGTCCTCAGAGCTGCCAATAGCCTCTGCAAGCACTTATATGGTAATCTCTTCTAAGAGACTTCTGGCAAGATTCAACTGTGTATTCAGATAATCAACTAGCCACCTATAACATAAGTGTCTGAAAATAAGATGGGTATCTAAGCTTCTATTATATTAAATAATGATTGAATAGATGACATTGAGGAAACCTACAAAACAGCTTTGCTGTCTTTAAATTAGACAAGTAGTGGAAAGTACCATTATTGTATACACAGGAGTGTAGTGCCATTTGAAATACCCTAAGCTGTCTGCTGGTTGGTATGTCAAAATATAAACAGGAGACCACTGTTTTGTGGACTGATAGCTAGAGGACAAACTTAAATGTACCCAGCACTCGGGACACTGAACCCCTTCACCGAGAAATTCAGATGTGTGAAAATAGGCATTTAGTGCTATTTGCATTGCCATATTTGCTTCAGTCTTCTACTGAAGCTAGTTTCAGATATCTCTTGCCTTTGATATTTGTTATCCCTTTATACATGACCTGGGTTTCTTAGGGAGACTGGGTTCTCATGCATGGGCAAGTAATTGCATTAGCTGAGTCAGTCCCTAGATTCCTTTAAATGCCTTGTTTAAATCCTCTGCCTATAAAGGCAGCGTAAGTATTTAGAACATATTCAGACACATCAGCATAAAAATGTAGGTGTCTGTCTCCCTAACAGAGAGGGAGAAACCCAGTGCAGTTTAAACCCTGCACACACCTAGATGTGATAAACTCACCTCAATATGTTGACGTGTGGAACACAGTGCTCCAAACTTCCACCTGTCTTTCACAACCACCTCCTATGGATGGCCTTGGCAATGTTTCAATGACTCAGCTAAGCCAGATACACTGTAGAACACATATTTGCTACATGGAAGTCTTTATAACTAAGGAAAAAAAAAAAGATCCATTCATATGTTTTCCAGAATACAAAAGAAATTGCGCATATTTAACTGGAACATGATCTTCATTCATAGCTATCCAAAAAGTCTTGAAGGTTCACAAACACTAAGAAGTCAAAGCTTAAACCTGTAGGGCTAGAATTTAAAATCTGTACAAGACATAAGTATTTCCATTAAGAAAAAAAATCTGAGCAAGTGATTTCTGCGGCTCATGCTACAGTTCTGGCAATTTCTGTGATAAGGTATGTATCAGTAAAAAACCAAAGTAATCAAGCATATCATCAACAAAGAATAATCTTTATTTAATTTTCTTGAAGAAGCTTTCTCATTTAAAAATGTAAATGGGTATTATCTTCATTATTTATTATTCCTAAAACAACAATAGTAAATAATCAATAAAGTTATAGGCCTAGGGATGAAATGCTTTTGGTGTTTTGACAAATATGAAGAATTTACGTTGCACAATGTTTTCTACCAACACAAGGAAAACCATCTAAATAAGTAAAAAGGAAACAAAAGAAATAGAGACCATAAACTCCTCTGTCACCTGTATTACCATTTTTATTGTCTAATAGTTATCACATTAGAGGAGTATGTTTATCTAATGAAACAACATGCACCAGTGAAATAAATATAAGCATTCCCAAATTGAAGGAACTTGCATGGTATGTTCATATATAGTTCAAATTTTTCATCCTATTGTGACAACTTCAAATGGAATCCTAAGCATTACTGCATGGGAATTTTGAGTATCTTATGCACATGGAAAGAGAGATAAGAAATACTCAGACAAGTACACTGATTTTCCTTTTATTTTTAATTTTTTTTTTGTTTGTTTTGGGTTTTAACTTTATTTTACCAGGTTAATGGCATTTAGAGCATGTCTATTTTAGGTATCCGATCCTCACTTCACAGTTACTGCCTTAGCCCATTTGGGCTCTTGAAAGATTTTCTTTTCCACCAAGGAAATATTCAAAATACTGCCCTAAATTCACTAATTCACTAATTATCAGAATTACTCTGAGATGATTGAAAATATAAATGATTTAAATTAAAAAATCAAAACAAACAGAAAAACATTCAAAAACCAAAGCAAAACATAAAAACCAAGTCAAACCAAAGAAAACCATAAGGATACTTTGCTCCATAGACATCCAGAATGAAAATGCTGTTGGCTTCAAAGTGGCCTTTTGCTTCATTGGAGGTTCTAAGTTACTTTCTCTAAAAGAGCTGAGATGGACAAGACTGGCTTTCTGTTCAGGTGAGAATAGGATTATCCATTAGGGGTTCCTAAGGCGGCTGAGAGATCCTTTACCTTCATTAAATGAAGTTTTTTCAATTGTGTTTGTTTACTAGATTTCTTTAAATAAATAAAAATGAATAGGCATCTGTTTCTTCATCTTGTGAACTGGTTCTGTAAAGTTTTTTTTCCATTGACTTAAAAAACTGGCACCAAAAGGATACATCATAAGTGAATAAAGTAAACAGAAACTCATCTGTGCAGGAGACTACCAAAATGCATGTTTTTTTTAAATTATGGGAATTACAGGATGTATTTTTAAGAGTTGTGTCAGTTTTACTAACTGTTATGAATCACTTGCTTCTTCTTTAAACTACTTTATTCTCTATTTCATATAGTTGTTTGGTTTGCTTGGAATTTTTTATTTATTTGCTTGGTTTTTTTGCCTTTTTTTCCCCCAAGATTTTAGCAATGTGTTAATTATAATCTGGAATGCAAAATACTCATATGTGGCAGAATTTCGTTGTGGTACTAATTAAAATGTTCTAAATTATGAATAAACCCCCATACTCATGGACCCTTTTATTTTTGTTAATCAGCACCTTAAAGCCTAGATGAGCTTGTCTCCTGTCAAAGATCAGATGTGTGAACTCTTTTAAGTTTTACTTAGAGCTGCGCAATGTCATTTTGGATCTGTTTGAAGTCTGGTTTTTAAATGATCCACAGTTCGGTGTGTCAGCTTTTTGTGGCACAAGAAAATCTTGCTAAAGGTTGCATAGCCTTAAAAATAGGATAGTTAATTGGACTGAGTTTCTCCAAATGACTTCTACTTTTAAAGCTTCCAATTAACATATGATTTTGTTTTCCTTCACAGAATAAACTAGAGGAAGCAGGAGGGATTTAATCTGGTTTCTTAAGATACTCAGGCTAAATATTGAGTTGCTACCAACAACCACCTTTGCAGAGAACTCTGATGCATTTCCAATTCAGAACAACTCAGGTTTTCATCCCAATGTGTTTATATGAACTGATATTTATGCTTCTGTGTGATGCAGTGTAAAGCCACAGAGATTTTGCCATCCAGCTCCCACGACTAAATGCATCCTTCTCAGCAAAACTGAAAAGCACTTGGTATTTAAACCCATGAAATACAGTATATGAAAAGAACCTTGATTATTAATGCCAAATACTTAGTTGCTTACAATTAATTAGCACAGCTAATTAACAGACCATAATGAAACAGGCAGGGTAGGTCCTTTCCTTTCTCAGTGTGAAGGCCATGTAGTGAAGAGAAACTTAACACCTACAGCTTTAAATCTTCTATTCTCTTTTTTCTCTGCTGCTCTGCTGAAGCACAGGCTTCAAATCTATTCCTGGCATCTCACCATAGTTTATCTCTTTTTCTCCACTCACTCCATTATAGTGAGTGTTACTGAGGAGTTTCACAGGAGCCATAGGTGACCTAGCCTAAGAAAATGAGTGATTTCATTGGCACAGCAGTAAAGTAAAAGATAAACCCATGATAGTTCTGACAAATCTGTCCTTTACAGGAGCAAACTGTTATAAAAGTACAAAAAAATATTTTATGCCTACGAATTTTTCCTAATAATAGGTGAATATCTACATGCTGCAGAGCCAGTAGAGTACTAGATACCATTTTTGTAGTTGCTTGGGAAGGCAAATGCCATTGTCACAAGTATTGATCCTTTCTTCTCTCCCTCTGATTTTTCATTGCAAAACACAATATCATATGTCAAGGAATATCCCTTTGTTCAGGTATGGCCAACTGTCCAGGTTTCATTCCTTCCAAAAGTCTAACCCCATGCCTACTTACTTTTGGATTGGGAAGGGAGAAAATGGCTTCAGGTTGTGCAAGAATAATTCATCAAAAATGCAAAACAAATCATACTGTCAACAGCAATTTAGCCACAAACACAAAACACAGCAATGTATGGGCTTCTAGGAAGAAAAGTGTCTTAATCCAAGCCAATCTCAACACATTTACTAAATTAGAGCTTTAGCAAAGCCATATAGGAACAAGGGCTGACTATATCCTCATCCACAAATGGAAATTTTACTTGTAGCACCGAGAAGAAACAAAGCCATTTGTTTTACCCATTTTAACAAGAAGATATATTCAAAGTTTCCATTTGCAGTTTAATTTTATCTAATGCATCATCTTGCAGAAAAATTTCTTGATTTCTGGATTATTGGAAGTAAATATTTGTCAGGAACAAATTATACCAAATTGAATAAATGCCATGCTCTTTTAAAAGTTATGGAAACATTTCAAAATCACACAAATCAGGAAATTTGGGAAAAAAAATAGCTTTAATTAATGTAAAAAACTATGTTCTGGTTATAGATATAGAAATAAATGCTTCATTACATAAATAACCTTAAACTTGGACCATGATGGATATTGTAACTAATTAAACTGTATGTTGAGGTAATATATTGCATTGGAAATGGCAACATTTAGATGAAAAGGTTGGAAATGGATTGGGTAATAGGTAATGTAGTCCATCTTTTGAAAGAATGATAATGAAAAGAACTCATTGAGACAGATGAGGTTGTTGTGCAGAGTTTAGTATTTATATACATACCACTATAAATTTTTTAGATAGCTTTTTCTTTCGATTTCTTTCAGTGACTTGAATGATGTTACTCAGAAAAGCATGTAGGTGTATTTTTTACAGAAATATTTCTTAAAAATTTTTTGAGTCTATTCATTTTTTAAACAATTTTTAAAATGTCATTAAAATAAAATTTGAAAAAACAACCTATAATCTTTATATATTAAATCCCATTTCTTTACACCAACTTCTTTCAGTCTCCATTTTCCCTCTGAATACATTGCAATCTCACCTATTTTTTGTTTTTTCACTTTTCTGTTTTTTCTTTGAAATAGCATTTAATTACAGAATCCTTAATTTTTTGAGAAAGATCTGTTGAATTTATTTTTAATTAAAATAGAAAAGTGGAAATATTTAAGAGATATGCAGCCAAAGATAAAAGAATCTTAAATATTACACCTTTTTCTACTCAGGTTGACAGGTGATTGATGCAGATTAAGAAAACAAAGAACTAACAAGGAAAAATAAAAGAAAGATAAAAGGAAAAGTAGAAAATTAAAAAAATATATTTATTATTCATCAAATGCACCACAAGCTGCAAATGCATTGAGTATGCATTTGATCTCACTTTAGAATTATATATCATTTCCATAGGCTCTTTTCACAATCAAAATATATACAGTGGAAAGTGTTTATAACCTCTGAATATTGTACCTTTTTCATCTAGATAAATAAATAGCTAAACAAGCATTTGTATTAAATAACCTCCATTTTTTAGTGCAAATTGCCTAATCAGGGAGTAATTATGACAAATTTTTGATCCTTAACCTGGTCCAAGACATCTAGCATGACTGAATATCTGAATAGACTTAGATGAATCACTGTATAGTGTATGCAAGAACGTTAGAACCTAGAACAACAGAAAAATTTAAATAAAGTTCAACCTAGTTACTGAACAATTATCAAGGAGATCTGCAGGCATCCAGGAAAATGAAGAATTAGGAAACTGAAAACTATATGTTTTTAAATCATGTTAGGACCACAAGAAATGCCAGAAATACCATAGTCTTAAAATAAGAGAGATGGGGCAATATTTTATACAATTATTAGGAAAGTGTAGAAATTAGAAGAACTAGAAATTTTCAATAAATAATTTATGTATTTTGAAGGAAACAGGAATAAATCACAAAGAAATGATGGAGCACTTTATTTTCGTTTAGTAAAGGAGTGTAATATTCTGTTGGGAATGTACAGGAGATAAACAATTTTAAATCATCAGGTTTTGTTAACTTGCATATGGGACTTAAAACAAAAGCTGAAGGAGAAGGTATGTGCTTCCTAAAATGTGTTTTTAATCAATGTTGATGTGTTGGAACCTACTGAGAGAATAGTTGGGTTCTTCTTTGTTCCTTCTCATGGAATTGAAGTACTTTAGGCCCCTCTTAAAAAATTCACCAAGCGAGTATGGAAGTACAGAAGGTAAAGGAAGGACTTAACAATCATATGGAAGAAATGGAGTCAACCTAAGTGAACAGCAGTTTAATGGAGGTAAAAAGTATTTACTCATCTAGGAAAAGGAATTAAGGGTCATGTGGATGAAATGGTGATGATGTGTTTTAGAAAGGGGAAATGGAGGAGGATTGGATAAAATAATACTGTCACCAGTGCAATATGATCACATAAAAGAGAACTAATATTGGCTAAGGAAGTAGTAAGTAGGCTGAGGAAATAACACTGATCATGCTACAAAAATTATTGTGGAAAGTGTTTTCAATTCCTAAAATGTCAGTAATATGCCTTGAAATCCTAATGGAAAATACCATTTAAATGACACCATTAAATGTTATTCCTCTTAACATTAAAGGTCATTCCTCTTTGGTTTGGGGGAATTATACCTTTTAAGTGCAATATATTTTACAATAAATGAAAGGAATATTCTTGGTAGATCACTAATAATTATACAAAGTGAAGTACTGTTTTCTTAAAATATGTGAATGATAAGCCGATGCTTATTAATATCATTTAGCAAATACATGAAAAATATTGGTGTTATGTATTCTTCTTTGCTTAAAATATTATTGGTAGATAGCTACATATATATATCTCTGAAAAGAAAAGAGAATTCTTAAAGGGCTAATTCTTACACGGGTATTGACTGTTCTTCAGTTGCACTGACAATATGAGTTGACTTACATCAAGATAAAAGTAATAGCAACATGAAAAAAAAGATTAATTTCAAGGTACTGGTCTCTGTCATCTTACTTTTGTTCAATGACATCTGAAGGCAGTTTCTAAGATGAAATTAAATGACACTATATGGCCAGACAAGCAGCTAAACATTCTCACGCTTCTGGTCCCCTGCTAGTCATCAGCCATTGAAGATATTGATTACAAAGGAGAATGATGCATATTGCTAGCAAACCTGACAGCAGCATTTGAACACATCATTCAGTATGGAATAACACACAGCAACTTGTCAAAGCAGAAAATGTTTCTGCCCACAAGCTCTTGACAATTATTATCTTTTTCATGAATTTTAAGAGTAGTGAATATCTTAAAGCTCTGTCAGAAATACTTGGTGATACAAAACATGTTTAAGGATTCCTTATGTTTCTGACCACAGCAGCTTTCAGATAACATTAAGAATTGATTAAAAAAAATTTTCAGTCATCATTATGCCATATTAATTTGTCTTTTGTAAGCCAACATAAAGGAAACTACTTAGAAATAGCCTTATTTAATGTCCAGTGGGTGTGTAATCCAATTAATGTTAGTCCCTGTCCTTTTCATAATGAAATGAGTTTTGCTTTCAATATAAGCAATAGCTTATTTCTTCAGAAGGTTTTTTAATATCAGTTTCTTAATTGCCATTTACTCTTCCTATTATTCTATTATCAGGAGACTTAAATAAAACAAACTGCTCTCTCCATTGTTTCACTCTGAGGCAAAAAAGAAAGCATTCAAGACACAGAATGTGGCACTCAGAGCATTGTAGAACTACTCGACCCTGCAAATCATCTTAGCATTATTTCAGATACTATTATATCAGGGTAAGGTTAGCAGGTTAAAAATACATCACCATTACTTCAGTTTTCAGTGAACAGAAAAACACTTTCCAACATCTAATGGAGCTCTTTCTTTCCTATTTCCAAAACATGAAATTCATGATCACTTTGACCATTGACTTATTTACTGCATTAAAAAAAAAAGTGAAACTAACCTCTCAGCATCCTGATTTTTTTTGCAAAACCTTCTCATTTTAAAGGAGAGAAAAGAGCTTTATTTCTATTGCATGAAAATTTTGTTCAAAAAGAGTCTTGCATCAAACAAATTTTTATTAAACTCCTTAAGTAGGTAAATTTTCCATGCCTTCTGCTTTACAAAACAGAGATGAAGGTAGAGAAAAATATGTTATTTGTTGAACATTTTTTTTTAAATATTTTTGTGATGGAAATTTGTCCACCCAGACAAAAAGAAATAAGGTAAAAATTAGTTAATTGTTTGAAAAATAGACATTGTATGTCCCCTACTATAATGCAATATTCAGAAATTAATTAATGAAGCTAAATTAAAAAAAAAAAGAAAAAAAAAGAAAAAAAAGTAAAAAAAAAAAATTTAGGAGTCTGGCAAAACTTCAAGTAGTAGAAATAAATGTTATATAAGTTAACACAGTGATTATGCTGGGTATTTTCCTCAAGTCAGTAGCTTGTTTCATTAGACCAGAATAGATAATGACAACTTCACAACATAGGAGTCAGTCATCAATCTATTGATTAATAATATCAATGCCACAAAAATTATTCCTTTTTCTTCCCTTTCACTCATCAAGCAACCAGAGCATGTCCCAGAGAAAAACAGGTGAAAAACAACATCAGAAACAATCTAGTATGAAGGTGGTTTAGTACTAATAACATAGACATTTAATTTTCTGTAAAAATGAAGAATCCAGTAGTTATTGGAAAATTTGTCTTTTTAATGAGTCACACACGATGTGTACCTTGGAGAAATTAATTCAGATATATTAAGTTCAAAATATTTCTGACATTGTTATAGCAAGCCTGTATTTGCCTTCTTTCTTGAAGTAATTTGTGGAAAGGATCTACAGTTGTGTCTCTTCAGAATAAAAGATACACTGATCAGACTGTGTTATGTTTCATAATAAGGTATTGACTCTAACATCTCAAAGAGATAAGTATAAAAAAGCTAATGAAACATAACTACTTCTACTACCAAAATTTCAAATGCATAAGAAGACTTCCTTCTTCAGATTGACTTTTTTTTTCTCAAGGTAATTAGTAGTTGGGAAGCCACAAAACGTATCTATCTTATATTTATTATATAATTTGTTGTTTACATAGTGAAATGAATGTAAAATCTTTGCTGGACTTACCTTATTTGAGTGATCTAAACATTGGGCACAAAGATAAAAAAATTCTTGGTGTAGTTTATTTAGCTTCAGAAAACAACCAGAAGTGTCCTGCTCAAAAGGTAAAATTACCTTCTTTAAAATAATATTGTGTGTTGTTTTCCCAAAGCTAACAGAGATATTAACCTTATTTAAAGTTCAAAACAAGTCCTTGTAAACTAAAAAATGGACAATGTGCTCCTGAAATTTTAATAATAAAAATAATATGGTTTACATCATGAGAGCTTTACTTAATATTGTTATAGATAGTAGGGGAGGTGATAAAAGAAAAGTAGACATGGACAGATTCATCATATACTATGGTTTTTTCTTCTGATGTATCATTATCATAAGAAAAATAATTGTATAAGTTGTCTACCAGATGAATTAATATGTAAAGAGCCAATTTAATAAAAGCTCCCAGTGGTTCAAGAATTAAATCAAATAAATGAATTTTTTCAACGTAAAAGTAAATTTATGAATAACACCTATTGGAGGCAATGAAATGCATTATTAACTTTAATGTTGTGAGTGCAAAATAACTACCCATTGAAATACAAGTCACTTTGAAACAGACTAGTTACAAATTTGAAATTTTGGTAGGAAACGTAGTTCAATACCATAGATATGTTCTTGCAGTAGCCGTATTAATGGTTCAAGGCAGAGAAAGTTACTGTTTTATCATGTCTGGATCTTTTCTGATTGTTGAAGACTATGGATGGAGGGCCAACAGAAGCAGTGTCTCCTAAGAAGATGTAGTGATGACGAGCTCTGGATGTGCTCAATTGTCTCAACATCCTTCCCAAACTGAGGGCCCGGCACTGGACACAGCACTCAAGGTGTGCCCTCACCAGTGCTGAGTACAGGGGACAGTGATCTCCCTGCTCCTGCTGGCAACTCTATTCCTGATACAGGCCAGGACACAATTGGCCTTCTTGGCCACCAGGGCACACTGCTGGCTCATGTTCAGCTGGCTGTCAGCCAGCACCTTCTGCCTGGGCACTGCCCAGCCACACCGTCCCCAGCCTATAATGCTGCAGGGGGTTATTGTGACCAAAATGCAGGACTAGCACTTGAACTTTTTAAACTGCATCCTATTGGACTCTGCCCATGCTTCCAACCATTCCAAGTCTCTCTGCAGAGCTCTGTGACCTTCCAACAGGTCGACACACACCATGCTGAAGCAGCTATGGCCCTGCAGCCCATGAAGGTCCACAGTGGAGCAGAGTTTCACCTGCTGCCTTAGGACCCACACCAGAGGGTCCATGAGGAAGACCATGCTATGCCAGGCTCCAGGTAGAACTGGTGGACCCTGGGAGAGAGGACCCCACTCTGGAGCAGCTGTGCAGGCAGGACTTGTGACCCACAGGAGGCTCACACTGGAGCAGCCTGTCCCTGCAGGACTGGATCCCATGGAATGTACCCACACCAGAGAAGTTTGTGAAGGAACCACATTGGAGAAGCTCATTAAGCTTCCTTTTTAAGTGAGGAGCAGAGGAAAAGTGTGACAAGCCCTCCTCCTGAAAAGGAAGGAGAGGAATAGAAAACATGTGATGAACTGACCACAGCCCTCATTCCTCATCCCCTGGGCCACTCAGGGGAGGAAGAGAATTTGAGAGTAAAGTAAAGCCCAGAAAAAAGGGAAAGGCGGATTAAAGGTTTTTAAAATTTGTTTTTAGTTCTTGTTATCCTACTCTGATTTGATTGGTAATAAATTAAACTAATTTCCCCAATTCAAGTCTGTTTTGGTTGTGATGGTATTTTGTGAGTGATCTCTCCAAGTTCCTACCTCAGCCCATGAGACTTTCTTTGTATTTTCTTTCCCTTGTCTGGCTGAGAAGTGGAGTGATAGAACATGTTTGGTGGGTGGCCTGGTGTCCAGCCAGGGTCACCCTACCCCAGTGCAATACACAAGTAGATTTACAACACTGTGCACAACTATGCCTATTGGTAAGTTGAAGATATTTCTGACCTGTTCTAATCCTCCAAATAATGCAGTGAAACCAAGCTTATTTTGCAATATGTCTAGGTAAACCTTGTGTTGTTTGAGTTTTATGAGAGCATTGTACCATTGTTTTTTATTGACAACATTTTTATCACATTTAGAAAATTATGTGGTTTTTCATCACAATTAATTACTATTAATTTAACAGCTTTACACGCTTTGATAATTTTATTTTTTTATCAAGAGTACACTGAGTCCTTAAAAAGGCTGTAGAACTTATCTGCCATAGAATTAAAGACATTTGAATCAACAAATTTTCAAGTTCATTGAACTGATATAATCAGGCTATGTTTCATGGAAAATACTTTCACACCATTGAAAAAAAGCAAAGGTAAATATTGATTTTAAAAGGTTTTGTTCTGTCTTCTACACCATGAAACTATGAGATTACACTGTCAACAAATAAATATAAATGTAGACTTCTCTGTTGCTGTTCAGGGATATAACATCACTGGTTTACTAGATTATGAGATATAAAATATAATTTTCTCTGATCTTGTGAATTATTTGAAGTGGAAGATTGCAATTTTTCACAGAGGCCTTTGGCAAAAAACAGTGATAAAAGTCAAGTCTCTATTTATCTTGTATTAACAGTGGCAAACTGTTAAGGAGTTAATTCACAGGAATTCATTTCCTGGAAATGTTATTGCCTTTTATTCTGGATTTCTAAGTACTCAATCTAAGTACTGGTTCTTGAAGTTCAATGTTGTTTTAGAGATGTAGAATCAAATGTATTGCAACATCTTACACTTTAGTATCTAAGTGTGTTTGCATGTAGGTATGTCTTTAGTTCAGAGTAAGGGTATGGAAAGATGTGGAACATATCACACATCAGATGATGGCTCAGTTTGGCTGCTGTTGCTTCTAACAATGAGGACAATGACAGAATGCACTGACATTTATTCACCTTTAGCACTTCTGGTACTTTCATGTATTTGCCTTCCAGGAAAATTCTTCCAAATAAAAAAGGATGTTATTTTAAAGGTGCTAATGACTCAGATATTCCACTCTTCAAGATTATATTCCCCCCCCCACCATGTATAAATTGTTCTTCCACCCTTTACATTAATGTGTGTGTTTTCCCTACAGAAAAATCAAATAATTTTCAATTGTTATAGGAACTGTGAAGGAATGCTAGAGAGAATCTCAACATGTAAGTGCAGTATAATCCCTCTTCCCGTGTGCTGCAGTGCTGGGCTTGGTGATGGCACGATGGGGAAATAAGATTCAGTGATATTTCCCCAGGATTTTAGTATTTTGGTAGGGACAGACTACACTGTCCCTAAAGACCTTGTGACATGAAAGAGTAATATTATGAAAGAGTTGAGTGAGATGAGTGAAAGATTGTGATAATCAAGATTTACTCACTCAACAAGATTTTATTTGGAAAAAAGTTGCGTACACAAGATCACTTGTAGGTTTAATTTTTGCACTTTGAGTGAAGAAGTATTACTGGAAGTCTATGCAGAAATATTGTGTTAGGCATGATTTGTTGCAAGGCATTCTATCTTCAACCCCAGTGAGCACCTAGAAAGTTCATGTAATCATGTGAAATAATAATGAAAATGCATCGCTGTGTTGTGTGGCTCAACTAATGCCATGACAACCAATGAGACCATGAAAGCAGTGTCTTAAAAAATTTTACAAAACAGGAAAACATTTTGTTTTCTTCTCAATTTTAAGCTCAGTTATCCATAACCCTGCACTCTCTCTATAAAGACAAACTGAAGCTCTAACCTTCTTATTTGAGTAAAGACCTAACAGATTTTAGGGAAAATAGCTAACATTGCATTGTCAGGATTTGATGTAATTTTGATAAATATGACATGTGGAGAAACTAGAACAAAGTAGAAAATTAAAAAAATAACAGTGAAGCATTATTAAATTTATGATGTAGAAAGCTAGTATTCTTTGAACTTTTTAATCTCAATATTTAGCTATCCCATTGGAAAATCATACTATTATTTTATGTGTCAGTTAATATTGCATAGTAAATATTAACTGAATTGGTAGAGAAAGAATTATACTTAAAGACATTCAACAATATCAATTAATTGTAGTTTTTCTGGAAATAGAGATGAAAATCATGCAGGTTTAGATAGATTTTTGAAGGATAAAATATGACTTTCTGATTAATTTTAACTTTTGAAACAAACAGTAGTGTTCAAAAACTGTGTTTAAGGCAAATGAAACTCTGCAAAAATAAATTGTGCTCATTTTTTCCTTGAGGTTCTCAGGGTAGATATTTGACATCATGTAATGAGGTCTGTATACAGTTCAGATAATAGAATCACTGCACCTTTTTAGACCTGAAAGAAAAAAAGCCCTGAGGGCCACACTTTTAATAACAGGAATTCCAGTTAGTAGAGGTAAGAGGAAAATGCAGTCCAGAAAGAAACAGATCCTTCTCTTCTGAAGTGACACAACTGAGCAATCAGAGACAGCACTTGAATGAAACTCCTCTAGGCAAAAAAAATGAAGCTCTTGAAGAAATACTAATGTTTCTCAATTATATTTCTGCAAAAACCATCCAGTGGAAATGGATTGCAGAATAATACAGAGTGAATCTGCTAACTGGAAATATTTCTTTTTTTTTTTGTAAGGGGCAGTACCAGTGTTTAGACCTAATGGTAATTTACTTTAAAATAAGATATTTTTTCTTATTTTTGTACATGTTTTTTCCCTTGAATGCAAAATTCGTATAGTGAAGGGGAAATTTTTGACTCAAATTGTGTCTATTCATATCAATAATTCAAAACCTGTAAATAACTCAAACTTAAGTGCTTCTCCATTGGATTTAGAAAAAAAAGCCATTTTCACACTTCAACTGAGAATGAATATAGAGTCATCTTCCTCCCAGAGGTGCCTTTTTCAAATTAAAAACACATGAAACAAGAATAGGGACATGACAGGGGAGACTTTGCCCATCATGTTTACCTGTGCAAATTTAGTGATTAATAATAGATTGGAATGCTTTGACTTTATTACTTTTGCTCTTCCAAATGAAATTAGATTTGCAGCATAAAGAAAGAAGCAGTGGCTTTTAACTTCAGCTAACATTGTTTGCAGACATTTTTCATAAAATAACCTGAGAGAATAAAACTGAATTTAGATGAAGAACAGGTGTGTTAATAGAAACTCTGAATTCCTCTAAATTTTGCTGAAACATTTGCATAAGCCTAAGAAGAAATAGATCCCTCCTGCTCCTGTGCAGGCTACTTGGCATAGCAGAAAACCCTCTGAGCTCTGAAGCCTTGCACTTCAGTCCCTAATGTGTAGCAGTGTGATGCCTCTGCAAAAGCCTGAGCAGCATGAATTTTGAACTAGCTGAGCCAGTGTCTGAGCTTATTTGAGCTCAGAGATTGCTGTGAGAACAACCAGCAAAGCCTGCAGATACCATGGCTACCAGCAGACAGTCAGCAGGTATAATTGGCTACTCTGAACTGTAGAGGCTTATATGTTAGCTCATGTCAGTACAATATAGAATAAGCTCCAGGGCTCTGGCTGTATTAATTAGAGGGGGAAGGGAATTTCCAGCAGCTTCTAGATACATACAGTAGACCCTTCTCCCCCATTACAGGTGAAATAATGTATGCTAAAGTATTAGACCCTTTTCACAGGAATGACATTTAAATGAGGAGGACTATATTTAATATGAGCTGAGAAAGCAAGGCCTAAAACACAATCACCAACATGCTCTGAAAAAAAATTGTCTTTGACACCTCAGTTTGGTTTTAAAATAAGAAATACTGAAAATACTCCTTCTAAGTTTTTCTTTTCAGTTCTTCATTTTTTTTTCAGTTTCAATACATTGCTCAAACTTGACTTCCATCACCCTCAAAAAAAAAAAAAATCAAGCAAATCAAGCTGCTTTTTTTCTCCTTCCAGACTTGTTTGTTGGGTGTTTTTGTTCATTTTGGATTTTCTGTGGCATTTTTTAAAAGAAATAAACAAAACCTTTTACTTCCATTGGTATTATGCTTTTATCTGGGCTTTTTTTTTCCCCCTTTCACTTCATCCTTGTATCTTGTTTTTCTTATTTTTCACTATACTTATTTGAAGCCGTTTCAAAATTTGTGACAAGGAACAGTAAGAGAAATGTACTTCTATTTTTTTCATATATCAAATTGATGACAGCATTCTTGACTAAATAGTCTAAAAAAATCCATCTATCAAATTACTAATAAGAATATTTATGTTTTGAAAAAACTATCTGTATCTGCCATTATAGGAATCACTTAATATATACTGATCTTGCATTCTAATTCAGCCCTGTCTCCATGAAAAAAATAAACTGAGAGTTACTTCATATTTACTATAAGAATAGAATATGATATAATAAATATGATATGATATGATATTATATGATTTATATAAATATATGAAGTAACATTTTTGCCTTCATAAAATTTAAAAAGCTACAATTAAAACTCATTATCAAAATTAGCCTCAACATTTCTCCTTTCTCTTGCCTGGAAGTGTGATCACTGGTAAAAATGCTGTGCAATTTTTAATACCAATACATCTCAGAAATAAAAATTTCCATTCTGTAAGAAAGTTATTTGATTTTACTTTAATTCCACTTGGATAAGCTGTAACTCAGAATCTTTCTGCAGAGCAAGTTGATAAATTATTTAAAACCTAAATTCTCATTGTTTGACCATCTTTTTAAGGATAAAAATCAACATTCTCACTGAATACTTTTCTCTCTGATAAGAAAAAAATATAAAAAAGAGGAAATATACATGGATGCCAGTTATTCTTCAGAGAATGGCTCTTAAGAGAAATGCACCCTGAGAACTCTTTACTTGTGTGTATTTATACAGGATCCTTTTATATTCTTTTGAAACTGTTGAAGTTTTCCTCTGAAGTCTTACTTTGATTAGCAGTCTTCTGGTTTATGGTTCCCTCTGCAATAAAAACTCATGGGAAATTTTTTTTAAAAATGGGGTTAAGTTCAGAAGGTTAAAAATCCTTTCTACATTTGTCTTATAAGCAGGAGCTCAGTTTTGTTCCTTGTCACAACTCTGCAGAGTGTTGGTCTGTTTGCACCAGAAGACACTTGTTTTTAGCAGCCTCCTCCCATGGGTTTGTCAGTCTCTCATATTCAGTGTTTTAGAAGGAGGAGGTTTTCATTTACCATAAAGCTTTTTATAGTACAGGATAATTCAATTTTTTATTAAAAATTCAAACACATTAGAATACTGTATCTCCCAAAGAGATAGTAAGTGTGTCTCTTTGGGAGATACACTGCTAAGTAGTATTTTAGTGCAACCATTGAACTAGTTGTTTGCAACCAGGTGAGATTCTTACCCAGATGAGTGGTGGTGTTGATACACCTGAGGGACAGGATGCCATCCCAAGGGATCATGGCAAGCTCAATAAATAGCCAATGAAGTTTAATATGACCAAGTTCCTGGTGCTGGACCAGGGTCAGGACAACCCCCATTAGCAACACAAGCTGGGGATGAACGGATCGAGAGCAGCCCTGCTGAGAAGGACTTGGGGGGGTTGGTCAGTGAGAAGCTGGTCAGTGAGAGGCTGGACATGAGCTGGTAAAGTGAACTTGGAGCCCACTGACCCAACTGTGTCCTGAGCTGCATCCAAAGCAGCGTGTCCAGCAGGGTGAGGGAGGGGATTCCGCCCCTCTGCTCAGCTCTGATGAGACCCCACCTGCAGTGGTGCATCCAGCTCTGGGGTCCCAGGAATGACATGGACCTGTTGGAGCAAGTCCAGAGATGGCCTTGGATGATCTCTTGCAGAAGGAAAGGTTGAGAGAATTGGTTTTGTTCAACCTGGAAAAGAAAAGGATTCAGGGTGACATCATCACAGCCTTCCAGTACCTCAAGGGGGCACAAAAGAAAGAAAGGGACATTTTAGAAGACCATATAGTGACAGAACAAGAGACAATGGATTTGAACGAAAAGACAGTAGGTTTAGATTAGATATTAGGAAGAAGTTCTTCACTGGGAGGGTGGTGAGGCACTGGAACAGGCTGCCCAGAGATGTTGTGGCTGTCCCACAACATCTTAATAATCCCTAGGGTTATTAAGAGTCAGGCTGGAAGGACATGTAGGCAGCCTGGTCTACTTAAAGGGGGTCTATTCACAGCAGGTTGGAAATAAATCTTTAAAGTCTTTTCCAACCTGAACCATTCTTTGAGTCTGTGATTCTATGATAAATACACTGCTGTAAAGTTTTCAGGCTGTCTACAGATTATCTGTAAAATATAATTTGGCTCTCTATTTCTGATGGTTATACAATTACCACCAGTAGCATGAGGAAAAAATTACCTAAATTTTCAATTTTACTATTCCTTCTCAGTTCTGTGTTACTGTTTCTACATATTTTCTTCCTCTATTACATCAGTTTGTTTGATAGTGCAAACTATCTTGGTTTGTTAACCTAGAAGTAAAGGGGATCTAAGGCAATTCATAGAGATGTGACTGAATGCTCAGCTCGCTGCATACAAATAGGGTCAAGAAAGCATTGTGTCTTTGGCTGCTTTTCTTCCTACAGTTCCTCTACTACATCAGCATGCAAATTCATTTTACCTGCAGGCAATTGATTTGGCATTGGTTTATAGCACATGTTTATCTATAAACCTGGGCAGTGTATACCAAATGCTACAGCAAAACAAGCTGCCAAATCCAATCAGTTAGCACTGGATAATGCTTGGCGGTCTCTGTTATAGTTCTTCTACAGGCTTTGTGTCGATAGATGTTGTGGGGCACATGGAACCATGCTGGTAGGATGGCTCCTGTGGAGTACTCCCATCCCATTGTCCAGCATAATGTTTTGCACACATAAACTGCCTGGGCAGTAAGAACGACTGTCAGTGAATATTTCTTCTTAGGTATTCTTTTCCTTCTATTTATTTATTTTCCTTATTGTCACTTTTTTTTTACTGAGCACTTTTCTAACATGCTTTTCTACTAGCATGGCTTTTCCCTGAAAATAACAGCGTCTTTGACCTCTGCATTAGTGTCATGGGGATTAAATAAAATCACTGAAATGTTTAAATTTGTAAATTCTTGCTTAAATGCTCTGGAGTGTGAACATTTTATTAACTAAACCCCTGAGTGTATTATTATATTTACTTCCTTCACACACTGTTACCCTCCACTGATGGAAGAGTAATTTTGCATACATTAAATATAAAATAAAAGACCATTGCCATCACTGAAATTCAACAGACTGTATGAAAAAAATGCTAGAAATTTTTGTGGGTTTTGTCAGTGACTTTACTTCATTTTATTGTTATGCAATGGAGAGATAAAGTTCTCTACAATACCGTATGATAACACACATCTTTTAAATTTCTGACAGTTCTATTCTTACTTCCACTCTTAAAAGTATGAATATTAATAATAACAGAAGGACAGAAGAAAGCTCAAAACAGAATCAGTATTTCAAACCACAAAATTATTAATTTAAGGTGTACTTGAAGAAGTCTAAGACAAAGGTAATGTGCAGACTAATCACCTAAAATGATCTATAATAGGAAATTTTCTGTCTCTGTATTCTAATCAAAGAAGAACCAAAACCATGAAAAGTGAAATAGGTTCAATTTTCTTAAGGAAAATTTCTGTTTATTTACTCTCATGAAGAAGTATCTTAAGTGAAAGTTACATCGAAAACTGGAACAGAATTAGACTGGATTTTAATAGCCTTTAGCCTATACATTTCATTAAACTTTTATGTTTATTACTAACTTAACTAACCTATCCACTTTCACTCCTCCTTATCTTCATAAATTGTAAAGAAATTGGCTCTCCCTGGTTCTTATGTTTTCTCTGGCTCTCAAATTGAAAAGGAAAGTAGAAATTGGTAGAATGGCTACAGTGAAGTTTCAGTCAGCAGAGAAGGAAACCATTACAATGTAAAAGTGTCTATTGTCATTTGAGAGATCTCTCTTTTTTAAAGTCTAATTTTTAGAATTTTATGTAACTCTTAATATCTTTTTTGTGATGTGGTTTTGGATTTTTTTATTTGTTTTTTGTTTTTGTTTTCATTCAGCTGGAGATGCAGTGCTCTGAGTTTGTTATGATTTCTTCAGTGCATAAGTATAGTGTCTTTGATATTAAAGAAAAAGAAGTCCAGAAAGCCTCAATATTTGAATGCACACCACCCTCTTTATTGAGTTGATCAAGTATCTCTCTTCTTTAGCCAATTAATTTTGGGTTTTGAGCTCCAAGCTTTAGCAATGTCATTTGAACACAATCAAACAATGACTAGTCAGTACAAGATTTTTCAGAGTGACTAGATTGTCCATAAAATTTACAACCACCTCATCTAAAATACTCTAAAGTACTTTCTAAAATAAGTTCAAAAGACTTTTAGCTTAATTCTGTGACAGTTTTGACTACCTCATTCAGTAATATCTGGAATACAATCAGTGTTATTATTTGGCTTCTAATTGATAGCTGAGAATGCCAATTATAGCACAGTATCAACAGCATTTATGTCTCTAACACTTTTGCTTTTTTTAACAGATACAAATCTGACTATATCTAAATGATTCCTTTGAATTTGTGGTGAAATCTCTAGAAATGCAGCAGTTTACATTATCTTTTTTTTCCTAAACTGATTTTGATACAAGTTAGTTCTACTGTAGTCCTTTTCTCATATCAGAAATTATGACAATAATTCTAGTTTAAATGGCTAACCCTCACTTTTTCTTCCTTTGCTATTTTTTTAGCAGCTCATAGTTTTGCTGCACTGCCATGATTCTGTTATCTCCAAAATTTCTACATTTTCTTGCCTCTGAAACTTGATTTCCATGTGCAACTTCATAGTTATTCCTAAATGAACTCTCAGCTCAAGTGGTAGAGCACTCACTCAGCATCTGAGAGGCAGTGGGATTGACACCTGCATTTTCTGTGGTTATTTGACCCTGAGACTAGCCCTGTTGGTTAGAATGTGATGCTAAAAATGTCATTGTCAAGGGTTTGGTCCCTGTATGGGCCATTCACATAAGAGCTGGACTTGCTGATCTTTGTGATTCCCCTCCAATGCAGGCTATCTTGGTATTTGTTTCATTAAACTAGAAACATTTTTTAATTAAATTAATCATATCTTTAACTTTATTCACAAATCAGTGATTTTTTTTTTTTTTAATTGCTGTCATCCCTGTCTAGAAGCTCTGATGTCTTTTCCCCCCTTTCTTTATTTTTTAATAAGGAAAATGTTTGCTCCTCTCACCAAACATTTTATGCTGAGACACAATGATGTTATTCTGTACATACCATAGAGTTTCTGTGAGGTGCAAAAATGAAGCAAAATACAAAATACAAACCCAAAGAAGTAGAAATTACATCATTCAAAGCATACAGGAGGACAAAAATAGATTCTCTTTATCAGAAGTATTCAAAGTCTTGTTCTCAAAATTAAAAAAATCTCACAAAGGCTGCCCTGCTTTCTTCTTTCTGGTCTCTAGATGTCTGCTTTCAGGTACCTTTCACTTAATTATGTGCTTGAGTAAGTCACAGAACACTTTAAATAAAACTAAAAGTGCCATTATTATTAAAATAATCTGCAGGAAGAAAGCACTGCAAGTCAGGCTTCTTTAACCTTCTTATTCTAAACATAAAACTAGCTTAAATTCTTCTAAAATTACTATCCAAAATGGTTGAATATATGTAAGTTGAACAGGACTGTGCTCTGAATATAAAACAGAAGCCATTTGAGAACATTACACTATCACTTGCTTTCCCGTGACATTTCAAAAAAAATTATTTATTGTACAGGAACTTTCTATTTTCAAGGACTTTTTTTTTAACTTTCTCTTGGTGCTTTTTAATTGGTTTTCACTTCACATATTCTTCTTTTTATTCCATTCAGATTGCTACAGAAGCACTCTGCTGTTAAAGGTATGAAATATTTTTATTCATATAAACAGCAAGTTTTGTCTTCAGTTTTTGTGTCCAGTGTTATTCTCGATACAAAATATGAAAGAAGAAATGAAAAATTATCTCTGTTTTGCTGCTACAACTGTTTGGTAGAGGAAGCCTATAGAAAAAAAGAGTTTGGAATACATTTTTTGGGATGAAAGGAAAAAATTAGAAGGCTAGAGGGAGGACATAGGACTGGCATAAAAAGGAGACAAGCACTGAAATTCAGGACAGTGAAGAAAATATAGAAAATATTTACTGTAAAGCAAATATTTGGAGCATTAAAGGCCTCATGTTTGGTTAAAGCCTAAAATTGTAGCAGAATTAGGCTAGGGATAATGTGGTTGTGACTATGTGACAGCAAATGAAGTATTGTTTTAGAGACTGATCAGGATATATTCAAAATGATTCTAGAATATACTTGGGAGTCTGGATGGCATACTTTTTTCCACTTTTCTGAATATCCACGAAAGTAATTGATAAACCTGTTTCAAGTATGACATAAGCAGAATAAATCTGTTTTGTATCATGCTAATTATATGCTATGATTATATTATAGAAGCTGCTATAATCCAGCTGCTCACTCCTGGATTCCAAAGTCAGACGTAGAGGGGATTGAAGTACAGAATTAAAAGACAGCAGAAATTGCTCTGTATCTAGGTTAAAAAAATAAGTAGTTTTTGGCCTTGATCCTGAGATACTCTGTGTAAAATTTCTGCTTTAAGGAACAATGTCAAGTGCTTTCTTCTCAGCACAGGGATGAAATGCTTTTAAAATAGTACCTATATGGTGGGTAATTATCTGCTTTCTGATTTAAGGCACATAGCAGTGGTTCATTATTTCCATGAAACTGTGGAACTGAAGATGTTTCATCATTTCCTTATATTACTTATTTTCCTTCATCTTTTTCTGTACCAAATAATATCTGCCAGGCATCTTCATTGAATGAATATAATAATTAATATTTTCAGAGCAAGAGGTTTACTCATCAGCTCTATTATAAGACCAAAGAAAGAATAAGAAAATTTCAAAGTAATATATTATTTCAGGTTACTACTCAAGGCATAAATATTTTTGTTCTGTACAAATCTATTTAAAATTATGTTTCAATTTATTAATCAGGCAAAACCAGATTTTGGTTTAAAGTAGTGGAGTATGTAGGGCCACTGAATTCTTCCACACTTGGTCCCAAAGGACTTTCAGGCAGCTCACAAAGAGGTTGTCCATCACACAATGTCCTTTCCAAAGGAGATGTGAAAAGGGATTTAGTGAAGAGTCAAGTTTCTTTCAGAAGAGACTTATTAAATTCAAAGGGACTAAGGATCCATGAAGAACATCTGTGTCATGTGGAGGAAATTGCCACTTTTCACATAACAAAAGAAGCAACCACCACAGACAAAGAAAATAGGGAAACATGGACTCCAGGCTGTTGGCTGCTCCTCAGCAATTGAATAGGAAGGACAAGAGGACCAGAGCAGTAATAACACAATCAGCAGGCCTGTAACATGAGACCTATGGCATCTTTCCTGCACAAATCACAAAGAATAAAAGTTGTAACAGAGAATAACAGGCACTACTTGTAACACACTGTGAAGTGGTTCCAATGTCTCTACTCTAGGTTACTTAATCCAGAAAGTCTGGTAACTCTTAGAGAAAACTCTTAACTCTAATCAAGAGTATAATAGGAAAGGATGAATGCTCACAGATCTCATAGGTCTCACAAGGTCTTGTTATTTCTTCAGTACACATCAGACACAAAATATGCTTTTTAACACAGAACAGATGGAAAAATATCTGTTTTCCTTGGTACCACAAAAAGAAAACATAAGTACACCAAACTTCCTGCATGATACATTTAGCTTTTGATCCCAGCATGATTTCAGAAGTTAAATTTAGCATAATAATGTTATTCTCTACCAGATATCTTGGGCTTCTGAGTATTCTTGAATTAGAAATTGTTACTTGGCTAATAATTTTTCGAAAAAGAACCCCTCTGCTTTTTTTTTTTTGCAAGTGAGCAAGCCATGGGATTGGATATTTCAAATTGACATAATTAAACATCAGAGAACTTCAGACAGGTGTATGGCCACTGACTGCTCAACATTAATAAATCACTTGTGTCTGGGTGTGAGGGAATAGCCAAACTGCCCTGAAAGGAGAACAACCTTGAGCTGAGAAGGACCCCAGAGCAGACCCTGCACTCATGATGCAGTCTCACAGAGTCTGACAATTGTGGGCACCACTAGGAGCTGGCAAAGGTGTATAATAACAGCACTAGGAAAGGCAAAGGAACAGACCAGGACCAAAGGCCATTTTGCTCAAGGAGGAAGGTGCAAGCAGAAGTAAAATGAGACAGAACTTCTGTCCAGATGGAGTCCAGATCTAGTCAGGAAAAGAAAAAGCCTGCAGAACAGTGCAACTACTAAATAATCATAGCCAGGATTGAAAGATAGGATTGAAACATCCTATCTTACCTTAGATGGAGCCCTGGGCCCATGAAAGGATAGAGAAAACACTCAGGTGAGGCTGGTCATTTATATTAAGTTCCTCAGGATCCTGACACACAGATGCTTTGCTCCACAATCAGATTAAAATGGAAAGATCCGGGGTTAATAATTATCACTGTCATTTCTTAGGAATGTCTGAATGGTTTAGCCCTTTTGAAAAGTTATGAAAAATATTTTCCTTCCCAGTTCCTTCAGAATTGAGTGCCTTTCTTGAAAGGTTGCTCAGGAAATAAAGAACCAAAACTTGATTTAACAAGACCAAATTCTGAAACATGGCTAGTCAATTAATACCTATGATATTGCTCAACTACTGCTGGTGTATCATGATTAAAAAAGTAGAGAGAAAGCTTATGAAAAAGCAGTAAGATGTTAGAAGGGAACTGTATATCTATGACTGCAATCCAAAAGATCAAAGTTGAGATATTTTCAATCAACCATGAGATCTTTATGATTCAATTTGCCTAATGAAGTGTGTTATTGCTTTCTTGAGTGGCAGAAGAACAATTTCTATTTGTGTGACACCTTCTTTATAGCAGCAATTTGGGTACAATACCTATAATTGCCATGATAAAATGAACCAGAGCAGTCAAATCCTTCTACTTCAAGCTGGCAGCACAGTTCATTCCAGGGATTTGTTAGCACTATCTACAAACAATTGTAGGAAAAACCTAAGTATCCTTACCCAAGGCAAAATGTTGATCAGATTACCTACTGAAATTTCTTTCTAGGGAATACATTTTATGCTCCACGATACTTTTCTCTTAGTGCTTGTTCAAACAGATTTTGGGCACTAATGGTTCCTCATCAAAATTGTATGTAAAGAGCAAAAAAATGATGATGCAAGGTAGAGTTGTAGCTGACTCATGGTTTTGCAATCTCAGATGTAAGTAAGTTACTTGAAAAATTTGGATAGTCTGGGAATTCTGCTGGAGATACTGACAAGCAAGTATCAAAGCAAGGAAGTGAGCAGAATGGGGAGAGAACAGGTCATGACTTCAGTTTTTCTATCATATTAAGGACAACACTCTAACAACCTGACACTTCTGGTAGAATCCATTTGAATTAATTTAAATACATTATTAAAGCACTCCATGCAATCTGAGGTAGTGAATTATCTGTCATTAGTTTGCCTGAAAACAAAAACTGGAGTTGTTGGAAGGACTGCAACTGCAAGTCACCTCTCTTGACTTGCTAAAGAGAAGAGACTTATAAGTGTTCTGGAGCTAGCTCAAGTATAAGACAGAGAAAATACTGCAGAATTCTGATCTTTAGGATCATGTATAAAGCTTTATTCAAGGATAGTAGATTTACTGTGAAGCCAATGTTTACATTGCCTTTAAAAGTGAGTAGATTATAATTTGGATATTTCCTCAACTGTAGTTAATCACACCAGCACCCATGGTGTGATTAACACTCCCTAAAATGCCTTATTTCTGGATTTGACATGCTCTATGCATGCATTTGGATCAACATAGGCTTGCAAATGTTGGTAAGAGAAGAACCAGGGATGATAGTTAGTGTAAGAAGGTAGTTTTGGGGCCTCTGCATTGCTGAGTTACAGCACAGCATTGAGGAAGATTTAAGAGACAGGGTGCAGACCATAAACACTCTTCTTCGTGGAAAAAAAATTGGTGTAATGCAGATTTAGCACGGTATCTGATTGACACAAAAGGAATGTGTCAATCCAAGCTTTGAAAAATGTTACTGGTACAAAATTGTGAAGCTAGGTGCTTGGGACGGATTGCCTTAATTCCTACAGAGACCTGACATGGCTAGGAGGGCAAAATTTACTGGGGAAAAGCCCAAAGAGGTTTACCTGAAGATTGAAGACTGTTCTGAACAATTTATGTAATTTTTGAGGAAACCTCACTGTGTCAGCTCCTAAGATCAGAACTTGCTTTTAGATCTTGGTTTGGAGAAGGTTCACTGGTCGGATGAATGACTATTTATTTGGTCCAGGCACCTGGTCTTCATACCAGGCTGTGATGAAATAGGGTATTATAACTTAATAATGTATTTTTCACTTGAGAAAAATTTCTTTGTAATCTCAACTAATCTTATTTGATTTATGTTTATATTAAACCTTTCCAACACCTTCAATTGTTATTTAAAGGTTTCTAGTTCTGAATATTGTTATATCCATAAACATTGCTGTGTAGAATCCAGATAAATTCTATTCTTCAACTGTACACTGTACAAACTGCTTGCACAAACTAACTATTCTTAATGTGAAACAAGATTATCTTTGCTATTCCAAAATATGGAATGACAATTTTTCTTGTACAGTGAAAGGAAAGAAGTTAATGCTTCTCTTTCACCCCTATACAAAACATAATGCAGTTTGACAACTTAAAAGGAAATGCTATAAATAATGATATTTTCAGAATCTGAATCTCTGAAGAAAACTACTAAATGCCACGAATAACTCAGCTGAGATTGATCATTCCTTTTATTTGGTGCACTCATATTTGAATTTTTAAGTTAAATTTAAAAAATTATCAACATTTTTATTTTGGCTTTAATTAACTGGACTAAATAGAGGAACACATTCTCAATATGTTTTTTGAAAAAATAATCAATGAATATTGAATTATTATTATTAATAAGCTAATATAACCATCATCATCATCATCACAAAACACCTCCCCAAAAGAAACCCTCAGCACCAAATTATTAAAAAACCCCAAAAAATCCAGGGCTTGGACGTGAAGAAATTTTGAGATACCTGGTGAGAAATGTTATATTAAATGTGTTGCTTGATTTATCAGTATCCAATATTCTTGTGAAAAGGTTATAATTAGTCAATAAAATTTAAAAAATATAGGTACAAGTCTTAAGAGATGCTGACAAATTACTCTGCATCTCGTGTTTCAATTACTGTCACTGAAAAAAAAGAGATTATGAAGATAATCATATCATTTGTAACCAGTGTGAGATCTGCAAGTAAAGAACAATAAAAAAATGTGAAATGTTACTGTCAACATCAATGGCAATTAGATTTGATCTCAAGAAATGTAAATTAGGAGCAGCTCTTCTGATTTTAATGGAATTACACTAGTTTGTAGTTACCTGCATTCAGAAAAGATTGAAGAAGAAGCTATGGAGATTGAAATGCACAGAGAAATAGGTTCATTATTAAATGCAGACAAACAATTGCTTCACAGATTACCTGGAACACTCATGATAGAGTGCCTTGCTAATACCTCTCTCAGTCTCTCTTCCTGTGAAATGCACTAGATTAAGAAGCACAAAAGAAAAGACTGAAGTTACCTAATCTGGTGTGCACATGTTATTTTGATTTCTAGTAAAATGAAGAGAACATAAGAATCACTTTCAATGGAAAGAGAAACTCTCAATGGAAAGAAAGAGGAATTAAAATGACCACAAAGACTAAAAATGTTTCTTGATATTCCTCTAGCTCAGATTTGAGCTTCATGGATTTATATAATATGTTAAGTAAGCTGGTTTTATTACACTCTACAATACTTTTTTTTAAGTGTGACTATAAAATTAAAATCATATAATGCTATCAGTATTTTTCTGGAAATAGTGGCGTGAATATACTTTCTGCAATTTCAAAGTATTAAATAGCTTCCTTTTTTGTTGTTTTAAAAAAACTTTCAAATTAGTTCAACTACAGAAGTTCACAAGTAGTTGTCTTACCTATAACATGAGATTTATGATAACATGAGTCAGAAATAAGATATTACTTGTGTTCCTATGAAGTCTTTCCTTATATCTAAGAGCATCAGAGACAGGTAGTCAGGAAGCTCTCTAGTATATGGCTAACTTACAAAAGTAAATTTTTATTCACCAGTAAGAAGTTTTGTTGCTCTTTCTAGGTTTTCTAGCAGATTTTATGTAACTTTTTTGTAACTATTTTGACTCAATAAACTTACTTGGACCAAGCCATGATTCACCTGACATTAAGTCTGTACTTTTTAATGAAGAGCCTTTAATATGACATTGAGGAGAAAAACAGTATTTTTATAGCAAATTGTGCTAACCTTTTAAACAGACCTTGCTTGGTGCTGCTGGTTTTCACAAATGATAGCGATCACGTCATGCCTTTAAATAGATTACTTGAAAATTTCCAGCTATAGAAACTACTAAAGTCAGCAACACAGATGAACAATTTTGTGTCTCAGAAAGGTGACAGTACTGAAATCAGTCCAGTGATTAGCATATACCACAATTATAAACACACACAGAACCCCCTAAACACACAGAGAATTATGATCCTAATGAAAAAATTTTTACAAGAGCTTCATGAAACCTTAGGAAAGTTCTCAAAATTTCCATCAAGAATACTTCAGTTGCAAATAATATAGAGCACAATTTTCATCAATTCAATCAATAGCCACTTTACTCCTGAATCTGTAAATGGGAATTCAGATGCATCTCATTAAAATGGATAGTTACCTATGACATACATTGTGCCACAGAACTTCAGTACAAGACTTTTAGGCTGCAGTTTTGTTGATTAAATTACTTAATACTTTCTCCTTTTGATATCAAAGTTTTTCCATTGGAATGATCATGAAGTCTTCTGAGATGAATACTTTTTGTTTTCCATTAGGTAAGGAAAATAGCTTTCTTTTCTCAAGAGGTTTTTTGGTGGGGTTTTTTTTGGTGGATTTTTTTGGTGGTTTGTTTGTTTTTTTGTTGTTTTCATTTTTTAAAACAAGCAAAAGTTGTTTTAGAAGTTAATAAGCCAACTATGTTGGGCTAAAGTGAGCCAGTATAATAGCTTTACTGATAATTAAGTCAAGCTGCTTTGAAGAAAATCCCTGTGCGCAGTTTTTTATTTTGGTAATACAAAATAATGAACTCTTCAAATTCTATTTAGATGTAAATACTAGCAATAAGTTAATACCAAACACTAGCAAAATGTTCTAATGATTTTTTGTAAGAATTACATACATTCATTAAGAGACTATATCCCTTGTACCTTTTTATATTTACACTTCACCAGAAAGACAAAAACATTCTAATTTGGTTTTGGTTGTTTGTATTTTTGGAAAAATTTTACAAGACTTCATTGTGTGGCCTAACAGTCCATTTAGATCTGTGAGCAGAGGTTGTGACTCTAATAAACATGCTAACTAGGGCCACTTTAAAGATATCCCCTAAGCTATAATTGCTCTGGGTATTACAGAGCCATTTCAGGTCAGGTTGCTCTGGTTTCCAGAATGATCAACTTTCTCATAGTCACTGATATATAATTTTGACTCCCATTAGATCTACTTTCCTTTTTTGAAATACTTAAACTTGTTGTAGATTAAGTCACTAAACCCAATTCATTTGGATAAAAATTTCGGGTGTATTGTGGTCTCTAAACACTCCATTTTATTTCAATACTGGTAGCTTTATAATTTCACAGAGCCTTTATGCCATATTCCTTTCTTTATGGGTTCGGATGCTTTTTCATTCCTTGAAACCAATGATAGTTTAGTACCATTAATCTTGAATCAACTTGCTTTAGGCTCCTTGCATCAGATAAACTTCATTAAATGAAAACACCCAAAATGTATTTCCAGTCTAACTCCCCCTGATCAAGGCAAGGTCTCTTAGGTCTTATTGCTTTCCACCACATCCTGGTGAATTTTTAGTATCTCTAACAGTGGAGACTTCACAATGTCTTTGTGTAACCTCTTCCTGTCTCTAACCATCCTCCAGGTAAAAGGCATTCTCTCATTTTTAAATCTAATTTCTCGTGTTTTAGTTTGGGCCCTTAGTCTCTTGTCCACTTGCTGGGCACTGCTCAGAAGAGTTTATTCCTTCTACTTTGGACCATCACACATTTTAATGTGTTGTTCAGATGCCCCTAACCCTGATTGTCTCCAGGCTAAAAAATTGCAGCTCTCTCAAGATTTCCTTGTATGCCAGGTGATCCAGTCCCTTTATCACCTTTGTGACTTTGTTGAACTTGCTCCAGTATGTGTCCATCTGTCTGGTACTGGGGTAGCCAAAGCAGGACACAGCATTCCAGATGTGTCTCACCAGGCTGAGAATGAGGGAAGGATCTCCTCCCTCAACCTGCCAACCGTGCTCTTCCCAATGTAGCCACAAGTAATGTTAGTACATGTTGTCACAAGAGGCACATTGCTGGCTCATGTTCAACTTCTTGTCCACTAGAACAGTGAAGCAAATCTGTTTCATTGGGTCCCCAGCATGTGCTGGCATATGGGATTATTCATTCCTAGGAATGATACTTTGCATTTGATGAGATTCCTGTTTGTCTATTTCTGCAGTTTGTTGATGTCCTTCTGAATGACAGTTAAACCATCTGGTCTGTGAAACAGTTCCCTAAGGTTGATATTGTCTGCATACTAAAGGTCACATTGCCCAGGTCATTCCTGACTGTTTTATGCAGTACTGGACCCAGAATCAGCCTCCCAGAGCACCACTATTGACTGTCCACCAGCAGGACTTCATGCCACCAACTATTGCAATTTAGGCAGTTTTCAGTCTGCTCTGTTGATCAATTGTGTTGTCAATTTTTAATAATTTTTTTCTAGGAAGATAACTTCCCCTTCAGAAACCCATGTAAACTGTTACCTTCTTTTCCTTAATAAATTTACAGGTCTAAATGATTTTTAAGATTATTTGCTCCATCACCTTCCCAGAAAATGACGGCTGACCGGACTGGAGTTCCCAGAGTAGCCTAAGTAACAGCCAGCAGAAAAAGCCACTTAAGCAAGGCATGAAAACCACAATTTTTGGGGTTGTCCAGAAGTAATTTATCACATCACATCACATCATATCACATCAAATCAGTTGTTGGGCTTAATTATATTTGAAGATGCTCAGAAAATGAAATATGATAACAGCTTTAACAGCATTAAACTAGGTTGCTTAAAACCAAACACTATTTATACTTTATCATTTAAACCTCAATCATTTGCTTGGTTGGAATGTGTTCAATATCAAGTATCATTATTGCATGTCTGTTGAGCAAAAGTCTTGCATAATTTAATGCTGAAATACTCAGATGGTACAAATCAATGCAGTGCTGGTATCTAGTTTGAAAAAAAGTTAATCATTAGACAGGATATTAATATATTTGAGTTTTATTACAATATTGCAATGCTGGTTTTGTATTTGGTCTATGTTTTTAAATTTGATAAAGCTTTCCTAGATATTTAGTTAAAGACTTGGTCTTTTGTCTTGTATAATCCTACTAAGAAGAATGAAATGTTGTTTAAGATGAAAAATAGCAGAATCGATATTTTACAAGAAACATAAAGGCTATTTTTTGTTTTGTGTTTTTGATAGCAAATTCCTACTTAGTCTAGTAATTATCATGAATGGAAAATAAGAAAAAATAGGAAAAGAAAAGAAAGAAAACCCTTTAGAAGGCAATGGTTATCAACACTCAAGAAACTTTTTATTATTGAGGTTCAATTTTCCACAATTTTAGTTCTATTTTAGTACAAGCAATATGAATTTTCTCCAAGCTAAGTTAGTCTTATAAGTCGTGAACTGCACACCTCCTTTGACATAATTGACTCTGCCTGAGTGTATGAACACCCTAATGTCATGCAGTCCTGCATCCTGATGGTGCATGCTAAAAACCCAAAAAATATATAAGCAAAAATAACAATGGCATCCCTAATAAAGCTTTATTTCTAGGAAGATCTAAGTTAACAACTGCCTTTCAAGTCTACTTACTGTCATGATTTATGTTCTTTATCACTTCAAACTGACTTATTGCCAACCTTCTAAATGCAGGATATAAATACCTGCTGAGGAGGAATAAGACAAAGACCATTCTCACTCTTTGGTCTCTACAGTACTCTGGTTTGGTTACAATAAATGAATAAAATAAATGTGAATTCAACACAAATATTGACTTCAATGTGTTGAAGAATATCACTGTCACAATTTTCTTTTCCTTATACTAGATCTTTGTGAAGTGGAAGTAAAATACTCAGTCTTAAAACCGTGAAATCAGTCTGAATAAAAAGTTAAATCCTATAATCAACTTGTTCTCCTCCTGATTAAGACTCAGTCAAATGTAGTCTTAATAAAAACCTGAAGAAAAAGAGATAGAATTTTACATAACTTTATGACAGGTTTATATGTAAGCAATGCATGAGATATGTATTCACATCTTCAGGAGAGAAGAAGAAGAAGAAAGAAGAAGAAAGAAGAAAGAAAGAAGAGAAAGAAGAAAGAAAGAAAGAAAGAAAGAAAGAAAGAAAAGAAGAAGAAAGAAAGAAAGGAAAAAGGGAAGAAGAGAAGAAAAAGAAAGCTTCTACTCAACAGTAAGCTATGCCTAAAATTCAAGCCTAATTTTTCTGTTTAGATAGAGCTGGTAAGATTCACAACAAATACCTTTCCTTATGAAGTGGAAAAATATGGATTGAAATCAGTGTATGTTTTTCTAAATTCTAACTACATTTGGTGGGAGTTATTCAGATGTTTGGTTCTCTGTTAGTAGTGAGTAAATTATTTGAAAGGCATAAAATAGAACACTTTCCAGTGCCTAAAGGGTGTCTACAAGAACGGTGTTGGGACTTTTTATCAGGGAGAATAGTGATAGGATACATTTCTCAATTTCAGTATGCCTTTGTGCAGCTCTTTTCTCCTATAACAGCATCTTTGAAGAAGGAAAAGTTGTATTGCATATAAGAGGGTTTTAGGAATTCCCCTTTCTCCTCATCACCTCAAGCTACAACTCCTTATAATATCCCACTGCTTCTGTCTGATAACTCTGCTTACATCAAGAGATTCACAGACCTCTGCCTCGTGATTTTCTTTCTAAAGTCAAGTTTCTCTTATCTCATACAACACTGATGCTTTTCCCTAACCAATTCCTCTTTTATTACAGGAGAATTTTGTAGACTGGGATGTTGAATACAGGATGTTCTCTGTTCAATAGCCCTCACTTATTAGGACTGTATTACTGTTGGATTCAAAGCTAGAACTGAAATTGAAAAGAGCACAGATTCACAGAATACTCTGAGTTGGAAGAGACCCACAAGGAACATCCCATTTGACTCAACTGAATGGCCCATACAGGTGTTGAATCCACAGTCTTGGTGTTAGCACCAGCTCTAACCACCTGAGATAATCTCAGGGTCTGTGAAGAGAAAGGTTTATATACGTATATATCTACAGTTAATCTACCTGAACTGACACAGCAAACTTCCACATACAAATCAGCCCTTCTTTAATGGAATTTAAGTTTTCTTACTTCAATTAAAAAACTAATACAAATATTTATAGTGCTTGACCCTCACTTACAAGACTTTCTATACATTTTATTGACAACATATATGATCCTTAAATCCCTACAAAATGCAGGCTAAAGAGCTGAAAAAAATACAGAAATTTATGTGATACTCGGATTTGGCATATTTTAGCTTTTGCAAACTCTAATTTTTTTTTCAATAAATGGTATTATTTTCTCTATTTCCTTTCTTATTATTTAAGATCAATGTGAGGTTTATGTCTTTTCCCACTACATGTAAGGTATAGTCCATTACAAATAAGGGGACAGGTAAGTAAAGCCAGTAAGATTTTGCATGAAAATTTTAAAAATATAGAAGTGGTTTGGCTTAGTAGAGTGGAGGATGATATAAGTTCAAGTGGCTTTCAGCCTTTTAGAGCTGTAGCTAAGTTGTATATTTTTAATAGCGACAGCATGTTCATTTCATTGAATGATGACATCCTTTAGAAAAAGTGATAGGAAGAGTCATGGAACATTAGAGTAAGCACTGCTGATTTGTGGTTGCAGCTCTCGATGCCTGCAGTGTAACTGCCAAGCAGAATTACTGTATCTGCTGTTTATTACACTCAAATGATTGACCTATGTGAGTCCTCCTTACCTTGAGCACAACAAACTGCTGACTTAGTTCTATCTTCAAGCAAGTAAAACAGTGACTTTGGAGCCAGCTCAACACTGTTAGTCAAACTTGCATCAAATACATTCCCTGCTTCCATTAGGACTGTCACTTGAAAGCAACTGACTGGAACATAAAATAATTGTCTTTTCTTGCTTTCTCCACAAATTGTCCAATCACTTTTTTTTTTTTCCTACAATAGAACGATGATGGAGTAAATTTGCACACACTGACTCCAAAGATATTTTAAAACATTGACCAAAGCACATTTTTGTCATGGGAGCATTAATTAATAACACTGGAGATTCCATTATTCATTTAAAGTGGATTTAGAAATGACTGATTGCTAATAAGAGTGTATTTTTTATCTGCAAAAGCATCAATGTTTTCACTTCATGTAACTCACAAGAAGTTCTAATTTGAAAGAAAGAACTGGACAGAAGAAAAGAAAAAGAAAAAGAGATGAAGGAAATAAAACCTTTAAAAATATGAATATCCTTGTATCATTGAGATTCGCAGTAGTAAATTTCAGAAGATCTAAAATTTTGCTGAATCTGTTGTCATTTGCATACAATATTAGTGAGTGCATTCAGTACACTACATTATGAATTTAGAAGTTATGATATTGTAGTAGATAAAACTATATTTACCCAGGAAAAGTCAGAAAATTGTAAGCAATGTAAAGTTTGGAAACTGCACTTTTAAATGGGAAAGCTATTGTAACTTACCCTGAATTATTAGTAAAAAAATGAGATTCAAAATAAGTTTTCTAAGAACAAACAGATTTGTAAGTACCCATTGATGGATTTAAGCTACACAGACATTGGAGTGCTGAATTTCTTTCAGAAAAGTGAAGCAGGAAGTTGATGGGGTATTTCCCATGTTCCCATCCCTCCAGAATAATCTGGTGATCCTATGGCTCATGGAAGACACAGACATGAATCTGACATTTTGAAGAGTTTTATTGTGAAAAATAAAAAGGAATTGTATGGAAACACATAGAAATTAAGTCACCAAAAGTGAAAGAAGAAAGTTGAGCCAATCACACCATTTTAATGTCCAGACCATTTTACTGATCATGTCTGAATTTTTGTGATGTATTGCTATTAATGACCAAATTATTATGGTCTAAGAAAATTGTCTTATCATTAGAAAGATTATCTATAAATTTTACCAAATATTTTGGGGAAAAAAAAGTTACCTAGAGTTTCATATAGTTGTCTAAAACAATAGATAACTATATGGGCTTTTCCTTACTTACACAAGATGACTGATGCTGTTATGACTATTAAATCACCTAGGAAAAGGCAATATTTGACCATCCATTGTTCTAGTCTTTGCAGAGACCTCTCTTTTTTCAGCAAGACTCTGTGGGTTCCTAAAATCCCAGCCATTTTCCCTGTGAAACAATATCTATAATAGGTTGAGTTTTTCCAAAATTCCCAACCATTTTTTTTTTATATGCAAAAGACTTTCTATATCAATGAAATTATTTTTCTGGAATTAAACCTACAGATGCTAGGCTGTAAATTTCTCTGCAATCAGGAAAAAGACGAAACTAAACCAAAACCCTTAAAATTTTGCTCTGCTCTTCGAAAGAATAATAGGTAGGAAAAGAGGCCAAATACAAAAAACTCCCAAAACCTACTCTCTTAAGAAACCATGCAGAATGATATCAAGATAAGTGTGCCACAGTCACCTGTGGAATTTACTCCTAGTCCACTTTGAATTTTACAGTGAGGAAACTAATGATCCCTGTCTGGATCTTCCTCAAAATTTCAAATTTTTTAGCAAAGTATCCAATGGAAAAAAAAAGCACACTACTAACCTTTTATTAACTTCACAAACTTTCATTTTCTCTGTGGTCACTTCTTTTCCTTTGAATCAGATTTCACCCCTAATAATATCACATGAATTTATTGGTGTGCATCATTATCAGGATAACTATATGACAGAATTCTGAAACACTGCTGTAGGCCATCTTTTTTTGTTGTTTAATTTTTTTTTTAATATACTCATAAGTAACATAATTGAATTTAAGGATCATGTAACAGTAATTCATGATATTTTGGTTTGCTGACACCAGAAAAAAAAAGTGTTGGTTGGAAACTTATAAAAGTACAACTGGAAATTCAGCATTTGGTTTCCAACTTATGTATTCAAATCTCACATAGACACAAGGAAATAGCTGTATCACCCTACTTAGTGAGGTGGCTTTGGAAAGAAAGTCTGGTCTGTATTCTTCACACACTCATTCTTGAGTATTCTGGCTCATTCAATCAAAATAAGTTTTATATTTCCTGATGATGATATGATTTTGAAGAAAAGAAAAAATGAGGAGCAGTATTTTCCTACTTTTTAATTATGCTGGCAAAATCAAGGTACACAGTATGCACTGTAGTCTTTAGTGAAGGCAAAATGTTGTCACAGATGGTAGGTCGGTTCCAATAGATCATAAATGAAACTGTTTAACCTGGCAGTTTAAAGCTGATCACTGTGCATGGATTACTTCTGCAGTTAGAGGAGTAAGACAACTAAGAAAATATTTACAAATTATGAAGGAAATTTTAAAAAAAATAATAAGTGTGAAATCATTATTTTAACCCACAAAACCAAATGCATCTGAATTCCTTGCTAATAAAGTGCAAAAGTGTTACTATGAGCAAACAAGCAAATACACATCATCATTAATACAAAGGCAAAAGGAAGCATTCAGGTTCTGATCAAAACAGGGAGAAAAATTTCCTCTTATAATGTGTGCTTGGATGAGAAGTGTGCCATAGAAAAGGAAAGGGAGCAGTTAGATTCTCCCTTGAAGTACTAAAGCATACTTCCTACTGATTACAATGGGAACTAAAGCAGTTTTTATACTACCAAAGCATCATGGGAGGGTTCTGTGTGTGAAAATTCTTTAAAAAACAAAGTAAAATTCTTTAAATGTTCTCAAAAGACAAGAGAGAATAATGCAACCTAAAACTTGGAGAGTAAAAGCAATAAATGACTTTTCTTATATGCTATTTAGGGTTTATGATCTGTAAATATTATTATATATTATTTAAACTCTATGATCAAAATCCACATTTCCAGAAACAAAGATTTTGCATAATTGAGGTAATTTCCAGCCCCATTGGGCTTTGTAACTTCTGTGCCTTTTCTGCTGCCTTATCTATTGCACTGGGCTCCTGGGATGAAAGCCAGCTGTGTCTCTTATATGCTCCAACCAGTCACTGGGGGAAATGGGTATCTTAACTGCTGGAGGTCTTAATGACTCCTGGTTGCACAGTACTTTTTATCTGCCATCCAACAGCTTCAAAATTGCTTTCATGGCCTGATAGGTAGGATCTCAGGATAAATTTTGCAGCAGTAAGCTTGCAAAAGCTGTTCTTCAGGCAATGATTAGAAATTGTCAGCAAATCAATGTATAATGCGCAGATCATGATTATTCTTAATTTGTCGCCTTTCAATACTAGATCAGGAACAAAGTAATAACAACTAATCTGAAAGGCAACTAGCAGGCATTTAGAGATAAAGGAAGGATAGAAGGTAGGGTGGGCAGATGGAGAGAAGGGAAGAGGTACAGGAAGGAAGGAAGGAGGAAGGAAGGAAGGAAGGAAGGAAGGAAGCGGAAGGAAGGAAGGAAGGAGGAAGGCAGGAGGAAGGAAGGAAGGAAGGAGGAAGGAAACCTATAATAATGGACACTTTATTGTTCCAAATACTCCAAATATGGACTTCTTCCTTAAAGAAAAAAAACAATTAAATATATACTATTTTCAATTGTTTGGAAAAATAGTTTAAGTATTCTAATGTATTTTAAAGAAATATCCTTAAATGTCATGCTTGGCTTGTTCATGTCTTTCAAAATATCTGGCACCCAACCAAACAATCTGTTGTTATGGAGGTGGACTGAGTTAGGTCTTTTAGTCAAGGTGCAAGGAAATTAAAGCTGCTTCTATAATTTTTTTTTTCTTAAAAATGATACTTCATTGCTTCCCCAAATTCACTGCATAACATTATAGGCTTTTATTATACTGTGAAATGTGCTGATATTAAAAAATATAGATTGTGTTTGCACAGTAATAAAGACACCTTCATTAGTATTCAGATGAGTTTTATAATTAAAGTCAATATCCTTTCTGTGAATGTCCAAATGATAAGTGCAATTATAAAGATTGCATTAATTTTATGAACATCTGTGCAAAATTCATAACATCATGCCAATTCTGATGTTTTGCCAGCTTCTTGCTTTTGAGAGTGATTAAAAGATAAAAATAGGAAAATACTTTGTTTTGGTAAATATATGTGTCTTTTAAAATACTCAAAAGGGATGGGAAGTGTGGCTCAGTTTGGAAATGGGTAAACTTATCCAGATCTGAAAGTGCTGAAATCGATCCCTTGAAATGTGCTTTGTGCTACAGAATGAGATAATAATTCATTATAGGAGATTATTGCTCTGTATAAGACAGACAAACATGGTAGACTGCACAAAGTAATTTACAGTCTTGGAACGAATCCTGTTTTGTTTAGATTGTTACTGAATGAGCTTTTGAGAATATTGAAAAGACTGATTCTTTCCACAGTCTGCAAATAGGGAAAAAGATGCAATATATTTAGTCCACAGAGTCACCTGCGGACTGAAATCTGCAACTACCCGGAATTGTAAATTTGGCCTTGATAAACTGTAAGATTGTTGCTTTATACAATACCTCTTAACTTCCAGACCCATACATGAAAAATTTGTCCTGCAGCTATTGTTAGGAATGTTTCCTTTTCTGTTTATGCTTAGGTAGTTGCTGCTCTTAGGTATTTTGTAGGCTCTGGAACTTGAAGAGCCCCTGCACAGTACCAAAACACATGGCATGGGACACCAAAAGGAAGCCAATACTCCTGTGGCAGGCAGAAGCCAGATGGGATTCTTGAGGGAATCTCAGGTTAAGTTAATAACTTATTTTTGCAACGTTAAATTCTTTGACTCATTACTCAGAGGCAGAATTTGGTCCCTTAACTTCAGCATGGTAGCTTAGATTGTTAGAAATAACTTAACACAGATCTACCTTCCATTGCAAATCCAAAGTTTCTAGGTCCTGTACTTTACTGGAATGAGGCACCCTGAAATATCAATATTAGTTGAATATGAAGACCTTAAAGCAAATGGATAACTAAGTTTGCCTTTACCTATTTTGTTGTCTGCTTAAGTAAAACCACTCCAAAACATTGCTACAATCAAAATGTGTGTTTCCTGACAGCATAACTGTCAAAAGTAGAACTCAGAAAGAGCTCAAAAGAAATATTTATGGAAAAGGTATGGAAGATCTTCCTTAGAAATATTCTCCTAAAGAATGTTTTTTGTGAAGTCACTTCCCTAGTTTCCAAGAATGCTCTTCAGCAATGATATCTTACGAGTGAATTTACAGGAACTATGGTTTTAATCACAGGGATAAAGAACTGTATATAATTTTTTTTTTCATTTGATGTGTCGTTCAAATGATCTAGTCATTGTCTTATATTAAATTTTATTAAATGTATTGCAGTATTTTAAACAACTTTGTTACATGTTAATACTTTTTTTTTCTCTTTCACATATTTTTTTAATTTCTCTTTCTCTGAAGTAATAACACTGACAGAATAAAGTGTGTATTAGCCCTGTCTATCATGAAACCTGTTAGTGTAGATTGTAAACTCAAAGACAGCAATGGATCCTCTGAAGCTTTATAGTGTCAGAATCTTACTGCATATGCAAATTAAATTCATGTGCTGAAATGCATTGTGATTTTATGTTGAATAATATCGCTATTCATATGCAGTAGCTGTTTTTCTTAACAAGATGGCTTTTGTACTTTTCCTACTAAGACTTATGTTTTAAGTGCATCTATGAGTTATAAGGGTATAGAAGATAATTTGAAACAGCTAATTTCTAATTTTGTTTCTGTTAAAGCAGCTTACCAACCAGCAGCTGCATTGGATTTAACTTCTTGAAAGATCACACTTCTTTTACATTAAAATAATTATTCAAGCTATGTCCAAATTAAAACAGTTTAATGCAACAGTAACAGACTATCTAAACTATGCAGCTTACAGAGTTTTTTCAGATGTTCTCTACCTCATTCTTGCTGTAGTGCAGATGTTTAATGTTTAAAAAAACAGATAGGTACAAAACAAAACCCTGTACTTCTGACTGCAACACATTCCAACCATCTGGTGGAATACATCAAACATTTAAGGAGGCATAGCAATATCACACAATGTGACAGAAAGAAAAAAAAAGGGTATAAGAATGCCATTCCTTTGAAAATACCTTTCTATATGGTATAATTCAACTGTCATTGAAGTAAGTGATAAAGCCAGTATTGAATTTTATATGACTTGAGTTTCTCATAGAGCAGATTTTCTTGACAATGCACTTTAGAAATGTTGAAAAGGAAACTTCAGGAGAAAATACTTCTAGTTTTTATACATTCACAACTGCATAAATCACTGAAGATACTGAGGACCTATTATAAAAAATACAGCTCTATGTAGCTAAACAGCACAAATCTTTAAATTGAAAGATACATCATTGTTCATCACACTAACTTTCTTTTCTGCATCCTTAGCATATTCCTGTCCTTTCACAAATGCAAAGATTATTCTGGAAAGCATCTCCAGCACCACACTACCCACTTGTGACATGGGTCTCAGATGTCAGTACTTGCACATTTGAATCATTTCTGTAATATTCAGTTCCCTTAAAAATTAGAGGAGTATTCACAAAAGTTGACTTTCATTCTGGGTAAGTGTTGTGATATTGTTATTGAAATTCTTAAAGAGATGCCTCTGCCTGAATTAAGGTACAAATGAGACCATATAATGAAGTCAATAGAAATGGATTTTATTTTACAGTGAGCTGGAGAGAGAGAGACAGAGAGAGAGATAGAGAGAGAGGGAGTGAGAGAAACAGAAAATAAGGCAGGGGAGGGGAGAGGGAGAGGGGGCAGAGAGAAAGAGAGTGACAGAGAGAAAGTATCACTATTAACCATGTTTTGCATCTATGAGCTAATGGACTGGGTTGAGACAATGGACCAGAATAAAAATGGGTGAATAACTGGACCTTCACATTTTAGTATTTGGTTGCCTATTAAAGGTGGGAATCCCAAATATCTTTAGAAGTTTCCTCTTGCTATATCTTAACCAGCTGATATTTCTTAATGTGTTGATCAGCATAAACAGTTGCAGTGTGTTCCAAAGTGTCTCTGATTCAGAACTGATCAGTTTATGCATATATGACATATATTCATAAACTGATCACTTCTCATTTACTAATTTTTTTACTCATTTACTCACCTTTATAGAGATCAATTAAAGCTGCTTCTGCAGAAAATATCACACAAATCTTTTGTATGTAGTTAAGTTTTTAAGAGATGTTTCACATGTAGTTTTGTTATACCAATAACAAGAAGCTATGCACGTGTGGTTGATAGCTTGATTACAAAAAGTAAACAAAAATAGTGACTCAAGCAAAACAAAGACACAAATAGTTTCTGCTGCTATAGCTCAAAATGACACTGGGAAGATTCTTGCAATAGAGGTTTCCTTTACTGCCAAATGGATACCCACTATTGGTCAAGTGAGATTTAAGTCCCTATGCATGTGCTAACCTATTCCAAGATCCCAATATTTTCTCCCACCTTTATCAAATATTTTCTCTGTGTGTTTTCAGAAAAAATGATGATCTCATAAATGATAATTTCCACCCTTAAGCATGGACTTTGACAATTTGCTTAGCCTGCTTTGATACTGGACCTATACTACATAATGATATTTGGTTCTGTTGCTTTGAAAGAGCTGTCTGTGTTCTCATGGAACTTTTCGTTCGTTTTCAGAGGTTGCATAGGACCTGCACATGTCATACAATCCTCTCTGATCATGACTTTTGTTTTCTTACATTCAGAATATTAAAGTGTAAAGGAGTTAAAATTGGTAGCACATTTGTCATGTTACCTCAAATCCTTCTCATATGTAAGGACCTGTTGAACAATGAATGTAAGGAAGGCAGAAAGTTCATACATACTTCTGACTGCCAGTGAGATGGATTTATTATAGAAAGCTCCTGAGAGACCAATTAATATCACCAGGTTGTCAAAATAATACGTGTACCATGAAAAATACAGGCAGCCCATCGACGCACAGTGAAAGTAAGGTCACTGAACACAAAAGCACTAGGGGACAAATTTAGTCAGGATGGAGTAAAACCTGAGCACTAATTAAGTGAAATTGTGAAACACTCAAAATAACAAAATACTGCCTAATCTAGAACTGCATTTTCTAAAGATGCACTCTTTTTGTTAAAGAAGAACCACAGTTAAACACTGTGAAAAGGCAAGATTAAATATTATTTTAACAAAGCTTGATACTTCCTATCTGTGAGAGTGGTCAAAGTTCAGAAATAAAGATGATAAGTTTTAGCTTAGATGATTCAAGTAAGGATTCAAGTAAGACTTCATCATTTTGTATTACAAAAGAAGATGGAGTCAAATGCAGACATCTCCAACATTTAATTTTGATCCCCAGGGTTCTCTGCACAGGCAATGCCATTCAACTGTGAATTGTATTTATCTGTGTCCTAGGATTATAAACTAGTTAAGTGAGATTTGAGATTGGGGAAGGGGGTAAAAGATTGCCTGACATAATGATAGCAAAATCATATGTGACTTAAATAATTTTGCTTTGGTCATTGTCTAAATTATTTGAAGTAAAGACATTGGAATAGTACCTATCCTGTGTTTAACCTACTGAAACAGTAGATGGCAAAGTTAACTGTGTTCTTTTATTTACCTTCCCAAACCTGTGATAACATCTGTAGAATATCCATGACTAGTGCTCATACAGTGTGCTGTATGAGTGCAGATGACTTAAGCTGCATACAGACTCCAACTGACTACAGTCCAGAGATACTTCTGGACTGTAGTCAGTTGGAACAAACCTAAATAGTCTCCTCGACCATCTACCTGAAATTGGCATGCACATATCCAGTCATATATTACAAGGATGAGCAGAAGCTCATACTTTGATGTGTGCTTTCCAATCACATCTGCGAAAAAAAACCCAACAAAAATTAAAAGTGTACACACACAGAGTATCTCCCATGGAAAATAAAAATCCAGCAGTAAAGCTGACCTAGGTAGCTGCCATCTGTGAAGAAAAAAAACCTTTCCAAACTGTTTGCATGGTTTAAAGATTTGACATAACTTTAACTTAAAATTCTACTTGTAGTACTTTAGCTATCATTTTTCTGCCCCTTAATTCATAATGGAAGTTTTTAACAGATTGGAATGTTGTAAGAACAAACACAATTAATTATTGGGGGCATATTTTACTTTAGCAACATTCTGTATATATATATGCATAAGTAAATGTAAGTTTTCAGGATGGAAGATGGTTTTTTACTTCTTTTTTATCATATTGGATATTAACTTTCAGCATTATACATTTAAACACTGTGAAACAAAATTAGGTATGGTACCAGTGTGATCTTCAGATGGGCATCTGTATGAGAGAGGCAGTTTTGTCACACCCTATCCCTTTTTGAGAAGTAAAGTTCATTGAAGCAAAACCAAATAGGAGTAGAATATGTGAAGAGCTGTAATGAATGTAAACATCCTCTCCTTGAGTAACTGGTAGCTGATGTGGATATAATAGCACTTACAGTTGTCAGAGACATTCATTAACCTTTGCAATGAAGAGTCAGCACTCCCCAAAATATTTAGGTATCACTGTATACACAGGCAAGTAACTTCATGTCTCTGTCTGGAAATCAATTTTTTTTCAAGTTTCCTCTCTATATTAACCCTGAAATATTTTTTTGAGGGTGTTTGTTTTGAGAACATAGAGTCAGCTATCGTGTGAAAATGTCTGTGACTCTGGAAACTGAGATAACTACATACCAATGACTTGTGATTCAGGGTAATTTATTTTCCACTTTGATATAAAGGAAAAAATTGCTAGTTGGCTGTATATATAAACTATAGCTGGGGAAAGGAAGATGGCTTTTATAAAAAGATGTGTTTTCTCACAACTCTTGAGCTTTCTAGAATGCATATCAAATATATGAGTAAGGATAATATGGTTAATAAAGTTGGTTTCCAGGCAGATTTTGACAAAGTTCCTAACCAAAGACTTTTAAGAAGGCATTCAAGATAAATAAGAATGGCAATTGGTTGCTCAAAGAGTTGGTTTAGAAAAGCAGAATCTCATAAATGGTCAGTTTTTGCTGTAAAAGAAGATTACCCATTGAGTTCTGCAGCAAACTGGGCTGCAATCTTTATCATTCAACATGCAAATGACAAGAAAATTGAAGTGAAAAAACTGTTGATGACATAGAGGAATGAGAGCTGATTCTGAACAACTTCAGAAGGACTAAAGACTGAGTACTTGGGTGATAGAATTATGCCTAGACTAATATAAAGTGACACTTCCAAAAAATAATATTAATTAAAAAATCATATGGAGGACTTTGAACTAAGTTCTGCTGTTAAGAATAAAAAACTTAGTAGTATGAAACTGTTAACATAATATGCAGTACCAGTCAAAATCTGCAAAATTGTTAAGAAAGGAATTCTGTAAAAAATGGAAAATACTGTGATGTAGATTAGTATATCCTTGGTTTAGTCCTATCTTGAATACAGACTTTATTTCAGGCTCTGTATATTAAAAAATATATAGGAGAATTTGAAGAAATTTAGGAAAAAATAATTATGATTTTCAGATATATGAATTGTTATTTATGAAAAAAATATGTTATATTCTTACCATAAAGTTGTCTTTAGTCTGGAAAAAATGAAACAATAAAATGGGATTATTACAGAGGCCTACAAATTTAGATATAGTAAGAAAAAAATAGATATGGATTAAATATTCACCATCTTTTACAGTACAGGAAGAAGAAGTGAAGACAGTAAGAGCTTGGTTTATGAAAGAAAAAACCAGCCAGAATTTCACAATCCAGGTAGATGTCCTGGGGCATTCTTAGCCCTCTGAGTGCTGAAGTATGGGCTAAAAGATCTCAAAGACCAGAGTCTTCCCTAGTCATCCATTTATAACTACTTTTTTTAATGGTTGTCACCTTAGACATAATTCTGTCCTTAACATAATTGAAGGATCTTCTTGATGGGAGCAGACATAAAGGTGACTTTGTTATAATGCAAAAATCACTGACAGAAAATATCTGCTAAAACAGTGACAGAGGATGTCTGCCAGCCTGGAAACTGCCAGAGAGATGTTAGACTGAGAATCTGGCCCGGTAACCACATGCATCTTTAAGAACTGTAGCTCATTTCTTTTAAAACAAGATACTATCATTAAGAGAAAATACAAAAAATTGCACCAGGAAGTTATAGAATCCCAGAATACTCTGGATTGGAAGGGATATTTAAAGGCCATCTAGTCCAACTTCTCTCAAAATGAGCAGGGACATCTGCAACCAGTGATTCAGAGCCCCATCAAACATGGCCTTGAATGTTTCTAGGGATGAGGCATTCAACACTCCTCTGGGAAACTATTCCTGTGTTTTACTGTCCTCATTGTGAAAAACTTCTTCCTTACAACTAGTTTGAAGATATTTTCTTTTATTACCTCTTTCCCTATCACTACAGACCCTGTTAGTTATCGTCTGAAAAGGCAGTAAATTATAATAGAATATAGAATATAGTGAAATCTTTGAATAGAACAAATGAAACAAGACAGAAGGCAATAAAACTGATCTATCATTGTCAGATGATATATTAGATATTTTTATTTTTATAATGCTGAGTTAATTTTTATTTGACACAAATTACTGATATTGTTAAGAATTTTTACTAGAAGATAATAATGATTTTAAAGTTCTTTGAAATCAGTGGAGGGTTTTCTACTGTCTTCAGTGAAATTTAGAATAGACTTATCTTGATGAAAACATCAGTTTGCTTTTTAAATGAAAAATTATTTTAATAATATTGGTGCTTTTTTGGTTTAATTTCTATTTTACTCTGGTCTCAAACTTCAAAAAAAACATATGTTCTTTATTCATATGACAATGAATTAATTCCTGTTTTAGGCACAAAAAACTTTTTGATACACGGGCCTGATCAGAAACTGACATTTGAACTGTTAATAAACTGAAACGCTGGCCTGCTTTTATAGATTAACTTGCACTAGTGTTCTCTTTTTATTTTGTTTCTTGGTGAAGATTTGCTGTTCATCTGATTTATATTTTTCTCCCTGCAAAAGAAGCAGCCACAAATTAGTGATGAAAGAATTAGAAGAAATTATGGCAATATCTATTCATATTCCTCTTCCCCTGAAAATTCCCCTTTCCTAAAGCACAACCTTTAAAGGGATCTCTCAAGTTTCTGATTTAAGAGAGAACTGTAAAAAGTTAAAACTAACCAAAGTTTACAATTGAAAAAACATTCTGGCATCTTCTATTTCTTGTAACTAGAGATTATTATGTGAGGAAAGGGAATCTGAATTTGTGGTTAGACCGAGATGAACCCCAGCAGTAGATCACATAAAATGTAAGTTATTTGTCTCAACTTCCAAAAGGGAGCTGATCTTGGTTACCAGTAGAGATAGGAAGACTTGGTAAGGTGTTGTACAACTAGAACCTCTTTAGGATTGTATTTTATCAAAATAAGTGAAGGAACTAATAAAAACATCTTTGTTTTAATCAACTTGCTCTGGACTGCCTTCAGTCCTGTTTCTTAAAAGGAAACTCTGGCAGTACAATCCAGTGGGTTATGACTGAAGCCCTCTCCGAAGAAAAGCAAACAGGAGACTGCAGTCCCTGGAAAGTGAGCTCATATGGCCTCAAAAGTCAGCAATGATACCTCTGTTTAGATTGTTACTATACCTGTTCCTTTGTCTGGATAGTCATGACACCTGGTCCATCTCCATTGTCACATCTACTTTCTGTTTTATTGTCTACTCAGTTATTTCTAATTACTTTCTTCCATTTTCTTGTAATGTATTTTACCCACAATCCTCCTTTCCCCCTTTCCTTCTTTTTTTATTACTGTTTTACCTATCTGTTATGATTATTTCTAAAAGAAGTACTTTGAAATGCTGTTTTATCTCAGCAGATGAAAGTCATGGTAACGTTTCAGATTCAATAGTGTTTAAACAGTGGTATAAAATTCTTCAGGAATACTATGCCTTGTTCTTAATTCAAATTCAAGCTTCCATCTATCTTTCTGAAAATTAGATGCCTGCAGTCACCCTGTCTACAAATAATTTTTGTAACTAATGGAATAAGTTTGAAATTGTATGAAAAATGGTGTACCTCTATTCCTCAAAATTCAGTCAGGTAAAATATTTTATGTTAGGTTATATGTCAAAAGCTCGTCCACAAAAGAGAACAGAGAGAGAATGACAGATGCAGGAGTTCTGATTGCAGGGTCATCTCAGGGGCTCATTTAAGGCCCATCACCACAAACCCAGGAATGCACAGGAGCAAAAACTAAGGTGGAAAACACAATCTGAGGACTCAGATGAAAGGATATCCTATTAAGACTCCTATCAAAGTGGCGTCCAAGGCAATGGAAGAATAGGAGTATTGATTGATTTGAATAATTCCAAGAGTTAATACTTTTTTTAATGGAATTAATCAATCATTTATTCCAATTTGAAACTGGAAAAACAAACTTAAGGGCTTTGTGCCTCTACTTTGAATTTTATGTGTATCTCATTGTGGAAAAAAAAATAATTATTGGGCCATTTACAGTCTCTGTTCAGCTTATTAGACCATTAATCAAAAGTTTGACAGTTCACTGATTCTACACTTGTGTGAAGTTCAAGAACAGCTTTATATAAGATGCACTAAAACATACAGAGGAAAACCTTCACTGAAAAATTCTCCTAAGTAAAGACTTCCTACAAATGACATAATCTAAGCCTTAAAATAAATTGGGTTTCTCTCTGACTTATGACAGAGGATGAGGTAAACATGACAGAGGTTCTTTTCAAAACTTATTGCACTTTAGTACATTTTTAAAAGAAGATGACCTATTTTCTCATTTAATTAATAAAAGGAGTTATTTGCTAATTCCTTGAAAATCACACCTTAGTTGAAGGATAAATTTAAAGAGCTCATAGCATTATAAATGTTTCTGAAATTATGAATGTTCTCTTTTGTTCTGCAATTTAGAATCTCCACCAAAAAGAATCATTAATAATTCTAACATTGTTACAAAAAGTGGGAGACAAATGATCTTTCTACAGCCTGATTTGGTACAGCACTTCGTGTACATCTTGAAAAACTCTTCATTTTCACAGGCTCTTCAACTAATTTATCTAATAGAAAAAGATTGGATGTCCTTCGTTATACTTCTGCACTTCTAGTTATTTATATTATTAATCAGATTACTATTACATTAAAATGATCATTCAAAAAATGTAAAGCTTTTTCTCCTATTTGATTTTCCTTTTACTGTATGGTTTTAGCTGCATACTTCTCTTCCAAAATTCTTTTACTTTTTCTTATCAAAAGAAAATCCTAGAATTTTCTAAAAGTTCTAGAATTATGGGTGCTCTTCTGAGCGATATTGTGTACTGTCATTATTCCGTTGTGCATATGCATAGATGGAAATAATCCACTCTTTTTCCTGAATCGAGAGTCATGCTGGAATGGAACTTAATGGAAGAATGGCTAATATTCTGTATGGCTCCTACAAAGACTCTTCCAGGCCTCTGATGGCCTCCTGTATTAAAAAACAAATGAATAAACACACACACACACCACACGCACACACAAAATTTTCTTGTTTCAAGGATTTCACCATTTAAAATAGTAATGAATGCAACTCTGAGGAAAAAGAATGGCAAAAAGGAAGGAAAGTGTTTTGATGCTTGGAATGGAGCATTAAATCTTAGTTAATCAGAAATAGAATTTATATTTGTTATACCCTAGTTGAACATTCATGGCTTAATCCATGTTCTATTGCTCCCATCCTCAGTATAAATGGTGTAGAGGACAGAGAGATATATGTCACTCTAGCAACTAGAAATGTATGAAGCAGGACAGGCAGAACACCCATCTTTTCTAAACACAGGTTTTATATTGTATTATAAATTCCAGGATATTAAGTATATGAAAATTTAAAAATATCATTTTTATCATTTCAGTACTCCCCATGATACTATTGTAATTTTTTTTAGGTCTGAAGAAGGGTAGGAACTAATGTGCATTAGGTAAGTTCATTCAAATGTCTCTTTTATAATGATCCACTGGTAGCAAAACAACCAAGTTACCATTTGTGTAATTCTGTAACCAGCTACTTTATCTATTCAATGGAAAAAAAAACCCTGCCTCTGTCAAAACCCCCATTACTCCTGGGTCGCCTAATCCGTACTTTAAAAAGTCTCTCTGATTCTGAGGCTTTCATTCTCATCTTATCTTCTTTGCTGCATGTCTCATTCACAAGTATTGATGTATTCTCACAAAATATTGACGGGGAAACACAGCAAACAACTCAAAATCAGCCAATCCCTTGACGGTAATTAAGATCATTATAGCAAAGGACATGTCACGTTCATCTTCCTCTAAGCAATAGCCAGTACAAATGAATTTTTGGAGATGTTATTTCATTTTTATGAGATTTCTTGAGTTTCCTGACCACTGAATTAAGTCAATCCTGTCCATTTAATTGATTAATGAACCAGGACTCCTTCTGCTTCAGTATAAAAAGTCATATAACTGATGGAATATGTCCAGATAAGGCCACAAAATTGGTCAAAGGGTTGGAACATCTCTCCCACAAAGACAGGTTGACAGTGCTGTGGTTGCTAAGCCTGGACGAGAAAAGGCTTCAGGAAGACCATGCAGCACCTTTCCAGTACCTAAAGGGGGCCTATAAGAAAGCTGGAAAAAGACTTTTTACAAAAGTTTGTAAAGTAGGACAAGGGAGAATGGCCTAAGCTGAAAAAGGGTAGGTTTAGACTACGCGTTAGGAAGAAATTCTCTCTTGTGAGAGTGGTGAGGCACAGGAATGAGGTGTTCAGAGAAGTTGTGGATGCCCCATCCCTCAAAGTGTTCAAGTCAAGGTTGGATGGGGCTTTGAGCAACCTGGTCTAGTGGAAGGTGTCTCTGCCCATGGCAGAGGAATGGGAACTAGGTGATTTTAAAAGGTTATATGATTCAATGATTCTATGACTTTGTTTTCTGAACATTCATCTGGCAGACTTAAAAGAGGAAAATCAAATGAGGTCATGAGGAAGAAGAATTTCTTCATTAACAAATATGTGTTTGAATTAAGATTTCCTTTCTAAAATTATTTTTCCACCTGTTATATACATTGGAACAAGTTTATGGCCTTCATGACTGAATATATTACACTATTATTAATTTCCAAATTACACTTAAACTCTGGTGGCTTGGTTCTTAAAGATATCATAAGACTTCAAGATGGATTATGAAAAATCCACATATAATTATCTAAATAAGTATCTTCTAAAAAATAGTCTTATAGTAACATGCAGACGCTAATGAGCATTTGAAAATTTATGCTGAAATAAAATTCAGGCTGACTTTAGACATTCCTTTCCAAATATTTCCCTTTTAAATCTTACCTACCACTGTCCTTCTCCTCCACTCTTCCTACACTTGATCAGTCCCTGTCTAACAGTGGAGGAAATGTATTAGCAACTGTTCTGACTGAATAGTGAGCTCTGCAAGACATACAATTTATAACAAAATTCAGGTGAAAATAAAGCTTTGGTCACTTCAAAGGGGAAGAAAAATAGAAAAAGGAGAATTACAAAATTAAAGTTGGGCTTTACGTTAGGTATCTAATCTTTCTTTGAAAATCACCCTGCATAAGTACATGCAATTTTTCAGATTATGAAGACTTTACAAAGTCCTTTTAAAGGACATTCAGTTTTCATTTAGGATTTCTCCATATTATATGGCATTTATTTTCTTTACAGCTATAGATCTTTACAGCTGTATAGCTCTCCAAAAAGATGATTCAACAGTTAACCCAAAGTGCTGAATTGTAATTGTATCTGTTGAACTATTTTATCCAATGCAGAAAATTCAGTCTGTTCTTAAATATTTCCCTCTAGAGAGGTGAATAAAATTTTTGCTTCTGCTTCTATAAAAAAGCTCAAGTGATGCTATAATTACACTAATAATAAAAATGGTGAATGATAAATGTAATTAAATTGTGAGAATTTATGTAATTGTGACTAAACATCACAATACTTTCAATTTTTTGTCAGATGACCAATAAATAAACAAAAATTCTGTAATACCACTAAATAGTTCTGAAAATAAATACATTGACACAAATTTAATTGTAGAGTTTATATCAGACAGTAAATTAATGTTTCAATGTAACTAGAAAATACGGCAGATTTGAGTGTATCAGTCTGACTCATTTAACTGGGCTAATTTATGACATTAATTTGAAAAAAGAATCTCATCTTTGCTCAGAAACATCTTTTAAATATGCCACCCTTCTAAATACATCAAAATTAATGTTTTTGTCTTTTCATATGCAATTTTCAAAGTTTTCGCTTACTCACAAAAGGATCTAGAAGCGGCAGTTTGTTTTTCAGATGAAAATTTTCCCTGTGTTAACAACCATGTCTGTATCATTTGCCAAGCAGGACATTTGTAATCCAACAGTTAGATATCCTGTAAGCAGACCACTAATTAAAGCCTCCTGTGCACATATCAAAAATTACCTGATAGTATGATAATGTAGATTGGATATCTCTTAAAAAGTAACATAGTATCCTATTTTAAATTCTAATCTTTTCTATTTCTTTCTTTTTTTCTTCTGTTAGTGTTCCAGATTGCAAGGCAAGACATATTCTATTACCATCTGAATGAGAGTTGTCTTTTACCAAGTGGGCAAGTTTCCTTATCTCTCTCTCTGAGTGATCATAATCACTCCTCCCTCGGTAGGAGACATCTGCTGATAACAGGCTATTGAATGTCACTGCAGGACTGATAAGAACTATAACATCCCATTGTGAGATGCTCCTCCCAGTGGGAGGAGCCAAGCATTGCTACCCAGATATAATCTGGAGATTCTAGAATAACTCCACAACTTCTCCACTGGATTCCCCAAAGGAGCAGCAGCTGCCTCTTTTTCCACTGGATCTTTGGAGGAAGAATACATCCTTTTCTATAGGACCCCCTGCTCCAACAAAACCACACCTGACACTTCAAGAGGACTGCAGCCACATTTCCAATTGGACTGCTACCAACACCTTGACCAATAGGGTGTCAGGTTGAGTTCTGACTCTGTCAGTGTTGTTCAAGTGCACTGTACTGTTTATTTTATCCTTTTATTTTTCTTCCCTATCAAAGAACTGTTATTTCTGCTCCCATACTTTAGTGCCTGAGAGCCCCTTAATTTAAAATTTATAGCAATTCAGAGGGGTGGGAAGGGTTTACATTCTCCATTTCAGGGGAGGCTCCTGCCTTCCTTAGCAGCCTCCTGTCTTTCCAAACCAAGACAGTTAGTAAAAAACAGTCACCTTATAGCTTCAGCTAATGTTTTTTCTTCTACAGGTGATTTAGACTTCAGCATATAAGGATGTGTGCTCTTATTCCCTCTATTACTAAAATTGGATACAATATTTTCTCCATTCTCCATTCCTTTTCTCCAGGACAAAAATTTTGCTTTAAGTGCATGTAGTGGGTTTGGTTTGAAAACCAGGAAGAAACACCAATGAAGTGTATTGGTGTGGTAATTTGGCCAATGCACCAATTAACATAGTGGGTTAAACACCGGCCAAACTCCAGTGCACCTACTAAAATTATTTATTACTTTTCTGCCATGCGATAAGGATTAGGAGAAGGGCAAAAGCAGGCTCAAAACTTTAAAGAGATAAGAGGAAAACTATATTAACAGAACTAAAAGAAGACTAATAAGAATCAGACTAAGCCTTCAAAACACTTCTCCTCCCCATACCTCATCTTTCTAGTCCCACTGACAACGTAAAGAGACAAATCCTGGGACCAGTCATTTTACCACCTCTAAAATGGTGGTAAAATGACTGTCTTTCTTTTAGTTCACCTGGGGAGAGGAGTCTCTCCTACCATGCCATAGGGACTTTTCCACGAGAAACATTTCTCTCATGGCTTCAATGTCACAGTGAAACAGCCACCCAGGAGATGAAAATTTGTTGCTACGTGAAAGTCCCTTCCCTCCACTTACAGCTTTTCTCAAAATTGTTTTCGAGGCCTTAATCTTTAGCTAACAGGGTAGAAGTATAAGAATAAGCTGTTCAGAAGCAAAGGTTCTCTTCATCTATCTCTGAGATTATCTTCATCTCTGGAAATGAAGATCTTCCTCTTCTCTTTTGGGGGCAAAGAGTCTTCGTCACTCATCTCTCTGTTCAAGTTTCTCACTGGATCACATCTATTTCAACATTTGCTTGCTTCAGCACAGGTGCCTTTGCTCATGTTTATGGTTTGAATGCTTCATCCATCCATGCTTTTCCTGAATTATAGGGAGATTTTAGTGTATTATAGTCCATCACCATAGTTTTACAAGAGAATTTCATCCTAAGACTAAGGCATCTCCTCACCTCCTGTCTAAGATTTGGCTCTTCTTTCCTTACTCATGTTGGTGTCTCTATGCTGTTCTCTTCTCATGCCTTCACCTTTCCTTTTCTCTCACTCGAAAGAAGATCAACGTTTGTAAGTTTCATTTATGCACTGAAAAATTGTTAATATTTTGTCCCTGCCTTGCATAAGGAAATGGCTTTTTGCTGTTGGACACATGATCTCTGCTGGGCAGTGGCCAGACCTGTTCACAGTGGAGGATTTTTCAGCAGCAGCACTGGGGGATGAGTGGCTAGGATCTCAGCAGCCAGGCTAGGACTCAACGGCAGCACGCCATGGGCCAGTTGCTTCTCCTTCTCCTGCCCAGCAGTTGTGGGCAAAACTGAGCAGAGGCAGAATTTCAGCCTCACTGCACCATGCTCAGCACAGTGGCAGAGCCAGCCTAGTCCAGAGCCCAGCACACCTAGCCTGGCCCAGTGGCTGCTGGCAGGGCTCAGCTCAAGCCGACAACCCTCCCTTCCCCTCTCCATACCAGAGGCCAGGCCACAGGGGCCTGGCACAGGCTGGCCTTACTTTGGGGTTTTCTCCTCTCTTAAATATCACTTATAGAGGTGGTTCTAGCTTCTCTAATTGGTTGATTGGTATATTAGCTCTTAAGGCCAGTTTGCAATTGGTTCCGCCAAGTACGGAAGAAATTGTAATGCTTTCCACTGGAAAGGTCACTTCCATGGTTGACCTTTTCTTCCTTACCAAAAAATTCAATCAAGGCAAACCCAGGACAGTGCAAAATTCTAGTTGGTAGTACAGTAAATATCGTCTTTATACTAAAATTTTTGAAATAATATTGATCTATAAATGTTAAGAAAATTTCTATAATATAGAAGTTGACTCAATCTCACATTTCCATTACTTAATTTTAAATACACTAGTAGAGTTTTTCTACTCGTGCTTTTCATTATCACATAAGCTATCTAATGATCTTCAGGAAAAGCAGCTACCTCATTTCAATTGTCTGAATCTAATATTGACATCTTCCATGAAAAAGTCTTTCAGTGGTTGTTTGGGTTATTAAGTAGAAAGCTTATTACTTTGAGAAATTCTTCAATGTGATAAAAAGTTAGAGGCTTTTGACCTACCATAAAAACTTACTGCAATTCACTGAAATGTAATTAAAAAACATGAGAAAAAAATGCATGTTTTAGAAGTACTGGTAACAAAACAAAAAAAGTCTCTGGCTTGATATTTTCTTTCTTGTAGGATTTCACTAGCGAAAGACCTAATATTAGCCCAATGGAGGAAGAACCTTACTTTTGTTAATATCCATTTGGAATTTAAACCCTGAGGTGATACCATGCTGTTTTAATGAATATGAATATTTATTTATTGTTTGTCTTCAAAAATTAAAAGTAATAACAGATGTGTTAAGTTAGTGTATAAAAAAATGGCTACTCACTCTGTTAAAATATTAACAAGGGGTAAAAAAATACCCAGCTATAAAATTATTTACAAGATTATGAGCAAGTTTTGTGCACTCTTTTAACCTTAATACATATATTAAATTTCTCATACAATTTTTAGCAATAAGAATATATATTTTCAAAGCTATAAGATAAAGCAGTAATACTCGTCAACAGACTTGTCAAGACCAAACTATTTTATTTTTTCCTGCCAGACTGGATACCATGGCAACATCTGGTTAGGAGAAGCTGAAGAGATATTTGAAGGTTTGCAATTGTTAAAGTTATTGGTCTGTAACAGACATGTATTAATTGCAAGTGAATATGACAGCCCAGACCAGATTTCTGAACAGGAAGAAAACATCAGCTTCATTGGAGACTAAGGAACTGAACAAGAGATGAATAAAATACTGTGGTGTCTGACTTCAAATCTGGTGTCATGCTTGTGTACTCATCACTTACAAGGGCTGGGGAAAAGGTGGAATTTTATTACTGTAAAAATATTTCCAGACAGAATTCTTTAAGTCGTCAAAAAAACCCCCATTGCTTGACAGCTCTAAGAGGGCAAAAATTATACATTTCAAAATATCTCTAAAACCAGTTGAGAGTTCCAATCAAGTGCAATCACAGTGATTTCATATGAAAAAAAAAATTGTGGCATTATGAAAGTTTTCCTTGGATACTGCTGTCAAATTAGCTTCCAGAAAGAGTAATTACTTAAACCGGGTATGTACTTGTAGGGGAGTTATGACAGACAACTTTTTTCCATGCATATGTAATCAGAAAAGCTGTTAAATATGTTCAAATGGACAGCAAACATTTTAATACAGATCCTAAATTCTGTACCTATTGTAAAGGCAGGCTGTAAACTACAATCTTCAGTCATGTAGGAGTGCTACCTGCTGCCTTTATGTCAGTATTTAAAAATGAAAACGTTTTCATGCTTTATTGAAATGACAGTATACAGGAAGCAGGTATCATTGACAACAGTTTGACTGCTTTTTCAAGTCAAAGAAAATGCTTTTGGTTCTCTGAGCAAGCTGTTTATGCTGTGCTATGCCTTCTGTTATATGACAAATGCCAATTTTACTTCTGTTTACACAATAAACAGAATATGAACTGAATTAGATAACATTAATTCTGGTGAAGAGAATCTGTGAAGAGTTTCCATGCTTCCTAATTGTATGTTAAGAGGAAATGTGCCTGCTTGAAGGCATTGTGGTTTAACCCCAGCTGACAACTATGTACCACACAGCTGTTCACTCACTCCACCCCACCCACAGTGGCATGGACAGGAGAGTCTGAAGAAACCCAGGAGGGCTTTCAAACCTGTGGGTTGAAATAAGAACAGTTTAATAATTTAAATAAAATTTAAAAAATATTAATAACAGTAGTGGAAAGAAAAAGAATCACAAACCAGGACAGATGAATGATGCACAATACAGTTGTTCACCACCCACTGACAGATGTCCAACCCTTTCCCAAGCAGTGATCAATCCCTCTTTGCCAATCCCCTCAGTTTATACACTGAATGTGCCATTTGGTAATATGGAATATCCCTTTGGCCATTTCAGGTTAGCTGTCCTGACCATGCTCCCTCATAGCTTCTTGTGCACCTGCTCACTGGCACAGCACAGGCCACTAAAAAGTCCTTGATTGAGAGTAAGCACTACCTAGCAACACTAAACCATCAGGGCTTTATCAGCATTAATTTCATACTGAATACAAAACATAGACCCATTTCAACTAACATGAAGAAGATTAACTCTATCCCAGCCAAAACCAGGACACTGTAATAGGAGAGAAGTTCAGTGTTGCAGCAAGAGGGAAGCTAGGTTGGAATTTGAGAAACAGGTAGAGGTTCTGTTCTGTTCCTGTGAGAAATGCAAACAATTCTGTAATGGTATATCTGCCAGTGCCAAGACCAAAGATTAGGCTCCTGGCCATCACAACAGAATCCACAGCCCTAGGCAGTTCAGTCTGTAGACAGAGTGAGAGCTGAAGAATTTCTTCCAACATATCTGAGCAGTTGTTTAGAGGACCTAAATATAAGGGCTAGCAATGATTCCAGATCACAGGCTCAGTTTTAAGTGAATTCTAGAGTCCTGATGGGTTTGATATTTATATTTTTTTTATAAAAGCCAGTCCAGAAAAAGGTTTTCTGGTATGTTACTTAAGGTATTACTCCTACAAATGTGATGTTTTAAAAGGCACTTAGAGTTCTGAAGTAAAAGCCTTTTGAGGGCTAGGGATCCCAGATGCAGGCCTTATATATTTGAATAGCCTTTACAGTGGAATTAAATGACCAGAATTAAGTTACATAAGAAGCATAAACTTCAAATTTCCTGTTTCTTCAAAACACACATTTAATACCAGACATTTTAGGTGAAGAAAGTTATAGCAAGTTTTTATTTAAACAGAAAACAAAGTACTTGACTGCAAACCTAAGGAGAAAAAAAAAGGCAATAAAAACTGTTCTAGATTATATTCGGTTCTGAAATGTTCTTACCCAAGTGTTACATGAGTCCATTCCCTTAATTTGATTTACTACCTGCTATCCTAATGATATATGGATTTCTTTCTTTCTTGTTTTTTGCAATGCACTTCTTTTAATGTCAATTCAGTTGATCAGTATGGTAAAAACAGATGGTCAGAGATTACTTAGCAGCAGCCAGGTGCCATTACTGATCCTCTTCTGTGTCTGCTTCTTCAGAAATCTTTAACTGAGCAAGCAGTATAAATACACATTCAAAGTATGAAGCAAATGCTTCTGGCTTAGGCAGACAATAGGCAGCTGGGGTTTAGCTGTCAGGATAGGAACCTGCAGGGTCACCAGCCCTGAGGCAGCTCTCAGAGAGTCATGGTTGGACAGGCAGGATGAATCAGCAGGATGAGGATCAGGCTCTACATCCTGGCAGAGGAATCTCCACCTTTCAGTGCTGCTTTTGTTGACAGCTCTATTGACACTTTTGGCTGGTGCAATAACATTGAACACAGAGTCAGTTAAAGTTGCACACATTGGGGATTGAGTAATTTGCAAAGGATCTGAGTCAATTAAATTGCAATTACATCACATGAAATTGAGGTGGATAGAATTCAGATACTCATGCTGGAATAGGACTTACTCATTACTCTCAAATGTCTGATATACAGAACTGTTTGTTAAATGAGTATACTTCACTTCTTTGCAGAAGTAAGTGGGTGTACCAAAAACATTCTGAATATTTTATTTGTTGATGTTCCTAGAAAAACATCATCATTGTTCTTTTAATGGCAGATAGAGCTGAGGATAAGATTTCTCAGTTTCAGAGATAATAAGAATAACTTTGTCACTGACAAACATAAAAAGTTTAAATTGGTTTTGGAATGCAGTCCAACTTCTTTGTATTTTCATGTTATTCATCTTATTTATGAGACAAAATTTGCATTCCAATGATGCCAAATGTATGTATGAAATGTATGTATGAAAGTTAGGAATACCATTTTAAATTGAAATAAATTTTTAAAAAGTGAAACAAGAACAGATATTTTAAAATGCACTTAAATTCAGTTTCATACCTTTATTTCACATATTTAGTCACTGAAGCATACCACGGTATTTATAAAAATGCAATATATCTCAACTACAGGATGTTTTTAAATACATTTTGGGCCTTGTTTCAAGACACTTTTACAGGAAGAAATAAACTAATATAATCTGATGAGCTTTTAAATAAACAAACTAGAGCTTGTCTGTTATTTCCATCCTTACTGTTTTGCCAAAAATAAAATTAGAAATTTTAATTAGCTAAACCAACTTAATTTTACTTTTTTTTTTACTTTTAGCATCTCCTGGCTATTTATTCATATCTGTAATAACCACTACTAAAAGATGTGTTGCAAATCTTGAAGCCATTTTGTAAAAGGACATGAAAGACCATTCAGGGACTTACTACCCAGTCTGCTTCACCTCAATCCCTGGGAAACACATGGCAAAAATCCTTTTCCTAACTATTTCTGGGCCAGTGATAAAGAAGAAAGTGACTGCGAGGAGCCAGCTTGGATTTACTGAGGGTAAGAAAAGCAAATATCATCTACAGAAGATTTGCTACAGCAGAATTTTTGTCACAGTCTCCCACAGTATCCTTGTATCTCACTTTTGACCTTATTATCAAGATAATGGGAAAGTAGATGGACTACTAAATGGAAGAAAACTGGATCAGAGAATAGTGGTTAACTTTTAATATTCTGCGTGAAATTTGTCTCCAAGTGCAGTTCCTCTATCATGTAGGGTAAGGAGGTCTACACTGTAACCTATCCTATTCATCAGGGACCTGGAGAAGGAGATAGAACATGCCCTCACCAAGGTTGCAGATGATGTCAAACTGGACAGGGAATGGTCATGTTGGACATGCTGGAGATCAGAGAGCATTTTAAAGGCTCCTACAGGTGGTGCAGAAGTGATCCAGCAGAATCTTGATGTGATTCAAAAGGTGGAACATATGAGGAACAGACTAACTGCTCTTTGAACTATAGTGTCTAGGGACTCATTGAAGCATGGCCAAGAGATTAAGGGAAGCTATTGGTCCCCTTATTAGATGATATCTGGAATCCTGGGACCAGCTCTGTGCTGCTCAGTTCCAGAAAGATGCTGATAGAAAGGAATGAATTTAGCTGGGGACCACCAAGACAGTCAGAGGCTAGAGTACTCTGTATCTGAGAGGAGGGACTGTGGGAACAGGGATTAGTAGTGTGAAGACAAGAAATACTTGTGAAGAAGGCTTAATAGCTAAATCTAGCACTTTGGAGCAGGTTGCCACAAGAAAGCATAGCCAGACTTTTTACAGAAGCTGTACAGCATGCAAATAAGATGCAACTCTTGACAGACCATGAATTGAAATGGGAATTTCCTACTGGATACAAGGAGAAAATTTTAAAAAAACAAAACAGCAATCATATGAGATAATTAGGAAATAATTAAACACTGACACAGGATATCCAGTAAGGCTGTGGAATATCTTCCTGGGAGGTTTTCAGCACCCAGGCAGACAAAAGCCTATGTGATCTGATCTGAGTTCAATTTAAACTCCTTTGAGAATTTGACTAGATGTCATGATGTCTCTTCCAACCTGAATAATCATACAGTTGTGTGGAAATATTGCAATTCAATGAAAAAAAAAATTGAAAGCTTAGAATGTAAAGGAAATACAAATTCTATTTCTATAGGTCATTTAGGTTTATTATCTGTTTGGAAATGTGAAATGTGAAGTCAATTATATTCCTATAGACATCAAAAACTTAGCAAAATTTTAAATGTTTCTCTACTTATCATATAGTCCTCTTTTTTGTCCCTAACATCTTCAATGTTGCCACTAAATCTATTTGAAACACCACATTTGGGTTCACATTTACCATTTTTCAAGCTATCAAACATGCACATCTGTGAATTCTGCCACTGGTTCTTTTCCATTTTATAATGTTCATGTTTGTTTCAGATACTTTCAGAATTAATTACATCTCTTAACAAAAACTTCAAAATCGTCTGGTAACAAGAGAAATTAAATTACAATCGATGCCTTCCTAAGATATTATGAAGAAAAGCCCAAAACACAACAAATTACCATGTATACCTGGTGAAAACAATATTCCAATCTCAACATCAACTAAAACTCAAAAAAGAAAGAGCAGAGAGAGTGAAAGAGAACTTTGCCCTTACAGAAAAATTACCTAACAGCTTTGCAAATGAGATAACTGAGAGGAGAACTTGGAAGGCCTTTGTGGCCTTATAAAATTACAAACAGCATTTGCCAGATGGCTTTACAACACATTTTAATAAAAATGTATATAAATTACTCTGGCAACTCCTAACCGACATATAAAAGGTCTCTGTACAATAAGCTTCCTCCTCATTACACTTTAACCTGTCCCAGATTTACCTAATAAGTACTGCAGAAAAAAAATCCACAAAAAATGTTCTTAAAAAGGTGAACAGTTATGCCTAATGATGACCTTTATAAGTAGTGAAAAAAAGTTAATAAATTAATTTCTCATCAGCCCTTAAAAAATTTATTTCTACTCGAAAGTCCTTATCTCCCAAAGGATCAGAATCTTATCCCAACTGTTTCTTGAGGTTCAAGCCAATTATTTTCTGATGAATGGAATATGTATCTATATTTGTTGTACTTTATATTACTAAATACCAATGAATTTTTGCCACCAGAACAGCATGTTTATAAAATAAAGATCAGAACAGAAGCTGCACACGATAAATAAAAAAAGCTGTATTAATATTGATCTGATTTTTTTCCCAACAATATTTCTACTCCCTGTTAAATGAAGCAACCACATACATGATCAAAGGAAAAAGACACTTGAGAATGAAAAACTTAAATCTGGTTAGATATATGCCTAAAAATTCTTGTAATTTTATTTCCTAAATTAAACAGAACAAACGGAAAACTAAATGCATAGAAGAATCAAAAAATAACATCAACAAAGAAACATCCAAACAAAGAAAACCTCTCAATTTCAGTGGAATTACACTCTTTTTAATTTTGAAAACATTTACTTCTGAAGAAAAGAAAAACTTATAAAGTGCTATGCCATTCATAATGTAGTTCAAGAACAACTAAGAATGTATACAGAACATTAATTCCTCTAAGAGAGTAAAAAATTGAAATAATTATGAGGGGAGAAAAGAAACAAAACACAAACACACAAAAGAAACCTGAACCAAGTCAACAACAACAAAATAAAAACTCCCCAATGTCATGGACAAAAGAAGAGTGTTACCCTCAAAATGAACTTGGATCATTAGGCCTTTCTTCATTTTTTGTGTTCAATATGCTTCAGCAACTTTTATTCTGTCTAAATATCATGAAGCTAATATACTTTCCTTCTTAGTAATATCAGGTGGCTTAGTGAATTTAAACCACCCTCTAAATTGGGTCCCTGATATTTGATGTGCTAACATTGCCAAACAGAATTGTTCAAAATATTACTTTGTGGACTTTCTTTTATGCTTATTTCTGTCTTTCACATAATTTGTTTTATTCATTCTCTCCTCTCCTCTCTCTTTTTTCCCTTCAAAAACAAACAAACAAAAAATCTGTTCATTCAACAAATTATTAATGACAAAAGTAATTTTTAGTCATTATTTAACATTCCCATTTTTGGCTGTTTTGTTAGTTCTGTAACCATAACAAACCAACAAAAAAATTGTAAAGTATCAGCTTTCTCATCCGTAAGGAGAATAAAAACAAACAAAAAAACCAATGTAGCCACTTCATGACATGTACACTCTGGCTGTAACTCCAAGAGCCCTAAATTGCAAGAATTTTCTAAAGGAATTTACTAAGCTCAGCACTCGGTGTAAATGTCCTTGTGTTAAAGATCTTGATGATATGCATTACATAAGTAAACAATCACATAAGTAAGCATCACAAAATAATATGGTTTGAAAATGAAACACAAATATTTACAATGTTGTGTGGCTATCTCTATTAAGACATCATTAAAAAAACAACTTGGCTTTTCATCTGAGTTTTTCTGGGCTTCACAGTCAATCTTTGCCTGAATGCATGGCTTACACAAAAAACTTTAAATAGTCTGCTGTCCTTCTCTTCTGCCTATTGTTAATAATTATCCACGTAAATAACTGCTTAAAACTAGCAATATTATTTCTGATCTTATTCATACAAGGAGCAAGTTCTATTCTGAGGGTAGTAACACAGTACTTTTAACTGATACATATGTTCAAAGCCACAATTGATTAAGTGCTCTGAAAACAGAAAAATTACTACAAAAAAGATAGACTGGAATCTTAATACAACAGAGTATTTTAGGAAAAAATAATAAGGACATTTCGGACAGGAAGGGCTGACATTCACAATTTCTTAGTAATAAACAAGGAACAGTCAAAAGCAATAATTCAAAAATGGTTTTAGCAAAGAGTGAGAAAAAATAGTTCCTAATAGAACAAAATTCTGAATAAATGTAATACAATTTTTATGTGTGTGTACACATAATATACTCACATATATCCATAATACACAGCAACACACAATTTGGTCCAGGATGAGTGTGTGAATGCTATGGTTTAGTCTGCAATGGGCTTCAACACTGCTCAACCGCTTGTTGAGCAAGACAAGGAAGGCAGGTATTATGATGGAATTGGTTGTGAGACCAACATTGCTGAGAGGGCATCTAACATATCATGCATTTGTTCCTTCACAGAGAAAAAAATATGAAAACAAAAAACATAACTATAATATATGCAGAGGAAGAATTATGAGATTTTTTTTTAAAGGAAGGCATCATAATAAGAATAAAAAGAGGAATGGAAAAGGAACAAATGGAAATAGAAGTCAAAGCAAATAAAAGAGAAAGACATGTATGGAGAAGGAATTTTTTCCTGTAGAAAATAAACTTTTCCATTAAATTTCATTTATTTTTATTTCAAGCTCTCAGTGAAATTACTTAGATTAGATCCCAGTCACTAATCTCTAGTAAAAACTTTATCCTTTTCTATCACAGGTGAGATGCTTCACAACCATACTTTGCCTGTGGTTTATCTTACCTTCCTACAGCAAAGGCTTGTATGGGAACATAGGATACTACTTGTTGAGTTCTGCAATGGCATTGTTTACCTGGAATATGCCACAGCATTGTTCTAGAACAGTTAAAAAAATATAAAATAAGAAGAATTTTGAGAACATGCTTCATGGCTGAAATCACATCCTTTTCTTTCCTTCACTTACTCTGGAGATTCCTTTGCTCAGTTCTAACACTTGTGCTTGTAAATAACTATACTGTCTCACAGGGAAAGTGCCTATATTGTCAAAGATCATTACAGCAATGACCTTGTTAGCCCCAATGGGGCTGTGATGTGATGATGAGGTTCTTTCTTGTCATGAGGGAAAATAAATTAGGCCCAATTTTGAAATTATAATATATTTCTAAATGCCTCAATATCTGGTTACAGATAGTACTTCCAACACATCCTTCTAACCCAATATAATTTCTATAAGTCTTGGTCCTGATTTGTCACTGCCTTCTGTCTGCTTTTCCTCTTCTTTATCAATATTCTCTGACTTTCCTTTGCCTTTTTCTTTATGTATTTCAAAGTTATTTTTGCCACTTTGAGTAGAAAAAAATTTATAGGAAGACAAAAGAGTGCAAATATTTCTACTAAATTCAAGTATGGAAGCAGATCACTAAGTAGTCCAGTGGTGGACAAAGTTGGTGCAAGGAAGAAGATAATGTTGATGAGAGAGGCAGAATCTACCTGATGATGATGAACAAAAAAATTTTGAAATTCCTCAAAGCACAAATAGGGTGCAGAATTTATTGTATTTATAAAAAATATTTTAAATAATATTTTTGAATATGCTTCAAAATATTAATTTTGAATTATTATTCAAAATAATAATTTTCATTCTTCAGTATGAATGTCAACTACTTATAAGTTTGGACTTGGACGATGATCTTATTTTCTTATTTTGACCAGAGGAGTGCTCATCATCTTTTAATTGCTATTTGTTATGCTTCTTCCAAAGCAATGAGCAATGATCTTTGACAGAGTATGCATCTAGTTGGACTTGCTATATGATCCATTACAACTACCTCTTCTTCCCTGTCCTTTTTCCCAAATCCCAGAGCAGGGATATCTAGGTTTCCTAGATATTCATAAAAAAACAAATACAATTACTAAGATATTTAAAGGCAGACATAAGTTCTTTATCTTTCCCTTTTTTTCTCATACTGACCATACAAGTGACAGTGAATTAAAAAGATTCACTATGCCTTTCTGAACACTTTTGATTTGCAGCTTCTGCAATATTTTCATAAATGTCAGTCAATCATTTTTGTTTCAATCAAAATGTATACTGAGCTCAGAGCAGGACAAGATTGCTTTTATTTATGGAATATAGCATAGGAGAGTTTTTAGTTTCTAAATATAATATTCCAAGTGCATAACCAATTTCAGCAAACTGGCCCTTATTATTATTATATATTGAACTAAATTCAAGGAAAAATAGCAAGTTAAATGGTGTCTGAAGTTCTTCAGGTAGCACTTGCCACAGAAGAAAATAGACAGATACATTGCGTTGTTTCATTTGATTAATGCATTCAGTAGTAGATACATCTATCTTGAAGCCAGAACAGTTCCCAGAGAGCAAATATTCTGATTTGGTGTTTTATGACTTGAATGAGTTTTGTTTTTCCACACAACACTATTTTTCTGTATTTTAAGCTATCAACATATAAAATATTTCCATAAGAGCTGAGATGCCTTTAGAAATATTGCATTCACAAATATTATACAACATTTATAAACTTAGTCATATCATTATTTGCAGAAAAGTGTTGCGAAATTCCCAGACTTTCAATGGTCTGCTGACTCTAGTTCAAATTGTTACAATGTATAATTATAATACTCTATATTGATCAATACTGTTTGTTTTATTTACCAATTAGAATAAAGTTAATTTTGAAATAAACATACTATTAAAAATAAATTGTGTCATAATACAATTGAAATTCAGGATGAAGTAAATAATAATTCAATTTTAGTGGAACCAGGAAAACCTTATACCTGTCCTAATAATGCAATGTGGTATGTACTTATTCATATATGCCCAGAGATGGACTGTGCCATTTCTAAATTGCTTATCACTTCTGGAACATAACCCATATCTTAGGCAAAGCTCTTAAGAAGTACTTGGTAAACAAAACACAAAGCTTTTTTTAGCAGGGGGTTTGGTTTAGTTTTTATTTCATATAAATTATTTAATTTCTGGTTGTGTGTTTGCTTGTTTAGGTTTTTCTTTCATTTTTCTAAAATAAGCTAAAACCTAAAGCAACCAAAAATTAAATCAGAGAGAAAGACTTTGTGTACATAAGTAGGATGATAAAAACCCTGAAAATACCAGTAAAAACCACAAAATATACCAGTCCAGTGAGTAAAATAGTGTGATACATGAGAAAATGCATCAGGAGAACATAACATTAAGTTTATTTTTCTTGAACCATGGAATAGTAAAAAGGAGGACAGAAATTAAAGGAAAAGATCCATACAGAAACCTAACACAAATGCTAAGGGCTCTGAAACTAACAGGAGGACAGGAAATTGCGAGAGTAGTTTAAAAGGAATTGTTTGCAATGGATATGTCTATGTGTAGATAGTAACAACAAAAGTCTAAATAATAGAATTTATTCAGCAATTCGAGTGTGTTATGAAGTTTCAGGTAGAGTGGAATATATATTTTTACCAAAAAAAAAAGAAAATCCCACAATAAAGACACTGGGTGTTATCTTCCAAAACAGACATATCCTTTTATATGATTGTTATTCCTTAGAGTGTGGGTTGGATGTGTGTGGTTCTCAGAGAAATTCTGAATTATCTACTTTAAGGATGATTATTTTTTTCTGTAAGAAGAGTGGAACAATATGGCCGATAATTATTTAGGATACATTAACACAAATTCTGTTTTAAAACTTTGTCAAAAGAGACTGAAAGATCAACCTATACTTCTAATGCATATATCAGGAGGGAATAGCAAAAACAACATACTCTTGGAGACATGTCAGGTTACCAAACTCTTTTAATGTATGTTTAGTCATTTTAATCAGTCAGAATACTTAAACATCTAATATCATTCAAATCACTTAAAATTAAACAAGTGCTTAAGTGCATTGGTTAATTGAGGCTATAGGACTAAATTAATTCCCTGGGAATCCCTATTCAGGGAATTGATTTGGTAAAATATTACTAATTACTTTGAACTTCTGTAACCTGATGGACTCATGAGGTCCATTGTAATCTTCATTAGATAGATGAGAAAATATCTTTTACCTGAGTAAACACCAACAGATTGATTGACCAAGATCATATAAAGAATTTGTAAATATGACCTCATAAAAGAACATAATACCTATTCGGGATGTTAAACTTTTAATCTACTGCTTATTTGTTCTCATGTGGAGTTGTAAACACTGTCTTGTAGGTTTCGCACTTTTAGATGAGAACATGACAATCATCACAATGTGATATACTGCAGGAAAGAATTTATTAAACTTGATGTTTATTTTTGTTGAACATGATTTGTATGTACAAAGTTTTTTGGGAAGTTTTGCTTGCACAGCATCCCCAGTATAGAGGTTGGTATCTTCTTACATGCATCCATCTTTCATTATCTGCAGTAACAAAGCCTTACTTGGTAGGCACTGTGGTGACCTCCGCCAGCTGTCAAACATCCAAGCAGCCTCCCACTCACACCACTGTCCCATGGAAGGAGGAGAAAAATGGAAAGCAAAGAAGCTGATGGATAGAGGTAATGACAATTTAATAACAAAAGCAAAGATCACATGTACAAATCAAGCAAAGGAAAAATTCATTGTTTACTTCCTATCAGCAGAGCAGATGTTTCCTGACTTCAGGAAAGCAGGGTCTCAGTACATACAGCAATTGCTTGCAATGACAAACAACATAACTTACAACCATTCCACTCTTCCTTCTAGAAGACAACTCTACAACCTCTCTGGGCAATCTGTTTTAGTTCTATTTCAACTTCAAAGCAAAAAATCTTTTTCCCCATTTAGATGGAATTTTCTGTGTTTTTCAGTTTGTGACCATTTCCTCTTGCCCTGACACTAGGTATCACTGAAAAGAATCTGGCTCCATTTTCTTCATATCTACCCTTATGATACTTCAATACAGTGATAAGATCCCTTCTCAGCCTTCTCAGGGTTAATCAGGGCCACTTCCCTCAGCCCTTGCTCATAAGAGAGATGCTTCAGTCCCTTGATCAGCTTTGTAGCCCTTTGGACCCACTCCAGCAGTTGCCTTTTTTGAGCTGGGCAGCGCAGGAGCTGACACAGTGCCCCACATACAGCCACACCAGGGCTGAGTAGAGGGGCTGGCAACGACCTGCTGGCATTGCTCTTCCTAATGCATCCAAAGATACTGCTGGCTCTTTCAGCCACAAAGGCACACTGCTGGCTTCTTGTTGGCTGCCAGGACTCCCAGGTCTTTCAGTGCAGGTGCTGGAATATGCACTTGCCTTTGTTGAAGTTCCTCTCTGCCCAACTGTCCAGCCACTCTGGGTCTTGGTGAATGGCTTTGCTGCCTTCTGGTGTATCAGCCACACCTTTCAGTGTTGTATCATTAACAGAGAAAGGGAAAAAAAAATTAAGATTATAGAAGTTACTTTGAAAACTGAAAAGAGAGGGTCAATGTTTTATCAAAATTTTGTACTGTCTTGAGCATATATAGTTAGCAATAGTAGTGATTCTTTCCACTTCTTAGTAGACTACATCTAATTATTTTTTCTCCACTGTCAAATCAAGTCTAATAAATGTTTTGTCTAAAAATAAATTAATTATTGTTGGTATTATCGGATTTTTAGCGTTTTTACAAGTAAGCTATTTTAAATAAAAAAGAAAATTTCAGTCCATTGCAGAAAAAAAATCTATTTTCTGAAATGTCTGTATTTTGATAAAACTTATGTAGGGTTTTGTTTTCTTCTTAACTGGATTTTATACAATTTTTACTGTTTCAAGTCTAGAAGCTGAGGCAGACTAGAGGCAGAGAGAAACAAAGAAAGATCCTAATGGTCCAGAAAATGTGTATAGAATACATGGGAGCGGAACTTTGGTATTTTAGATCAAATAGGGTAGAGTGTAAGTGACACATTTATACTCCTGATTTATTCGGGAAGGAGAAAGTCCAACAAAACCAAACCACCACTGTGTCTGAGCCCCAAAAAAGACTGCTGAAATCACATTTCCTTTTTTTTAGCCAATTCAAGTTATTATTTAAAGGTGTCCAGATAAAAATAGCAAACATAGCAAATAAAGCATCATACTTTTCAATACAACCTACCAAAAAACGGGCAAAACTTATTTTGAATTAATTGCAATAAATGTCATAGCTGAAGCACCTCCGTTCTTGATTGTCACAGATCATTCTTTCTCTTGCTGGTCACCTGGCTGAGCTGTTGAGATCAGAGGTGACAGACCTGTTTATTTTGGTATTTGTGAATAATCTGTGATTATGATTTACCCTACTGTTTGACATTAGTGAATGGTTAATCTCTCTGTCTGCTCAGAGTTTAATGCATGCATCAGTTGTGTACACAACTTTGTAACTTCTGTGTTTTAGATCAGGAAGACCAAATAAAACAGGTTTGAATTGAATATGAGAAAGTTTCTCTCTGGATAGAGCTCTATACACCGTACCAGCAAGGGAGCAGTAATTGAAATATGAAGCAAACACGATAAAAATATTTCACTAGCATAATTAGGGAAATTTTTTTGTATGAAATAAAAAACACGAACTCTTCTGTCTAATGAAAATAGAGATCTAAAAAGTGATATACACACATATCTGCAGTATAAGACTAATACTGCTAATAAGTATTGAGATCACAAAGTCATAGAATATGCGGGGTTGATGGGGACCCATTAGGATCATGGATAAACAATTCCTGGCCCTGAACATGGCACTCCAAGTGTCACACCTTGTGCCTGAGAGTATTGTCCAAACACTTTTTGAACTCTGTCACTCTTTTTGCTGTGGCTACATCTGTGGGGAGCCAGTTCCTGTGCCCAGCCACACACTGGGTGAAAAACCTTTTTCCTTATACCAAACTTAAATGCCCTATAACTCAACCTCATGTCATTTTCTTGAGTCCTGTCACTGGTAAAGAGATCAAAGAGATGGGTATTTGTTCTTCCACTTCACCTCATGATGGTGTTGAAGACCACAATGAGATCTCCCTTCAGTCTCTTCTTCTCTAGGTTGAAGAGTCCAAGTGACAATAAGAAATTGGTTAGCAATGACAATAAAAGATAGTTAAAAAAACTAATAGAGTTTAATACAACACACAAATGAAGCAAAGAAAGACAAAGCACAACTCTAGGTGAAGTCATGTTAAAAGGAATCAAAGCAATACTAAACAAAGGACAGTTGGAGGGATGTAAGTAGATACTATAAAATGGAATCATTCATAATGTTTTAACTGAAACAGTGATCACAGTGAATAGATCACAGGTGATGATATGATGCACAGTAATGTAACCAGTATCTTAAAATCACAAAATAGTGTCAGGTTCCTAAACTGATTGAAAATGTCTGAAAATAGCAGCAATTCTGCCCCTTTTGTAAAGGAGAAAAAAAAAAAACAAAATAAAAACCCCAAAACCCCATACAAAAGCAGAATGCAATCCAAGACATAGTGAAACATTTTAAATGTTTGATGCTGATTTACCATCTCTATAAATGGGGCTCATGAACAAGAGAATTGAAATTAATCAGCATTATTTTCACCTACTTGTAGTGTTTACACCAAATTAAGGCCTATAGGTTTTGAATGTCTCATTTTAATATAAAATTCATTGTGATCTTTACAATTAGAAGAATAATCAGTCTATTTGGACACAGCAAATGCATTTCAGCCATGACCATCCTGATAAGAATAATTTATTTTCTATAGAGAGTCATAATTTGGCGAATTTACGAAATCCCTTTGAGGCAAAAAGACAAAACAGAGGAGTCATTTCTTTCTGAGGAGAAAAAGCAAGAACAGATTAAAACCATAAAAAAGGTTTCTGTTGTGAGGATGTCCACCAATGTCCTGACCACTGAGATCAGAAAAGATTACTGCTTAAGGAATAGCGTGCGGGATGATTGGGGTGTCCTTCTGGGCAGGAGAGGGTGGTCCAACTCCCAGGGGAGCTGTCTCCTCGATCTGCGTCCACGCACCACAATCCCGGATAGCTGTGAGAAAATCCAACCAGTGGAAGGAGGGCTCCACACGCGCTGACAGGGATCCAACCAGGTTTATTAAAGGGTCGATGAAGGGTCCAAGACAGGGTGGGTCGGAGAGGAGCGGGGAGACAACCGAGCTGAAGGAAGACAGGCGGAAAGCCCAGAACAGGGCGGGAACAGGGTTTATAATGTTGTGGCAGGCAGGAGGGGCCAGGGTACAGAGGACCAATGGGGCAGGGGACCAGGGGAGGAGCAGAAGTGGGGTGATTGGGGACGTACAAATGAGAGGAGGGGAGGAGGGCGGGGTTGACATACAAACCAACGGGGAGGGAAGAACTGTAGAACTTTCTGGACCTCGGGGAGGGAACCATGTCTCATGGGCATCTATGGGGGAGTGCCTTCCCAAGGCATCTCCACCCCACAGTCGCTGGGGTCTCCTCCCACAATAGCGTGGCCTTTTTTACAGTCATCACAAATTTTCTTACCTTAAAACAATGTATCTGTGATTTAAATCTCTGCTAAATTTGATTCTTTTGTCTTTCCAACTCTTTATACTTAAGAATTATATGAGAAAAAGTAAACCCTATATTGATGTGAGCTCAAGAGGAAAGGACTCCAAGTAATTTTAGTAGAAGAAACAAAAATAAGAATATATATTTTTTCTCTACAAGGCAAGGACTACTTCTAATAAAAGGTATGCTTAATTTAAAATCTGTGCTGGCATTGCTCCTAAAGCAATCATTGCTGGTAATTGTTACAAAAACTTTAAATTAAAATAATTAGGTGTCTATTGTGTTTAGACATCCAGTTCATATTTGTGTTCACTTAGAGAAGGTTTTCACTTAGGATGAAACACATTCATGGCAGTAATAGTTTTGTTACACTATGAACAGTGTAGATGTTTTAAAGAATGATGTTTTAATAAAATAAATTATAGCTCTTTGAGTAAAACCAGGAGCAAGATTTCAAATTGGGGTTTTTTCAGACAAAAATATATGTTAAATTTTTTCTCTGAGGATGTACAACAGAACTCTGTTGCAGGAAGAAAACCAGAATACTGTCTAAAAATTATGAGTTTTTTGGTCTGGTGGGTATCACAGTGCATGGGATTCATGTTATTTCCTCAGAATATAAATGCACTGAAAAGAATTTCAACACCTGTAGAAAGGAATATATAGGCTAATTCATGACATCATTTCTTGTTAGAACTTGATGCACAGGTGCAAGAGAAATTCTTTTAAATAATTTTTTATGATGCATCTTGGGAAGTAGTCAGTATTCAATCAGAAAAACATCAATAACTCTTGTAAAAAATAATAGTATTAATTTTAGTTTTTCTTATATACAACTGTCAAATCATAATTTTTCTCTTGACCAAATATTTTCAGCAGTTATGATACTGGGGGAGGGAGACATGGAAAGATTCTTGCACATTCTTACTTATGGACTTTTTTTTGTTGGCATAGAAAATATGGTGCTAGAGTTTGAAAGTTGAAAGCATTTTACATTTTATTAATTCTTTATTCTAATAATTCTCTAATTTGCAATATGAAGCCTTGAAATTTGATCATTTCTGGGATGGAAATATCTAAGTTGATGAGTTTAGGAGAGTTTGTGGAGAGAATAATGTAAGTTTTTCTGCCATAAAATAATTTTATATCATGGTTTTAAAGACAAAATGAACTTACTGTCATGAAGATAAAAATGATTGAGTGAAATATGTTGATTATTCAAATGAAATAGTGATAGTTACATTGATGGATGTTTTAAAATTCTTATGAAAAACAAAATAGATATCTGATAAATATGTGTTTAGAAGATTTTCCAGCATAATTTTTTTCTATAACATCTTGTTTTTAGTTTCCCAGGACAGAGACTGAGATTATAATTAAGAGATAATACTAGTAAGAATACTACAAAAGATCCTCTTTCTTTCTAGTCATAAAAGATGTTAGTGTTGTCTAATGATTTTGCTTCAGTAACTCAATGAGTTTTAATAATTTAAATATGATTGCCTAGTGAGAAAAAGAAAACCACAACATTTCAATATTATGAAATGTTAATCTAATATCACTCTAATCAGAATATCAAAAATGGTTACTGATGTTTTCACAAATCATAAAATGGTATACAGGTACTCTCTCAAGGACATCAATAGTAGAGAACATTAAAGTAGCCTTAAAGGACTTATGTCATTTATATTAATGAATACTGTTTTGTCTGTTTGCACTGAAAATAATTATGAATTTTATAACTGAATGAATAGTTCAATGTAATGAAATATTTTATATGTTCTGTACTCTGCTATTGCTTGTAAAGCTTTCATTAGACCTTAAGATACTGTTGGGTACAGCACAAAAACTGACATTGCAATAGAGTGGTATGTAGTAGGCAAAAATTAGACTCCAGTCATCTGCAATATGTGGAGCAAAGAGTTATAAGCAATGGCTAAATTTCTTTGAAAATTTAAGGAGAAACTGTTTCCATCCTTATTAAAAATGGCCAAAATATTTTAAGCCAAACAGCAATAGCCAAAAGTTAATTGGAGAATCCAGGCCAAATATGATTTTACTATTGAAACAAATTTTTCATATTGTAGGGAGAAAAAACAGAGATTAATGAACAATGAGTGAAGAGAACATGGGCTACTCATGGGCAAACAAATCTATAAAGCTAAATTAATAATCAATTCAAAGTTCTTTTCTTAGTCTTGATATTCCTGAAATTAGAAATATTCTGAACTTTGCATTCTATTCTGTGATAAATATGTGTAACTGTAAGTATTTAATTGACTTATCTCATTTACTTAGGAGAAGCAGCTTTTCCAGTAATTTTGATTTGTAAATAGATGTTTTAAACAACTTCATAAAACTTTTAGGTCCTCAAGGTTTTGGGAAATTTAAAAAAATGTTCTACTTTCTTAATTGGCTTGAAAAGGAAAATACACCACCCCACCCTCACTCCCCAAAAAACAACAAAACAAACTAAAACCCCAACAAAAAACAAACAAAACCCTACAAACGATCAAGTTGAAAAAAAATACCCTCAGGAAACTCCATCATCAAGGCCCCTATGTTGCACACTTGCCAGTTTTGAACTCCCAGTGCTCGAATTGACCTGGAATAAAGGATGCTAAGATTTCCTGACTTATTCAACTCAAAAGAATTTCTCATAGGTCATAACTCTGGCAAATGAAAATGGGCTGTCTTCTCTATTAGGAGCTATGTGTGACTGAATACAACTGGACTGCATTTTTATATATAAATAGAATAAGGAAACGCTGTGCTGGTATTGCAAAAGGGACAGCTTTATAGAAGTGGAGGTAAATAGGACCAGAGGTAAAATGTAAACAGAATGTCAATGCCAGACAGGAATTAATTAAATACATTTCTACTATAGTGTTTACACAAATATTAGCCAGGAGAATGTGGGATCTGTACCTTTCCCATCAGTAGCAGTACAAAAAGCACATATTCACACCCAGTGGAAGTAATCCCAATTTAATGAAATATCCTAAGTACTGTGTTTCAAACTCAAATTAGCCACCTGGTTTTTCAAGACAGAAAAAATCTCCTTGGATAGAATTTATTTGACCTATATCTGCAACAAGTTCATCATTATCACAGCTCAAATTGCTGCTTAGTGTTATTTATAACAGTATCCTAAAAGAAATAGTCCTTTACGATGTCTTTCTTCTCATCTTAAAATACATATCAGCCGGAGAAGGATCTAGAGAACAAGTCCTATGAGGAGCAGTCAGTGAACTTGGGCTATTTATTCTGGAGAGAACAAGCCTCAGGAGAGACCTTATGGCTCTCTACAACCACCTGAAAGAAGGCTGGAATGAGGTGAGTGTCAATCTCTTCTCCCAAGTAGCAATTTACAGGATGAGGGGAAACAGCCCCAGCTTGTACCCGGAGAGGTTCAGATTGCATTTTAGGAAAAAATTCTTCACAGACAGAGTTGTCAAGCATTGGAACTGACTTTCCAAGGAAGTGGTCGAGTTACCATCCTGGAGGTATTTGAAAGTCATGTAGGTCTGGCAGTAGGGTCACTTGTTAATGGTGGACTTAACAGTGTTAGATTTGAATTCTATGATTTTAAAAGTAATTTCCAACCAAAATGATTTTATGATTTTATGATCTGAAATCATAGAAACATGTAATAGTTGTTTCTCCTCTGACTGTGAAAGTAGTTGCAGGCAATTAATTTACATGTAGATAGTTTTGTCTGACATTCCTAAAGTTAAGAAGAATGAACTATACTCTTTAGGGAAGCAATTAATCTCTTTCAAAATAGTTCCCTGGGAAGTGAAATGACACTCTGAAGATACCTCTTTCTCTCCAGGTCCTTGGAATAAGGTAATGAGCTGAGAGATAATATATTTGTTTTGAGAGATGGCTTCTATTCATTGAGCGCCAGTGTCTGCACAATGGCATGGTTTGATACTTTCACCTTGTGTCTGCATATGAGGCTACTGCCACAGCTTCACAGTACTTAAAAGCCATCACAGAAGGAAAAAGCCTGAAAGTAAGTTTAAAAAGTAAGAAGGTTCAGGTAAAGAAAGAAAAAGTAAAGCTTCAAATAATACAAGGAAAAAGTGAGAATTTTTTGGCTCTCTATTGATTGAAGAGAATTACAATAAACTAAAACCAAAAGATGAAATCTCTAAGGAGTAAATAGGGTTTAGTGGAAGCAGATTCTTTGAAAAATTAATTCACAAGGTTCTGGAGATGCAAGTACAGCTGAAGAGCAATTGGTTTCATTATCATAAAGTATCAGCTACTGTCACCGACACATTCTATGAAAAATCCTTTCCTTGGGATTTTTCCCTCCTGAGAAGCTGAGAGGCCTCAAGAACAAATTGTAAACAATTCTTACCTGCTGCTGTGGATAAGGGAGGGATCTGTGATTGGTCTCATCTGGTTGTTTCTAATTAATGGCCGATCACAGTTCACCTGTCCAGACGGTCAGAGACAAGCCTTAGTTATTCATTCCTTTTCTATTCTTAGCTTAGCCTTCTATTGAAATACGTGCCTCTATTCTTTTAGTACAGTTTTAATATATTATATATCATAAAATAATAAATCAAGCCTTCTGAAACATGGAGTCAACTTTCTCGCCTCTTCCCTCATACTGGGACCCCTGCGAACCATGCCACAAGCTACAATTTTCCAAAGTACTGGTCAGCAGAATTTCAGAAATTAATTTGAATATCATTGCACATGTCAGCAGAGACAACTTTATGAATTTTCTCTGAAGTATTTCCCTGGAAGAATTTGTTTAATAAAAATTACATCCTCATCTTGGAAAGCAGTAGAAGCTAAACCCAAAATGTTTAAAGCCTGAAATATGCCAACAAATCAAGAGGACACCATGGCTTATGTAAAATGCTTCAGACACAGTATTGGCAGAACTTTTGATAAGGCATTTGTGATAGTCAAGACGAAAACTGTTAATAAGGCACAAGTCATACTGACAATTGAAAATAAATTCTGATAAGAAAATTCTGAATTGGATATGCCTACAGAACTTAAAACTGAATATCACAGAACTTAAAATTGTTCTTGAAAATCTTTACAATGGCAGCACTGTCAGTGTGCAAAGTGATCAGAAAATAAGGTAAGTTTCACCTGTTTTAGCTACATATGTCTCCATTTGAATTTACACTCAGAGGCAGTAAAAAGAAATGGACATTCTCCAAGCATGAGTCATCTGACCTATTTCAAATGTTTGCTTTAGCATGCAATGAATCAGCTTCTAAATGCACATTAATAATGAATACTTGTTCAAATTAATCTTTCATATAATGTCTGTAAAAATAAGAATACTGGAACAATCCCTTAGGATTCCATAAGTAAGATACTTCTAAATATTAATAATAATTACAGTGTAGCAGGTGTCTCAGGAAAGCAGTTGGCATTATTGTAATTATCCTAAAGAATTAAAAGGCCTGCATGAGATTCTGAAAAGGGAAGCATGGGGCATTTGTTGGAGAGAAAGAAAAGGAAACTTCCCTAAAGTACAGGAAACAGAACTGAGAAATGCTGTATCTAAAGAAATACTTCAGGGAAGCACAAGAAATATTTTCATCAGATTGAGGTTGTGAAGATATTATGCCCTGAACACATGACAAAACCAAATGCAAGATTACGCTTTTTCCACAATATTCTAAGGCAAGACAGCGCTGCTCTTGAGACAAGTTGCTCTGTGAGTTTCTGAGGTTTGGTATCTTGCTTAGCAGTCTAAAGAAATTAGTTACTTAATAAAAAAGTATACACAAATAACTACTTTAATTACTAAGATTCAGACAAAATTGAATTTGATAGTAATTATAAATAAGAAACTGGGAATTCTCCATGATAAAATAGCAAATGATAAAGCAATCCTGGAACTTGTATTTATCTATTCATATAAGAAAATCACACAACTATGGCATTAATAATGCATAAGGAGCAGAAATATGCTCATGACTCCTTGTAGTTGGAAAAAATCAGTGGTAGATTTATATCAGGTGGTGATGATGATGATGATGATGATGAAATATCTCCCACTCCCACAATAACTCTGGAGGTTGTTAAGCAGCAACTACTAAAACTGGGTAGTTTAAAATTTGTCTGGCATTCAATAATTTTAAAAGAGCTGGCTGGAGAGCTCCCTAGACAATTGACATTGATTTTTCAATAAGTCTTGGAAAACTAGGGAAGCTCCAGAGGACTGGAAGAAATCTAATGGGTCAATACTTTAAAAAGACAAGCAGGATGAGCTACATAATTAATTGTCCATAAACCAGCTTTGATCCCAGGAATACCCTGTAACATTTCATTAGGATTCCAAAAATAAAGGATTCAAAACAGGTAAAACAGAAAATGTAAATCAATACTGATTCATTGAAAACAGAAGTTTTCAAATTTCTACACTTTTTCATCAGGTTGCATGGCTGATATGTCACAGCTCTGAGTCAATTCTTAGCTGTATGCAAGTATTCTATTTCATATTAAAAAACATTCTAGAAACAAAACACTGGAAGGGATTTCCTGTTTTGCTGAAATTGTTCCTCAGCACATTCCTTTATGTATGACCTCCAGAAAGAAAGAAAGTACTGTCTCAAAAGTACCCCTTTTTTGCCTTTTTCCCAGAAGTCAACTTACAATAGTACTAAACCATTTAATTTCTTCACAGAAAGTACTGGTTTTATGAGTAAAAGTATATGTAACTTTCAAAAAATTTCATGTAAATCTTATTCTGTGTATTTAAAAAGGTTTTCTCTTGGATTTTTTTTTTATTTTGAATTAGTTTTTGACAGGAGATACAAAACCTTTATTCTTCCAAAAGTGTTACTTCATTTAACAGGTTCTTCAGTCACTTTTCCTACAATGGGCTTCCATTTTCACAAACAGCTTTAAATGGCATCTTTATAAACACTCTTTATTCATAATTCATACTGTACTTGGGGTGGGATGAATAATGCTTATAGTAGGCTGAAAAAAGCTAGAGAATAACCCTTTATTTTAAGTTGCACATAAATCTTTTAACATCAAATTATTGCTCAACCTTTCAAGGTCATTGCAATCTTTCCATTTGCTATTTTAATCTTTGGCATTAATAGCATCTCACATCACCATATAATTAGAACATATCTTTGAGCTAGAGGCTAATATCAGTCACCTTAAAATGATCAAAGAAAAATCCTTAAGGAGCTCGATAAACAAATTCTATCAAGTCTCACAGTCCTCTCTTAGAAGAATTTCCTTGTCTCTCATTTATTCATTTACACAATTTACAGTTCTTTAGCCCATCTTCTTCATCATTATTAATAATTTCCCATGTGGTGCTAAACTTAATGTTTTACTAAAATCTGGGTAGATTAGATAAATCACAGTTCTCTTGACTATAGAAAACTATCTGATTATCCTAGTATAGAAGCAACCTTTGAAAAACCATTTAAATTTGTTCCTATGTCTTTAATTGCTGTTTTCTTTAAAATTAGCTTTGGGTGATATCTATTGTTTGGATAAGTCCAGTAAAGAAGTCTTACTCTTCTTATAAGTACAAGATTTCCTACTTTTCCATGAACCGACTTTTTAAATTGGAAGACTGTCACTCACATAATGACATTAAGTAAAAGTTCATTTGATGTTCTGAGGAGGAAATGGGGTTCATTAAACAGCTAAATTTCAGTTCTGATTCCACTAAGAGAGTTTTTGGACTTTGTATGTTGGCTGATGATTTTTGCTCTGTTTGGTGTGAATTTCTTCTCATTACCTGATTTACTTTTGCTCCAGTTTTACTGCAGTAAAACTATAACTTTATTTTGGGTCACATTGAAGCTACAATGTGTATCCATAGGTCTGCCTTTGATTTTGGTTATTTGTTTGTTCAGCTGGTTTTTCATGTTTTTGTTGTTTTGGGGGAAGTATTTTGGTTTAGTTTTTGGGGTTTTTTTAAGGACTTTTGATACTTTGCTTATTTAATTTTGCTTTCCAAAATATAACTTGATTTATGTTTTCTGCTAATCACTAAGACAAGTTTCTTTGACAATAAGGAATGTTTCCACTGTTTGTGGAATTTCTGACTACCCTTAACTTACTGTTGATTTTTACTGTGGGATTTACAGATCTTTTCTACAAGATACTTCAGTACAAGTACATATATGCTCCCTTAGGAAACAACATGAAAATTTTGACTACTGTGAGTGATATAAATTTTGATCCTGCTATGCTTTCAGGTTATGAATAAATTGCTTCAGTAAATGGCTTTTTTAGCTTTTCAGAATATCCCCCCTCTTTTTTAGATGCAACAAACAATAAATATTATTTTGTTTTTAATTTAACTTTCCAGAAAGGAAAGTTAGATGTATCAGGGCTTTCTGAAACATAAAGGTCTGGGTATGCTCCCATAGTGACAATACTTGCAGAAGCATTATCTCTGCAACTCCTTAAAAGGTACTTCAGAAAACTCCACAGAGATGCTGCTTCACACAACACTAAGGAACTTCATGATATGAAATGTGACATGTCAATATAATGTAAAGAAAGAGGCAATACTTATCATTTATGTTGTCATTATTATTACTGATTCCTATATTCAAATCAATTTCTTAGATGAAGCAATTAATAGAAAATCAAAATCCATATTGTACTCTTAATGGGAATTACCTTCAAGTAGTTCTGTTTTCAGAAACTTCCACTGAACAAATCCACTTTTTAATCCTAAAGCATGTTAACAATGACCTGGGGGAAAAATACTTTTTACTGAATTACTGGAATTCTTCACCAACTGATTTATACCATGGAGCCTGTCTTTTTTGAAAATTCAAATATATCCTAAAAAGAAAGGCATGTTTAAAATATGGGGCCTGCATTCCTTACTTACTACTATGGCCTGAAAAACTTGGTGATCATGATGATTAATTTACTAGGGATAAGACCCTGCTTCACTCTTGAGGTCAAAAAGGCTAAACAAAGCTTTAATGACCAAAAAAAAAATCTGACAGAAACATGGTCTTTGTATTACCTCTGTAGATGATGTTGGTAACACTGCCTAATTTCCAGCAATTGACCTTTAGTTGCATTCCACTGCTCATATTGCTGTAATGCAGTATTCATTTTCAGTGTTCACAGAAAGAAAGAGAACTGCTGAAACACCTAAACTGTTAGAAAGGGCTTCAACATGGAATCACAAAAAAATTTTCGATGTTGTGAAGAAAAATCAATACATTTAATTTGACAAGAGAAGATTAGGAAATTATTTAAATGTTATGTAAAATTTGTATGTACTGAGTAGAATTATTAGATTTTCAGGTGACAATGTAAATGCTTATGAATATAGGAAAGATAATGTGGGCTGTAGATATAAAACATACAAAGTATTTCACGTGTAACTGATATATGTATAGTTTGACACTGCAATGCATGTATAATTTATAACATTTCATTAAGTAAGTTTGGAGTTTGACACCTGCAAATTAATGGCAATTTAATTTAACATGGTAACTGATTATTGGAATAATTTTTGCAGCCTAATAGAATTTTCCTGTCTCTAATGAATAAAAAACAAAAACAAAAAAAAGCAAGTTAGGATATTTTGAGGCTGTGTTTAGGAATGACATTCCTAAAATCCTCTTCTAGAGCCACATTTTTCTCAGTGGACAACTTTGATTAATAAGAATTGAGATGGGCTGAGATGGGCAAAATAGTCCTTCAGAACAGAAGTATGCAAAGCACAGCTAATTGTTTATTTGTAACTAAACAATCATGAAAAGTTGCACAGGGCTTCTACCATTCCTTAAAACTTGTAGAGGAATTTCTGAGGATCTAACTCAAATAATTCTATCATAGATCTGTTTGCAATATTACTAGGGGGTGGCACCCCTGTGATCTTGTATTATAGATGGTATTTGAATCTGATTATCAACTGGTGTTTACAACATATCAATGGTTCTTTTATTTCATGAGTCTACAGGAGCTGGCATTTTTGGTTGTCTGGTTTAGTCAGTTCAGGTTTTTTGTTATGGGGTGGGTGTGGTTGTGGGTGTGTTAAAAGTACTGCCAAGAGAAAATAACTGTGGAATAATATTCTGTTTGGCTTGTAAAGCACCAATCCATTGATAGATGTTTATTTGCCACAGCATCCTCAATTTGGGTTTGTGTCCCTCTGGACAGAAAACTTTTATGACCCACTCTTGTTGAAAGCACAGGAAGACAAGGTAAAGTTTTGTATATGCAGTAAATGTAATTCTTAAGAAATCACTTATCTCTGCTAAAGGCTACCACTACGCTGAGCTCAATTTTTCTTTTAATGTACAGATGAAGAAATTTCCTGTGTAGCCATTTCTTTTCATTTTCTTGCAGAGATACACAGGGTCTAATTCACTAACATCCTGAGGGTCCTTATCCTTTATAATTAGAATTCAACTCTACTAGAAGAAATTTTAAATGGGACTAGAAAAAAGCAATGCATTGTCAAAATGTACAATCAGACAGGTATACAAGTGAGGTGAAATGGATCAGATCAATTTTTATATTCGGGTTTTTAGTGCATCCTTTTCTCTAATAATGTACAGGTATTTCTCACAAACCACTGATTTCCAAAGAGATTTGAAATGTATTTCATACACTGGGAGAAAATTATATTGCTATTTCAGTTGGCATCAGGTCATATTTTACAAGGATGTGGCTGTCTCAACTATTGATGAGAAAATTTCATTGTGGAAGATGGGGGAACAAATTACTTTGAGATTTTTGGTAATAAATATCACTATTTTTATCAGTATTGTTATTATTTTAAGGGGAGATTTTATTATTATTCTCATATTGAGTTCTTGGGCAATGAAGCAGGAAATGTTCTGGTTTTAGGAAAAGAAAGTAAAGTGATTTGACAGTCAACTTCCTGTATATGAGATGTACTTTCTAGAAATTTGGCAGATCAAAGCAATTCTAGGATGACAATTCTCACAAGCACAGAGTCTCTTCTATATTGTCCAAAGTACAGAAATAAAAAAAAATTGATTAATTACATTGGTTAGTTCAGGTCTACAACCTGGAGCTCCAAATAAACAGCTGCAACCAAAAGATTAAATAAAATGCCATCTTGAAAAGCAGTGCTGGAGGCCAACAGAGCAGAGAAACACAGCATTTTAACCTTACTGATAGGAAAAGACAAGATTCAATCAATATTTTGAATCCTTAATTTCCATGTTTGTGGGAATAGAACTTAGTTAAAATTCGTGGAAGTCAAAGAAGTCCGTAAGGGAAATTTGGAGTGTCATTAAGCAGGGAGAAAGGATTCAGTTCCATAGTCACAGGTGCTTAATCCCATCTGAAATATCTTGGTTTACTTGTATGCCTAGAAACGGCAGATATGGCACAGGATGTTGGAAGATCTCTTATGACAGTGATCATTTGAGTCCAATGTAGCAAGTGAGCTGTAAATACTTGAACTGAACTGAATATCTGCACAGGAGCATGCAGATGCCCACACACAACACTCAGGTTTCCACATCTTCAAACTGACCTAGAACTGACATCTACTGCCAGTTACATCCAATTGTCTTACATCAGTTGTAAAACAGCAGCATGAATACAGCATATGCAGAACCAGAAGAGTTCCCTAAGCAACCAAATAAAAAAAAAAAGGGGGAAATAAATCATATTTTCAATGTGAATTTTAAACAAAAAGTAGTAAATGGAGTCTTTTAGGAACACCAAAAGCCCAAATAAACTGCTGAGACTTTTTGAACTTGGACTCTCAGATATAGCAATTCTTAGTTGATAGTAGTTTGACTTGCTGTAGTTACCTCTTTAAATCAAATGCATAATTTATTTTTCCATATAGAAATATGAATAACAACAGGATTAATCTTGAAAGGTTTATTTAATTCATTAAAAAAATTGTGCGACTTGGTCATGGAATTCAATAAAATAATTTAAAATAAAGCTGATTTGCTGAACACTCAACTGCAAGACCAGAAGCATTTCAGAAGTAATTTATCTGAATTATTGTAGAAGACAAAATATTTTGAAACTTTCTCCCTTAAGGAAATTAAAAATATAAATTATAACAAAAAAGAAGATGTGTTTGGGTTTCTAAACAGTTCACAGAATTGTAGCAGGTGTCCAAATTAGAAGATATTGTAAAAGACACATTGTATATTCTGAAAGTAGTAAAGAATTTTTTGCCAAAATTATTAGAGTGTTTTTTAATTTTGGGTACTTCATTATATATTACAGTATATAGTACTATTTCTAAGTTTTGATAGAAGAGGTGTTTGTTATATTTGATCCCCATAGTAACAGACAAAACATTCCACTTTGTAGAGAACAGCCTAGAACAATGATTTCAGAGATTTTTATTACTTAGGTATTTCTATTTATCTATTTTTTCCTAATAATAGGAATAATTTTCTAGTATGTAATTATACTATATTATTTAAATCAATTATAAATAACTATATAAATAATAAGATACCAACAATAATACACAATACAACAATAAAGATAAACCTTCTGTAAAGTCAGATGAATGAAGAAATAGGAATAAATACTCAAGTCTAAAATGGAGTATTGTAGGTGTATTTTGTGTATGTAATATGCATTGCAGAAGTAGTGTTTTCTGTTATATTCTTTTTCTCCTTAAATATATTTAGAATGATTCACTAAAAAAAAAATCTCTTTGAAGAACGCCAATTTTTTAAACTTGGGGCAGAAATAAAAGATTATAATGACAAATTTCATTATAAATGGTAAAATGTGGGAATGCTTACATGCTTAGAATATGCATATATCTAAAATAAAAGGAAAATGGTTTTGAAAACAGCATGAAACAACCTTATCTAAATTTTTGAACTGCATAAAATGTTTGATGAAATGTTTCTAAACTACCTCTAATATTAGTTCTATACCTAGTAAGGGATGCCCAGGTTGAGAAAGTTAATATAGCTTTACAAGTAATAGGAATCTTGATATTTGAAAATATTTTCCTTGTCTTAGTTGGTCGTCAGTGATTTGAGATCTTTTGATGTTTACAGAGTTTTGTTGGCAAAACGCTCTGCACTAATACCTGCTTGGATGATTTACCAAGAAGCCTCTTTTTTATGACATGAAAGTGGGATTGCATAACACACAAATTCAGGACATTTTGGCACTGAGCATTTCTGAAATGTTTTGTGGATATATCAAAGAAAGTTACTAGTGCAGCTATATCCTTTAATTTAAAAAAATAAATAATAAACAAAAAACTTTTAAAAACCTTTAAATATTTTCTTTAAAAAGTCTGAGTATGTACACAAGATTGCTTTATTACCTTATATAAGATCTAGTCATGTCCCTTTACTTGAAGGTTATTCTTTAAAAACACATAATTGGAAAACCTTAAGATGCTAAATAGGATTTAATGCCTTATAACTCATAGATACAGGCACAGCCCCAGACATACTGTCAGTAATGCTATTAATTCTTTAATTTATGCAACTTGATTCTAACTAACTCCAGGGAAAAAGAAAACTAAAAAAAACCCAAAAAACCACAACCAAGCAGATATTTCATATGTTGTAAAACAAACAAAAAAAAAAAACAAACCAAAACTCTGTCATTGACTCAAAACATTTGGACACTAAGAAATACTATCTAGGCAAAGGCAGGACAATAAGTGGGAACCATGTGATCATCTGACTCAATGTTGCTAAATTCAGTAAATTTCTGTGTAAGGTCAGGTCTATACTATGAAAATAATGTCTTTAACCTGAAGACGCTAAATCTTTCCTATCTCCAACTATTTCTACAGTCAGAAGACTTACATATGCACATATATTTTAGGAATTATTTTGTGAGATTTGCAGGAAGATATGTTAGAGCCTTGTCTTTCAAAGGAATTCTTTATGGAGCAAGGATAGGAACATGTGCCCGTCAATAATTAACTTCTGATGTTAGGGATATTTTTAAACACCTGGCAAATCTGAGACATCTGCAAGATCTACAAGTCCAAGATGATTCTTAGTCTGTACTGTTACTGTCACTTACAATTTGCATATTCATAGCAAAGCAGCATTTACTGCTTAGTGCAAGCTACTCATAATGAGGAAAAGGCTTCCAGAAATCTGTGTTTGGAAAAGCAGCCAGACTGGGGCATAGGGCGTGTGAAGTCTTTACTGATGCTCTTTAAGCATGGCAAGAAATTATACACCTGTAAGTGGATTGTGTGTCTTTGAGAATCTCAGAATATAGACCTTGACTCTTACCTTTATATTATGCTTATCGAAAATGTAACTAGTTATATAAATTGACATAGAACTGGAATTTGCTTAATACTGATTGTTCCTGCATTCTTCATTCTTTGTTTTCTGCACTTACTTCATTTCTTAAAGTACAGAGGAGTGGATAGGCATAAAAGTTTCAGTAGTTAAAGTAATAAGCTTGTAGCTAGAAAACAAGAATTTTTACATGGTAGAGGAAAACCTGCACCTCGTTGAATGGAGTTTCTACAGCAGTTTGATAAGCAATTCCCCTCAGCAACTTCACAAGTTTCAGAGCCTGTTTATATCCTTTTACAGGGTTAGGAATAAAAAATAACCTCATGTTTTAAATTAAATTCAAAAAGTATTCAGTATTTAGTTACAAAACCTGGTTTCATCTGTTTAAGATGCAAGTGTCAGTCTGTTCAGAGACTCGGTGGATGGCCAATTAGCAATTTGAATTATCAAGATATTAAGAAAATGTAGGGGAACATGCTAAATTCCATGTTAAATGAGGGCAGGATATAAGAATTGCATTTTCTGTGTTTTATTGATTTTCACAGGGTGCCCTGAGTCAATATTGCAGGATGGAGGAGGAAACACAGTGAGAGAATTATTCACTAGGAGTAAAGGAAAAAGAAGGAAAAAAAGGAAGATTCCACATGGATAACTCTTAATGAACACAGGAATTTAGGATTGCTCATCTCTTAAGGAAACAACAGGCCATTATTCCAAATTGATATTTGGCAACAATGACAAATTTTTTCAGATGCACCTGAATTTTTTCTGCGCATAATTAAAAATATTGTAGTTTCAATTACTTCCATATTGAGGTTTTGAGATGAAACATCAGAGGCAAGAAACACAGACAGTTAAGGACAATAGTCATCCCAGTACAATATTGCCACTTAAAATAGTTACCTAATAACTTTTCAAAGTTAGTTTTCCAAACAGCACAAAGACAAGATAAAAACAATAACTCAAAAATCAGCTGAACCTTGCCTGAATCTAAAAACCACTCAACTCATAACTAATACGTCTTGACCTGTGGAAAAGTCACTGCAAAAAAATTCTCACACTCCTTTTGTTTGAATACACCACTTTCTAAGAATATTCATTATTTTTTCAAATAAATGAATGAGTGTCTCATATCACTACATCTAAGAATCAGGACCAATTATGTTTTACATGAACTCGGAATACTCAGGAATTGAGACAGTACTGAACAATTTGCTGTCAGTCTATAGCCTGAGACTAGAGTGCATAATATAACTAAGTAAAGTAAAAGGATGAATGTAATTTTCGAGTAATTGCTTACAAATGAGGCATTGACAGACAAAGTACTATATGTTGCGGCTATAGCTGAGAATAATTCAGCTTTCACAATAATGTCATTTCCCTGATTCTGCAGTTTTAGAAAAAGAACTATTCCTCTTAAATCCTCCATCAATACACACTCATGCAGAATATTGATCTCTCTAGTTGGACAGCACCCTGCAGGCTAGAAACAATTTCACTGAGTATATAGCTAAAGAAAGAGAGAGCTGTTGAAAATATTTGCAACTTACACTAAAGAGCAGAAATTTTTAGTAGCTACAGATCTAAACACACATGAAAGGATGAAAAAGTGGGACAAAGTCAGTCCAGCTAATAAGTGTGTCTGTCTACACAGTACTGACATCACTGCTGACAGGCTTTACTCAGCTTTTCACAGTTTTGAGACTGGACTTGTAGCTTTTGTAGCCAGAGCATCAATTGACTAATGAGTAGGAATCTATGACTGGAAACAGGCAAATGTTGTCACAATTTTCAAGAAGCGAGGGAAGAATGTCCCTGAAAACTGCAGGCCTGTTAGTCTCAGTTCAGTGCCTGGTAAAGTTATAGAGAAGATTGTTCTGGGAGGTATTGAAAAATACCTTAAGGATAACTCAGTCATCCATCACAACCAGCACAGTTTCATGAGAAGAAAGGCCTTCTTATCAAATCCTATTTGCCTTTATGACAAGGTAACACATCTAGTTGACTGAGGGAATCTAGTTGATGTAATCTGTCTCAATTTTGGTAAAGTTTTTCAGTCTCTGCCAGAATCCTTCTGAATAAAATGCCCAGCCCACAGCTGGGTAAACACATCATTCTATGGATGAGCAGCTGGCTCATGAGTCAAGCACAAAGGGTTACAGGAAAAAGGCTTTGGACTAGTGACCTGTCACTACAGTGGAGCTCTGCAGGGCTCTGTCCTTGGCCCTGTGCCCTTCAACAGCTTCATAAACAACTTGGATGCGGGACTGGAAGGGATACTACCCAAGTCCGCAGATGATACAAAACTGGAAGGAGTTGACTCCCTTAAAGGAAAAAGGCCCTGCAGAGAGACCTCAGCACTTTAGAGACATGGGCAGCCACCAACCACATGAAGTTCAACAGGGGAAAGTGCCGGATTCTGCACTTGGGATGGAGCAACCCTGGATACACAGGCAGACTGGGGAATGGGAGGATGGAGGGCAACACTGTGGAAAGGGACTTGGGAGTCCTGGTCTGTGGCAAGTTGAATATGAATCAGCAGTGCCCTGGCAGCCAGGAGGGGCCAAAGATGTCCTGGGGTGCCTCAGGCACAGCATCACCAGCCAGGCAGGGGAGGAGATTGTCCCGCTCTGCCCTGCTCTGCACTGGGGCAGACTCACCTTGAATAGTTTGTGCAGTATTCAGCAAATCCTGTTTCTGTGGTTGCCAGCTTTATTTTAATTTGCTCTTGAATGTGGTTTCTGTACCCTGCTTGTCCAACATACCATAAGGTTGTTCTGCAAGGGAAGAGAATGCAGCAGCCAAGGTGATCACAGCACGTTATCTGCACCAACTACACACGAATAGTGATCATAGCAGGTTCTCTCCACCATCTGGTGACAACTGAACAAAGCAAAATAACAAATCCAGGATCCCTTGAGGAAGCGCAGTGACAGTGTCCAGATGAGCAGAATACAGACTTAAAGCAAAATTAATTTAAAGGGAGTTTGTGGGATGTGGGCAGGGGGAGGGAAGGTTACAGATAAGGCATTTGTATTCCATGCTTTTAGAATACTATATACAAATATGTATATAGTATGAATATACATATTTTTTAATTATATATATATATTGTGCTAAGACTTATTACCATTGCAAGTGAAAAGAAAATAGGAACTCACTGTATTTTGATTAAAGTAAAAAGAATTTCAGTTAAAATTAAGATGAATTCCTGGCATCAAATAAAAGATAGGTTGCCCTCTTTGCACATAAAAAGTTTTTGAGTATAATACACACAGGGCTGTGTTTTAGCACAAACCCATTCCTCACCATCATTCTCCACCCCTCTTTTTTCTGTTATTTCTTGCAATAGTTGCCATAATCTCAGGCACATTCACATATGAGTGTACGTCTTTATTTTTTTTTTCGAAATTTTTAGTATGCCTGCACTGCATGTGTTATTAACAAGGGTAGAGAGGCAGTAAGAATTTTCTTCAATACTGAAATACTGGAACTGAGCTGGAGTGAAGGTAGCAGCTATTCAGCTCAAAATGCTAGACCTTGAGCTACAAACCACAGTTGTAGCCTCAGCTGGTTGGGAACATGACATAGAATCTGAAACCATTGGTGTGGAAAGGTTAGAAGAAGTAAAAAAGGAGTTATATGAGTTAGAATCCTGGAGAGGAAAGATATATCTGCATGAAAAAGGTAGATTGAGACAAGAATTAGAAGCCTGGAGAAAGGAAACTGGCATAAGACAGAAAAGGAGGTTAAAGGAATCTTTGATTTTTAAGGAGATCATCTTGAGACAATTATAGTTCAAAAGAGGGAGAAAACACAAAACTGGAGGAAAGGGTAAGGAATAATGGGAGACAAGCTGATTTGTTACTAGCAGTAAAACCTGTCAGTTTGCAGTAAGAAAAGAACCCTGAAATTCACTTTTCAGCTCTCAAGAGAAAGAGTGGCAGGATTTTTGCAGTTAGTCTTCATTCTTCAGTTTATAACCAGTTGATATCTGCTTCTATTCCTATGATTTTTATTAGCTCATGTAGTACAGACCTTTGCAATGCATCTGACCATCTTGATGAATGCAAAGAAGACAGGAAGTACATAACCTTGTTTCTAGTTTTGAACTTTAAACCTTTTCAGGATGACGATTATAGAGGTTTTAAAGTCAAACACTCAAAGGTCTGTAAGACTTAAATTCAATACCTTTGTATGTAAACATTATCAATATGTAATTTAAATATGCAAATTTTTTTGCCTTATAGCTTTATTCAGTCCATGAAATTGAACAGCATTAGGTATCAGTAAGGGTTGTGTAGGTTCTTCCTAATGCAATCTTGCTTAAAATCTCAAAATATCTTGATCTTTATCTGTCAAAACCACTACCATTAATTTGCACAACTTGTTCTTTTTTACAAACCAGTGCTGAGATCCTCTGATAATTTAATAACACACTGATCTAGGCATTTTTTTAAACTCTTTAGAAAGAGTTGCTCCGCTGCACACTCTGCTTACATGCTGAAACACAAAATATAACACTTATTTTTCCATTTCTGAAAGTGAATGTTACTAATTTTATAAAATATATAAAATTTTCTTATGATCAAATGGTTTGGAACTGTTTTCATAACTTCCATCGAACCATTAAATTAAATTCAAATGTTATTTCATTAATTGATTCAGTGTTGTTTCTGATGTCTAATTAAATTTAGCAGAGGTCTCTTATACAAATAATAATTGTCAGTTTATATCAGATCTAATAGAATTCGATGTGCAAGTACTGTAGGATAAGTCCTGTTATGATCTTGTGATGAAAAGTATGCAGGATGAGCTCACTTGTAGTGCCAGTTGTGTCCTGTGGTGCCTCAGGCACGGCATCACCACCTGGCTGATGGAGGGGATTGTGCTGCCCTGCTCCACACTTGTGTGCCCTCACTTTGGGTAGCATGTGCAGTTTTGGGGGCCACAATATAAGGATACAAAGCTATTAGAGAGGATCCAAAAGAGGCTACAAAGATGATGAAGGGCCTTAAGGGGAAGCCATATGAGGAGCAGCTGAAGTCCCTTGGCCTGTTCAGTCTGGAAAGGAGGAGACTGGAGGGAGACCTCATTGCTGTCTACAACTCCATCATGAGGGGCAGAGGAGGGGTAGGCACTGGTCTTTTCTCCCAGGTGACCAGAGACAGGACCCCAGTGAATGGCATGAACTTGTGTTAGCAGAGGTTTAGGTTGGATATTCAAAAAAGGTTCGTCCCCCAGAGGCTGACTGGGATGATTGGGAAAGGGGTCCCCAGGGAAGTGGTCACAGCACCAAGCCTGACTGAGTTTGAGAAATGTTTGGACAATGGTCTCAGTCAGATGGTGTGACTCCTGGCAGGTCCTGTGCAGGGCCAGGTGTTGGACTTGGTTATCATTTGGGCTCCTTCCAACTCAGCATATTCCATGATTCTATAAATTAATAAATTTGTACACTCTGTGATGTCAAGTTATCTCATTTGCTTACAATAATGTGTATAGACCAGAGAAATGCAAGCAATCAAGGCTTGTTTCTCTTTTCAATTTGTTAAGCCAATCTTGGGGTTTTTTTAAATGATGTTTTAATTAAATTTATAAGAAGTGATAAAGGAGTAGTATAATCTGAGTTGATGTAACAGATTAGTTGGCATTTTCATGATCCTTAATCTTTCTTCCTGAGAATTTTATTAGAGACATTATTGTCTGTAGAAACAAACATATTACATTCAGTCCGAGCCCCAAATGTCCCAAGCATTTGATTAGTAAGTATTGGCTTAGTGTCATATTTTTCTACCATTAGATTTAGTCTATTCTGGTAGAATTCCACTGTTTCCATATTTATTAAAATTGAAGTTGGAATGCTATAAAATTTATCTTCTTTTTCTTTCTCTCTTTAGACTGCATGGTATAGCAATATCTCCAGAATGTTCCACAAAACTGGCAAAAATGGGAAGGGAAAAATTTCTAATTCCATCTTCCTGCCTATATATGTTTCAATAGCATAGTATAAATTGTGTATGTTCTTCTTTCAGGCAGAGATGTATTTCCTAGATCTTTGTACATATTCACATAGCTAATCATGCATACAAGTACAAATCATACACATCTGTGCATGGAGTCTGACATTTAACCTCTCTATTTATACAGTTTCAGGTGTCTTGATAGGAATATAATTAGAATACCTGTAGAGGACTTCCCAAAGAGAAATTGATCTCAATGCAAATGTATGAAATAAGAATTTTTTTTTTTTTCTACAAATACTGGTCTTTCCTTAAAGATGTCACAGCTTTGAAATAAGGCTCTGAAGAGGGTTGTTCAGACTGGAGAAGAGGAGGCCAAGGGGAGACTATTGGCCTTTGCAGCTACCTGAAAGGAGTTGTGGCAAGATGAGGGTTGGTCTCTTCTCCCATTTGAGCAGTAACAGAACAAGAGGAGATTTTAAATGTCCATAACTTCAGGGGAAAATAAATAGTGTATGGCACTAATTATCCTCACCAATTTGTGTGAAAAATTTTCTCTATGTGTAGAAAAATTTTCTCCTCTAATAATAGTATGTTAGGCTGTTATTTTAAGAAAATCCGTCTATTAAAATGTTCAGCTGATAGAGCTTGACATACTCTACCACAGAGGAATATATCAGTCTGAAGAACATAATATACACTTCAAAAGATGTTGTTTACAAACCTTGTATGCTTGTTGTGGCTCTCTTTCTCCACAGGTTTGTTAGTTGAGACATTTGTCCAATGCTTTTAAACCCAGATTTCGCACTGTGTTGTACATGACCTTCAGCACTGACTCCATTCTCCTGTTCTGCTTGTAAAAGTTACTTTCATTCCTAAAATGCATAAAACTTTTCACAACATGTTTACTGGCAATCTGACCTGGCAGAAGACCCTTTCATTTAACTGGTTAATGCTCACTCTTCCTATACTTGCTACTTTATTGCCAGCTTTTTCTTATTATTATCTTTTATTACTAACTGAGAAAGGCTATACATGTATAGTGTACATCAATATCTACCACTACCAATAAGCTTGTATCAGAAGTTATCTAAGTAATTTTTTTAATTTATAAGGAAAATCACACATAGTCTGACTACAATTTGGACTTAGCATAGAAAAAAAATAATTTTCTGTATTTGCAATCTGTATTTTTGATGGATTGATTCAACAAAAATTTATCATTGTGAATCTGTTTTCACAGAAAATCAATTTTCTACTGCATCCAATATTTTAATCTTTAAAAAAATCTGGATGAAAACTCCCTTGAAGGCAGTTTTTAAGTGAATCAGCCTGTTATAGCAAAAACATTTCATAATGTATGAAATATTTTGCGAAAATCAGCATTATAATAAAAAAGACACATATTTGGTTACAAATGCTTTTCTGTATGATTGAACACAAACCAGTGAGTACACAAATCAGAGTGAATTCTCATAGACATATAAAGAGTGTTAGATACTTCATAGCATGTAATATACTTCACAGGATGATGTAGGATATGAAAAAGATAAATCAGCTGTATTCTTTCAAGTCAAAATCTAATGAGATGATTTTCTGAAGAAGATACACATTAAAAGAATAGGAGCAAAATGAGGAGAGGATATTGAATAAGTAGAATAAATGACAGAGTAAACTAGGTTGGAAAAGACCTTTGAGATCATAGAGTCCAACCTGTGACCTAACATGACCTTATCAGCTATAGAAAATGCAAAACCTTTCAGCTCTAGAAACAAAAGCAGGAACATAAAATGACCTTCTGGTCACTCTTTATTTGATGCATCCCAGGATAAGGTTAATTTTCTGGGTGGCAAATCACATTGCTAGGTCCTGCCAAGCTTCTCATTCACCATCACCCCTTGGTCCTTGCCAGGGCTGCTCTTAATCCATTCTCTCTCACAAGTACTTGTGCTTGGGATTGACCAAACCCAGGTGCAGGACCTTGCACTTGGACTTGTTGAAATTCATGCATTTTGCGTGGTCACAACTCTCAGTGTTGTCAAGGTCTCCAGGCATGACATCCAGAGGAGAAATAATCAATTGTTGATAATGGTACCTGTGAAACATTGATAATGAAATGTGTCTTCTGCTTCTACTCTAGAAAGGGCAGCTCTCAAGTAGAATGTTAACTTTCATTCCCAGAGAAACATGTGGAGCTCAAAATGACTGTAGGATGTCAAAATTATCAGTAGCAGAGATCCTTCTAACTGCTCAGAGTGTTTTTGACTGACATGGTGAAGCAATAAGGACAGAGCTAAATAACTGAAAAGGTAATCAAGATTTCTTTTGGAAAACACTTTTTGTATTGCTATATATAGGTCTAAAGAGTATAAGGAGGTGACACATAAAATTTCACATGCAAAAGATTATTGTCTAAAATAGCCATACAGTAGTTATTTATGATTTTTTTGTGCTGAAAGGAGATCAGAACAAGTGAAATAGAAATAAGTAAGCTATAGAAAGAGTTTTGAAAACATTTCTTTCTTATACAGTAAGTTGAACAAGCAGCAAATGAGGTCACAAGGGCCATATAACTGAAAATCAGGCTACTGCTGTCAGATAAACAAGGTTAAAGTTGGAAAGCACGTAGGATACCATTATTATAATGTCATTAAGTTTGAAATGCTGATGGAGTTCTGTAGAGAGGTCAGCAAACACAAAGATATTGCACTGTAAGAAATGCTGACTTGAAGGAAATGTGGAACAAGTTGAATAAAAGTGGCCGAAATTCAATAATTCATGAAAAATCAAGAGTGGAAAAGGGAGAATCTATTCTTGGTAGGTCACATTAGGAAAAAAAAAAGGAAGAAAAAGCCATGTAAGCGTAAATAAACGCATAAAGTTAAAAGAGCAGCAAAAAACAATGTGGTCAACCCAAAAGTTTAAGTCCCTGTGTGACTAAGAACTGCATAAGAGAGAAAGAAATCCCAGAACATTTAAAGGAGTTTGAGAAGCTTTAAAGATACTGAAAAAAATTGGACAGAACAAGAAGAAATTGCAATATAAACTTCAAGGCATATATAGAAGAAATCTCAATTATTCTTTGTAACAGGTAAGAAGAAATAGTTGTTTCCAATAAATCACCATAAATATAAGATAAAGTTGCTGAAGTCAATACCTTTACTCCAGATTTACACCAAGATTTAGAATAATAAAGCCGGTTCTGTCAGTTATGTGCAACTGATTACCATTTTAATTAGGGCCAGAGGGATATGAGAAATCACTTTCTATGAAGTTTTTGAAGATCAACTATCCACTATAATTGTCATTGCTGATTTTTCTGCATAATGGGAAGAGAATAAAAAAGAAGACAAAAAATATTGTCATTAAATTGTTCATTGATATTTATCTTTTTGCCTCTTTGCTTCCTATAGTAGTATCTAGTATTTGTCTCATAGTCTATTGTATACAAGATAAATAGATTTTTTTTGCTATGTCTGTATATTTTAGTCATAGGCTGAGATTGAACACCTTTATATTGGCAATTCTAGGATGTACTAAAATATATTATCTCAAAAAAAATTAAGACTATATTTCAAACATAAATATTAATAAAACTAAAATGACAAATATATGACCTCACCCTTTAATTTCACTAATGTACCATCACTAAACATCCGATATGAGAACTGGGTTTTTTAAGTAAGGCTATACAGGATTAAAAAAATCTTTGATTTTTTCAAGACTGTCACAAGACCTCATGCCAAGTGAAAGGAAAAAAATGGCAGTTGGTTTCTTACATTAACTTTTCATTCTATACTTGTAATTTTACTCCTCCCTTGCATCAGAGGGATGATAGATGAATGTATCTATTCAGCCTGATTGACCCCAAGGCTTTCACTGACAGTTTATATCAATATTCAATAGAAAGTTCCTGTATAAGCTAAATATATGATGACTCTGGCTTGTTTCATCATCCAAGGAATTAAAAAGAGAAAATGTGAAGGAAATGCTACAGAAATTTTGTGGCTGGTCTCAAAATATTTGAATATTTTTTTTTTGTTCCAATACAGAAAAAAAAAAAAACAAAACAAATGAAACAACAAAACCTATTGTTGTACCAACAGCTGAGAAAATCTTCTTCTGGTTATAGAGAGTATTGATTGGAGTTTTGCAAACATATTTCTAGTATCAGGAGAAAAAAGGTTATGGCTCATGTCCTTTATGAGCAAGGTTGCTCCCTGTTGTGCTGTCAAGGATGTAGGTAGTATTAATCTTTATTTAGATGAAGTCAGTCGTATTTGTAGTTCCAGGTGGTATCAGCTTTCCTGATGAATTTGGATGTAATAAAAATGTTAGAGCCACTCAAGAGACTACAGATATGTCACGTCACAGACAGTGTGGCACTTTTAAGAGAGAAGTAGCAATATTTCTATTGATACGAAGCAGAGATTTAACAAAGTTTGGAAAATGGGAAATGCATCAGTGATCTAATGAGAATTGATGTTGAGGTATTATCACCTACTGCATAAAGGACAGTCAGACAAAACTGTCAGGGAGAGCCTTCTGCCAAGTCACGAGGTTCAGAAAGGACACCCTTGTGTTCTAATTACCCTTGTGTTCTTTCTCTCTGAGAAAGAGAGGAGTTTGGGTGCAGCTGGATCCAGACTTAGCCCAGATTTTGTCAATTGTTTATGTCTAAAAGATTTTATGTGCAGAACTAATCTTTTATAGTGCTTAGTTAAGATTTAAAAGTTTAGTATCCTGTTAATCACTTACTGATAATCTGTTACAGTAAGGAATCTCTCAACCTCAAGAGTAACTTTAAGAGGTGCTACTCAAGGTGCACTGACTGCTGCCATGCAAGAAAGCCCAATGAGCCCCCAGCTATCCACTATTTATAGAGTAAATTAACTGAATTATAGTGCTATTTGCATATTTACTACAGAATTTCCTCCAAACTTAAACAGTGCCACAATTTGATGGACACATTGCTCAAATTAGCCTTTGACTATTGTGCCTTCCCCAAATCCACTTTGGGTCTGGTGCAGCCAGCATGACCAGATGTGTCCCTTATGACTGCCACTGGTGGTCATCACTTGAACAGGGTTCCAGAAAATAAAGGTCAGATTGGCATGGGGGAGGGAGGGGAGAGGACAAGGACAATGGACACAATCACAAGTCAATGGGTCTTTCTAAGGAATAAACTCCTAGAAAAAGGACATCAGCAGGGGAGCACATTCATGGTTATGCCATCTGTCTTCCCAAGTAACAGTTATGTGTGCTGAGGCCCAGCTTCCCAGGACACCTGCTTGGGTGTCACACTGACCAAAATTCTCTTTTTGCTGAGCTTGCCTACACATAAGCTGGTATACTCTTCTGGTCAGATCAGGTCAACTCTCCCAGCCATGCCCCCTCACAGCTGTTTACCTACCCTCAGCCTACTTCCAGGTAACGTGGAAGAATGAGAAATAGAAAAGGCTTTGATGCTGTTCAAGCAATGTTCAACAATGAATAAAACATTGGCTTGCTATCAATGCTATTTTGGTCATAAACCTAAAGCACAGCATCATGTGGGCTGCTGTGAAAAAATGTTGACCCCATTCCAGAACAAGTTTTTCCTCTTTTCTGTGCTGATCAGAGACTCAGTCAGAGTAATGGTTTCCCCTGTATTACAAGCAGGATTCAGTCTGCTTTGTCTTTTTCTCAGATTTAGTAAACAAAGCTTTTTTTTTTTTTTTTTTAACAAAGAATATTGTCAGTTCAAGACTGAGCCTTTCATGTATTGATCTCTGAGGTTCCATTTTATTCTCAAGGGGAAAAAATACCCAAAACCAAACAATCTGCACTAAATCTGACATGGGAAGGTGTGAACACCTATTCTCTTTTTTTTTCTTTTCTTTAGTCTTCTTCATGTCCTATTATGAAATTCCACGTAAAATGGCTCCACTTCACGTTGCACTTTTAATAGTCAACTTTTGTTCAAAATGCCTAAAGAAATAAGGTTGATGTGAAAAGAAAGAGACTATAGTACATCAAGGCTGAATTTTTGGTGACTTAGCAATATTAACTTAGCATTACAAATTCATTTATTAATGAAACATTTATGGCAGGAAAATGTAAATTTCTGATTCTCTACAATCTAAAGAGTTTTCAGACTTCTCTTTTCTTCAAATTTTTTCTTAATCTACTGGACATTAAAAATATTTTCAAATGAAAATGAAAAGCTGAAACAAAAAAGCTATCAATTCTAATTTTTTGTAAGTCAGAAATTAATGAACTGGGCTCATGTGGAGACCCATGCTAAACTGCTGAGGTCAGAATATGTTTCTCTGTCTGGATTTCACTGTTGTATGTTCAAATCGTTTTCCAGATTATCAGTCTGACAATCTGTTTCTCATGTTTGAACAAGACATAGTCTTGTGCTGTTACAAATGTGTTTGCAAGCAAATGCATTTGAAACATTTTCAGTACTGTGACTTAACATAGTCAGTCTGGCATAACTTCTGTTTGTCTGTAAAACAAAAACAGTGGCAAAGAATGAAATGGCCAGGTTACAAAGAAACATAAATCTTTGGTCTGTCATTTCATTATACCCTGGAGGATTCCTGATCTCACTCTGTATCTGTCAGATGACAAGTGACAAAAATCTGGACAACAACACCTGTTCACTGATTTCCTAATACATATATAACAAATTCCATTATATAGTTCAAAAGCTCCAGAGCTCAGAGTTCCCTATACTCAGAGATCACATTTATAAATGTGAACTGCTAAAGGTACTTTGTATATTGATTTTGTGTCAGTCAAGGAAATATAATGAATACTTACATCAGGGATCTACCTTTTTTACCAATCCATAATGCTGCAAGTATAGAACCATTTCACAGAACAGTGATATCTGACACAAGCACTTTAACCTTTCAAAGGCTGCATTGTCAGCAAGGGCACCTGTTGGAAAAAAGTGTATCACAGCATTACACAATCTGTCATTTCTTTGAATTTGACATTCATAAATATCTAGGAAGTGCTTAGAGACAAGAAGCAGCAGAACTAGTGACAGAAGATTGGTGAAGTAATAAATCCTAGTATTTTTCTCAGTTCTGTGCTTACTTTCAGTGAAATTTAAGAACTGCAGGTTGGTTAAAAGTAGAAGCAGTTTAGGATAATCACCTCTCTGCTGTATTATTGTCTTTAAATTTTGCTTATTTCACGAACTTGTTCTTTTAGCTCAGAATTGCTTTCATGTGGGTTCTAGCTGCTTTGTTCATATCTATCAACCCCAGTAAGATACAAAGCCAATGAAATCCTAAGATACAACAATCCTAAGATACATCTAGAAATCATATGAATTGCTACTTCAGATTTTTAAGTTTTTTCAGTAGAAGAACATCAGGCTGAAATATTTTAAAATAATTATTAATAAAAATATTTGGTTTAATCTTAAACTTCTTTGTCATATTTATTTTCTTCATTTATTTGTCTTTACTTATTTGTTGATTTCTCTACATTCTTTTTTATCCTTAGTTTATTTTCTTCTTTTGCCATCTGTTTGTTGTTGTTGTTTCTTTAAAAAGTACTTTATCACCCTGGAAACTCAAGCATTATAAAGTCTTGGCAGTTATAATATAATTTTCAACATATTTTGTGCCAATTGCTCTCAACTTACATAAAGAGTACCAATTAACAGAGAAGTCTATGCTGCTTGTCCCTTTTTTTTAGGGGTTGCCATAAAATGACCCTTAGCAAGAAAATTATGATTATGAGCATATGGTGAAAAAATTTAATGTCTTACCTATTTCAAAGTCTTTCTTATTACAGCTATTAGTAGATCCTGCTGGATGATCAAGCAATAAATCATTTGGCCATGCAGAATTCATAGTCCTGTAATTGATATTTTTCATATGTTTTCAGATAAAACTGTGTAATATTTTCTAACTAAAGGTAAATGAGTAGATAAATTACTAATGTCCTTGAGGGAGCACAGCTGGAGGGAATTGCATTTAGGCAATATAGCTTACTTTCCCATCTTTCCCCTTTTTCTTTGTATTGCTTATAAGGGTAAAGGAAAAAGAAACACACTTTGGGGAATGAAAATTATAAAGAATTGCTATGGGTTAGATTATTAGCTATTTCCATCCTCTTCACATCAGAAAAAAACCTCTAATTTTCTATTAATATTTCCTTATTTTAAAAAGATGGCAATACAGTGCATGAAACAATTATAACTCAGAGGAAAATAATATCTAAATTAGTTTTTTTTGATTATTTCATTGATTTAGCTACATGAATATTTCTAGCAAAAAAATTTCCCCCTGAACTTCATTGTCCAGCACAATAAATCAATATCAGTTTCTCACTTCTCCGCTTATTTAGATTTTATATATACAGTGTTATATGAATACTAAATGATGCAAAAAAAAATGGTTTGGCACAATATCATGGAGGAGGATTCTTTTTTATTCTATCTGAAACAATTATTATATGTTTAACCTGAGACCTGGAAGAATAAATCTTCAAAATATTATTTGTAGAGATACTGGTACTCTGGGAAGCCTTTACCCATCCATGTGGTGAATGAACTGCAGAAACAATGAAAATATGGAACAGGCTGAATGGAGTTCCCACTCAAGTATATGTAAATGAATGTACATTGTTTGTTTGAGAAACAAACAGAACAAGCAACAATCACAGCCTGACTTCTTTAGGGCTTGTCAGGGAATATGGTTAGGAAAGACAAGTAGGGAAGCTTCTTTTATGTGAAAGAGCAGTTCAAACAAAGTAAACTGCCATGTAAGGTATATAAGAGGCAGGTGAGAGCTTGTGAACTAATATCAGACCGGATGCCAGAGAAGGAACTCAGCAAAACTGAGCTGTAGAAGTCATAACTGTGAGGTGCATCTCCTGGATACTGTTAAACATCAAACTTGATCTGTCTGAATCTGAGGATAATGACAGGAACATATGAACATTGCCCTCCATCTACTAAACAAATAAAACATCCATCGAGCCAAGCAAACACTGAAATAGTTCCTGGTTTCTTATTAGCCACTCAGGTCCCAGATCAGGCCCTAGTTTCATGAGGACTGGGTTCAACTTACTACAATTAGAGACAATCCTGTCCTCAACACCACCAGCTGCCTGGCATTAGGGAACAAGTGAGAACCTACCCAAACCTACCCACATTCTTGCTCCTTTTTTCTCCTTTATTTGTAGTGTAAGAAAATTGTTCTTAGCTGAAATCTTTACTGAAGCAGAACATCCTTCTGTGGTATTCTGTATACAAGTATTTTCCATTTCCTTCTTCTGAGGCCACACATTTTATTTATTATGTGTGTTCCCTTCTGCAAACCATTCAGGTTTAATTTTGTCCAACACTGATTATGAAAAAATGCTTTACCTGAGAGAAAAGCAGCAACAGATCCAGAATTCATTCTTGTTTGTCCCAGTGGTTTCCAGTTCTCCAACAATTAAATCTTTTTTTTTCTCCCCAGGAGATGAAAACTTTCTGAGAATGTACATTAAAACTAAAATAATATGAGGGATATGGGATCATAGGCATAAGATACTATGTAGTGAAGTATACACACTGCCTCTTAATAAGCTTATATTGCTGTATCCATCAGTTCCTATTAAAATTCCCTGACAGAAATGTCATCTATTTAAAATGCAATTTTTTAAACATTTTTTGAAGCAGCTATTAGGAGCTTTGTAGAAGCTTGTATAAATCAAGGTACCTCTTCTCATTTAAATGGAAGTTCCAGATATATATTTGTAAAGTTGGCTCCTCTAGATAAGTCACTACATTCCAAAATATAGAGTAGGCTGTGATTTTGCTTAAAGAAAAAACATATGCAAGAAACATATTTCAGCAGCAGGCTTGAACTCTTCAGAATGCAGCAAAACAGAAAGGAAAATGGGAAGACTATTTAAATGCTTGCAGATTCTTAACTAAGGCTATTAGTTATCAGATTGTACCATCTTGTATCTGCTTTTATTTTTAATTTCCACAAGGTTATCCTTGCTAATACTGTACACCAGTGAATATGACATGTTTTAATTTTCAAAACATGCCATGTGGAGAGTTAAAAGGGACTCAATGATCTTAAGGTCTTTTCCAAGCAAGAGAATTCTGTCATTGACTACCCTGACATTATAGATATGTATCAAAATCATAGTGGCATCCTTAATTAAAAATAAGTTTTTCCTACATAAATTAGATTTTAAAATACAGTTTACACTCACCATTTTTTAATTTGAAATTAATTTTATAAATTCACCTAATGTATTGCTTATTCATTAAATATCTGCCATTAGTTCAATCTGGAATCAAATAACCAGTAGAGATTTTTTTCTTCTTCTCAAATATGCTGAATCATTAACTTTATTGAGAAGTACTTCAAAGTATGCAAAATATTTGCAATTTTTATAAAATTTATTTTAGTATATAGTTCTGTTGTTTGATTTTAGTTTTGGGGCTTTTTTTGTTTTTTTTTCCCACAAAACCTGGTAATGTAAACTTGTGAGGAAATCTGTACATTTCAACTTAGGCAGATATTTACATACAACTCTATGTCAGAAAGAGAAAAATCTTATGTACTGAATATATGATTTTTGTCAGTTACACAGTATTCTGTCAACTTTTAAAGTCTATGATAAGTTTTATAAATTTGAGGGCCACATCTATGCATTTCCCTCCAAAAAACCAAAACCAAAACCTACGAGCCAAACCAAACCCAAGAATCCAAAATTGTATTATTTTTCTAATTTATTTAACAGAATGTTTTCAAGAATCTGGAAGATCTGAGGATAAGGTAATGGGAATGGTTTCTAGAAAGAAGGTTGAGAAGTAAATGTAATTTATGCTCTGTCTAAATAGCAGTCATCAAGGGAAAAACGTATTTTTGACTTCAGATGTGAGAAGTATTATGCCCACTGACTCAAAGCTGCATGTAAACTTATTGTCTGCTGAAATAGCTCATTATAGATTCAGATCTTGTCTTGGTACTGTCCATGTGTCTGAATTACTCCAACGCATATGGCATCTGAAGACCTCTTGAAAAATTCATGGAGTGATCATTTTGCTGCTTGCTTGTTAGAGAGAACAATGACTTATGACACAGTCACCATTATTTGCAGTCATTCTCCTCTTCATTCTAATGTGAAGTCAGTGCTTCCCTTAATATAGAAACTCATTAAAAGTTCTGGATGTTTCTTGTAATTTCAAAACAGCTGTAATCAGCTAAAAGTCAAAAAAATCATCAACATCCTTCAACTATTTTTCTGTATTTCTGCTTCTTGATCCAAGTCATGATTTGGTTGCAGTTAAATCACTTGTCAACATTTGGAATTTTGGCAAAATAATAGCACTTAAATGTTTTCAGGCTTCATTGTGCTTCTTTGTGCTCTGTCATTAAAAAATATGGAATTCAGATATTAGATCATATAGTTGCCTCACGTTAACAGTATATAACAGCTATAGTGTATTACTATAGTATATAGTAATAACTAAGAAATAAGTAGTTACTATATATAGCCATAACAAACAAATAAACAACAACAACAACAACAAAAGTACTGAAATCACTATTTTTATGTAGGTTTCAAAAGGGAGAGAAAAGCATATCAATAAAAAAGTAAACCCAAAATATGTACTTTTTATTCTTCCTTAATTTTCCAAATTTCAAAATTCTAGAATCTAAATCACAAAGTTTTTTTAATTTATTTATTTTGTAAATTGTTATGATTTTTTATAACCATATGTATGGTTATTTATTTTAATGACATTTTTCTTTATAACTATCAAATATCATAAATATTCTTCATTATAATTTTATTAAATAGTATATTTTACAGTCTTTCAGATTCCAGATTTCCAAAACCAAGACTTTAATTCAGCTTTTGCTTTGCAAAGTCACAAATAGCAAATCCATTGGCAATAATTTGTTGTATACTCCTTTCAGAGCTGCCAATGCATGTGCAAAGTTCATTGTAATGAAAAGGAAAAAGAATTAGATTATGTGTTGTTACTCTTGTGAAGTGGCATTATATTTGGTAAAATAAAAAGTATTCCAAATTTAAAAGCTCATTCTCATAATTTGAAAAGTATTTCAAATTTAAAAGTGGCCAGGGAAAATCTTTCCATCAGAGTTTACTTGGTCAACTCTTTTGTATCTACATGAGGGATGCCCTTGTTGACCTTTCCCTTGCTATTTCCCTCGGAAATACATTATGTATTACGAGTTGTTATTGCAAAGAGACACTCATTCATTTTAGCCATCCCTTTATCTTTTCCCAGTTGTTAATTTCATCTCTTGGAGTAAAGTGGAATCTGTCATAGAGTGTCTTATATGCCTCTATGTAATCTTGATTTCACTCTGTCTTCCTGACTCACCCAAGATGTGACAGCAAGAAAATAAAATATTAGTTTAGAAATGGTCAATAAATGCCTGAGGAAAGGGAGCTCCTTTTACTTGTGTCACAAGAGTGTAAACAAACTATGTAATGTTACATTCCTTAAATCAGCATAATACTAAAAATAAATGATAATGCTAAAAGATGCAAATCACCACAAATTTTATTTTTACTCAAAAATCTTATGAAGAACTGAGCGATTTTGATGTATTTCCACATCAATATGAAAACTTTAGTATTAGAAACAAAACTAAGGAGTTTAAAAAGAATAATTTCATTAAACCAGTGGAAGAGAGAATTCTAGAAATGCATTGCACAAATCTAAGGATGCTCCCACTGTTAAACTGACCACTCAGGATGGGAACAAAATGTGTAGACATTCATAAGAAAAACATCTTTTTCATTATATTACTATGAGGTCCTAGGCGTGTGCCTCTGATTTTTCAAGTGCCTTTGGTCTATCAATGTCAGATCCCAAAAGAATCATTTGCAGACTCAGATTCTGAACTACTATTCAGTAAAAGAAAACAGCCATAGAAAACACACTTCACAAGTTACTATTTGGTCACATATATGAAGGCAAATGGTATTTTTTAAGGAAACATAGACACAGCTTCTCTGTTACAGGTTTCTGGAAATAATTTCTTTTAAAACTTCTTTTATTGGAAGACAAAAAAGGGCAAAATTGGTTAGTCAGAATAACTAATGAGTTGAATGAACTGTACATCCTGAGTGAAATCTGTCTGAAATAGTGTCATGTAAAAAAGCACTTATAAAACCCCAGTAAAATATTTTTAAATATTAGAGACATTCATAGAACAATACACAATGAACACTTGATAGTTACAATGTCAACTGAGACAGAACAAAAGTAAATTGAAAAATTGAAAAATGTAGTAAGTCAGTAAAGAAATCTTATGGGCTACCTACTTTTATCACAAAGCAACACGATAAGTGTTTTCATAGGTGAAGTTCCTTCAGCATTAAAACTAAAGGACTAAAAAAGCCCTATAGACCTTTCAGAGAATCAAAGAAGTCCTGAGAATGAGAATGGAATGGATCTCTGAAGACTGTGTTGTCCAATTACCCTTTTGAAGTAGAGCCAGCTAAAGTAGGTTGTCCAGGGCTGTTGCCAGTTTTGTTTTGCATACTCCAAGAACAGAAACCTCACAGATCCTCTGGGCAGCCTGTTTCAAATACTCTCACAGTAAAAAAAAAAAACAACAAATTATATGCTCAAGTGGAATTTTCTGTATTTTTTGTTTGAGCTCATTGGACAACATAAGAAAGTTTTAAGATGTTAAGAGAGTGTCCAAAGGAGGGATGTGAGGGGAAGATGAAGGGCCATGAGGGGAAGCCATATGAGAAGAAAAGTCTTTTGGGTCTTTTGAAGTCACTTGGTCTTTTCAGTCTGGAGAGGAGGAGACTGAGGGGAGATCTCATTGAAGTCTACAGATTCCTTGTGAGGGGAAGAGAAGCAGCCAGCACTGATCCCTTCTCTGTGGTGAGCAGCGACAGGACCTGAAGGAATGGCCTGAAGTTGTGTCAGGGGAGGTTTAGGTTGGATATTAGAAAAGCATTCTTCACCCAGAGGGTGGCTGGGCACTGGTTTGATGCAGGGAAATGGTCACAGCAGCAGTGCCTCTGAGTTCAAGTGTTTGGACAATGCTCTCAGGCACATGGTGTGACTCTTGGGGATGTGCTGTGCAGGCTTAGGAGCTGTACTCAATGATCCTTGTGAATCCCTGACAACTCAGCATATTCTGTGATTCTGGGGTCCTGAGTAGTTTATAAAAGTCAAACATTTTGATTCCAAAAGTAAAAGAATATTAACTTCACTTCTTGATTGCTCCTGCGGTATTTGTGATATTGTTTTAGTATTTTTTATGTGATTTTTCTGAATGAGTTCTGTTAAAAGACATGTATCAGTCTAACTTCAAGCTTATCACAATCAACTTTTATCATTATAAAACACATTTCTATTGATCATAAGTTTGGAAATATTTGGCATTTGAGAAAAAAATTAATCTTTCATAAATTTTAATAATTTCTTGCAAATAGCAATAAAAATGGCTATTTCCTAGAACAGAGGGAAAAAAAACCATAATCTTCTGAATACAGGAAAAAATTTTTAGACATTGCCTCTATGTAAACCTCTAGTTTTGGGCTGTTTCTAACTTAACTTCTGTGCAGTGTCCTTTCAATAAAATCACCTTTGCTGTCCTTCTAAAAATATACACAAATTAGTAAAAGGGATTCTTTGAAAAGTTATAATGAATAAATCACCTCAGGAGAGATTTCCTAGATGTCAGAAATTATTATCTCTGAGCCTTATCTCAGTGAATTTTTCAAGGCTTTTATTTCAGAACAAAGTGTGAAAATATCTTATTCAAAAACCACTGAACTGGGTTCTTCTGGGAAGTAATAAAAGTAATTGCATAAATATGCATTTAGTGAATATACACATACTGGAAATTAATTTTCTGATTTTTAAGACATTTATGCATGACCTTAAAATATCCTTTGTAGTATAAATTTTCAATGTGTATGTCTAGAACAACTCAATAGAAAACCTGTCCCTGGCTGATAACCAGTCTTCTCAGCCACTTTATTTGGTCTCAAAATACAGTCAGGCTATTTTTTTCAACTCACCAATCAGACTTTGAGACTTGTGTTTTGATCCCTTCAGATGACTCAAACTGCTGATGACTGCAATTTATGTTCTCTTCAGCTGTGAAGGAGTATGATGCTGAACATTGCTAAATTCATTAAATTTTCATGTCTGGTTGCAAACACTTTATTTAATCCAGCTGAATTCTTAGTTTAGAATTTCCTTTAAACTGAGAAAACAAAACCATTGTAATTTGCCCCCTCCAGATCTGATCTATTTAAATTCTGCAAGAAAGTGATTCTGTATCAGATTAAAATTTATTTTGAAAAAAAGATATATGTAACTAGCAAAACACTACAACATCTGGTGAATTTTGTAACAGCTCCTCTAATTTAGAAGATGTTGAAAAGAATTTTAAATTTTGGTATGCATTACTTTTCAATGACTGTTGTTAGCTGTATTTGTTCCATATACAAGCACTCTACTGCACTGTGAATTGTGATCTTGCTTTAACTGTGAGAGGGAAAGGAGGGAGGAAAGAAAAAAAAGAGAGTAAGTGAGGGACAAAAGGAAGGAATGAGCGATGGGGAGAAAAGGGAAAGGAAAGGGGAAAAAAGGGAAGAAGAACAAGAAATACTGTAGTCTCACTATCAAAGGTTTTATGGCACTTTCGTTATTTACACTAATGCTGCATCTGATAAACAATTTAAAGAGTAGCACCTTTATGACCTTTCATCTTTAAATACTAGGCAAAATACTTTCATTATGAAACAAGGACTGCTTGTTGCAGAGTATTAGGCCTCAAACAAAGAACGCATGGAACATTTCAAGCACAAAGGCATCATGTGATGCAAAAAAGCTGCTAAAAATTTGGGAAAAAACCTATATGAAATTCTCATATTGATAGTTATTTCTAAGATTAAAGGGACAGAAAAAAAGGAGCAAACCTGTTACTAAATACCTGACAAAGTGAGTTGTGCTAAAGTTGCAGCTGAACTCTGTTCCTTAAAAGTCACAAGAAGAGATGTATTTGGGTGTTTTGTTGGTGGTTTTGGGGTTTTTTTTGGAAGGAGTTTTAAATAACTAAAATTAAAAGTCTGAAATATTTTAGTTATCTTTACTTCCAATTTTTAATGGAGATTTTCTCAGTAGGCCACAGTCTTACCTACAATAAGAATTGCAAGGTATGAGAGATTGAGATTTATTCAATGCTTTTGCTTAGCTTAAGGTTTTGGTTAAACAAGTTTATGAATCAATGGTAAAACCTTTATCTATAGCACTGGGGCTTTGGGTTTGAAGTGTCCTTGATAAGGATTCTTTTTGTTTGTTTATTTTATTCTAAACCAGACCAAACTGTAGGTCATAAATAACCACTAATAGACATTGGAAAGCATTTTTTAGAAGAGAACTTAAATATATGTCAGAAATCAAAACCAATCAGTGTCTCTCATTAAGCCACTTTTCTAGCATGTGTCTAGAGCACCCAGCACAGAAGTTAGAGATAAATTACTTAAGGGCTTTTGATTAGGGAGTTTTGATAAGGATATTAGAAAGCTGTAAATCCCATAAGCTCATCTGGTTTGCTTGCATAGCTGAGCAACTCTGGTGAATGTGGTTTTGTACATATGTGTCTCTGAATAACGCCAGGGATCCTTTACTTAAGTTCCAGATATTTAATCTTTCTGAATTTTCATTTCAGCCCTGGAGCTCTTCCAAATCTAATGATAAAATCTGTATTATCCTATTGTTTTAATTTTCTACTTTTTTTAATATATATTAAATAAGATATTTTTTGGTTAATTTTCCTTAGTCAGAAGAAGATACATACATCTATTTATTTTCAGCTTTTGAATGAAATTTTACAGGAGGAAAAATAATTTTCTGTATATTCTACAATATTCTACATCCTCTTGAAATCAACTTTTTTTCCTTACAAGAATAACTTTGTGTGATTAGACCAATTGACTTCCAAAGGTGCTCTAACTATAACTTTACTTGAGTATGGAATTGTCACTGAATGTTATATTGTAAAGTTAGATGATACAATCCTCTGTGTGTGAGAGTGACTCTCTCCTAAAAAGCTTTTTTTTTTTTTTTTTAATGAAGCTTAAAGGGTTTTTGTTTTAGGACACAGAAAAAGGAAACGTTAGAAAAAAACACCACTGAGTTGCAGGGCCAAATAAATATTTTATCTTTTGTTTTCATTGTTTGCCATAGCCCATCAATCATGTTTACTCAAAGATTAATAAAGTTTGTGACTTCAGGCTGCCCATAACCTCATGCAGGCAACATTAATCAGATACACAAGCTTGACAAAACTCTGAGATTTTTACAGTAACAAGACCATTGCAAAAGTTAACTTTATGATCTCTCAATATGTTACATAGCATGTATACATACTTGAAGTGGCATAGATTTTCTTAGCAGGAAAAGAACTTATCTGTTCTTTAAAAGAAGATGGCTTTCAGAGGTACTATGTTCTTCCCTTAATGTTAAATATATATCTTAACATTTTTTTCTTCTCACTTGGTTATCTGCTAATTACTGCTAAGGGTAATCTCTGTGACAAAAATTGTTTTAATAAATCAGAAAAAAGGGATTTACATCTGCAAAGGTGTTGATTAAAAGCTAGTGAGTAAAAGCCAAATATATTGTCTCTAGTAATTGAGTAGTTTAGAAATCTATAAATACTAAAACTGTCAGTTAAAATAAAGGAAATAATAGAAAATATCACTGCTATGTTTACATTCAGAGGTTTAGTCAATAAGTCTGCTTTCTTAAAATTCTTAAATTTTTGGAGCTCAGACAAACATGCCCCAGTGTTTGAAGCAGGATTTCTTGGGTGAATAAAGTTCAGATGTCACCCCCGAAACCACCTCTTAAGGGAGAAGCTGATGGTAAACTTTCTCAACATTATTTTGGGTCATTTTATCTTTTTCAAAGATCCCCATGAGCTCAAACACAGGTTCATTTAATAGATTTAAAGCTAGAAGAAATTCTCAGTCTTCTAGTCTGACCTCTATATGAAGTGACTTGGCATTTCAAGTCACTTGGCCTTGCTCTAGAAGTTATTGACTGAGAAATTAAACAGTCTGTATTACACAGATCATCATAATACCTCTTGGTTTTTTTTTAATTTTGTCTTAAAAGAGTTTCAATAGTGAAGAAACGTTGCTGTTGTTAGAAATCAGTATTGTTGTTATCATTACCATTCTGTTTCTTACCTATATTGTGAGGCAAATGGGTCAATTATGGTCTATAATGGTAGGATCACTAGAAGAATACAACAAAAAGATGGCCTAAGATGAAAATAGTCAGAAATGTTTTTTCTTTTCACATTTTTGATAATTTTATGGTGATTGAAAGTAAGAATGCACATGATATTACTAATGTTTCTACAACCACAGGTAGGGATCCTTTTCAGGATATCCCCATGAAAGAAACCCAATTTTCTTTGTTTTCATAGGACCAGAACACTAGCAGGTATTCAGTGGTGCTCTGGGACTAAGGAAAGGTTAATTAGCTGTTTGCTATTTTTATATTAATGAAGGCCATGTTGTAAGTCACATCAAGTCCAGATGAAGTTGCACTTAGTGATTTGTTATATCTGGACAATAATTTTATTAGTGACATGATTTTTTTGCCAGTAGCAATTTTCTATTTATTCTTTAGTTTATTTCACACTTTTTCTTTTCTTACACAGAAATATGTATTAAAACTGCTTGTTAAAACTTGATTCAAGGAATATAAGCTAGGGAAGGTCAAACACACATGAATTTTATTTCAAAAGTGTCACATATACCCATATATGCTTATTGTATAGAGAAGAAATTCTTTTCTCTGTGTCTTCTGATACATTTCAATATTCCAACAAAATGTAACCTAATCTCCAGGGAAAAAAATTGTCTGTTGTTATTTTTCCTTCTTTTCAGTAAGAATGTTGTATTCAGCTCAAGAGTAATGATCACCTTTTTTTTTACTGTTATATTAATAGAAGGCAAGCAAGATATATGACATGAAAAAGTCTGTGTTGAAGCCTACAATACACTTCTCAGGGTATCAGGTACAATTCTCAGGTATTTAGGATATCAGTATATCATTATATTTGGATATAAATACAGGTATGTACAGGGAAATGGTTCATAACATTGTGGAATTTGAAATACACACACACACACACAAACACACACACACACACACATATATATATATATATACATATATATTTTAAGGTCAGCCATGGGAAATATATAATTTTTTTATATATTTATGAACTGTTGAAAGTGCCATCTATGTCTGATTAGGAGTATTTATCAGGGCTACAAGGTCATCAAGACACAACTCCCAACTTATTGATATTTTAGTCTTGCCATTGGTCAGGACTATGACAAAGAAAATATATAAATTTAAAGCAAAATTAATGGTTTGAGGTAATTTTTAAGTACATTTGAAATTCTTCTGCTTGTTTTCTCCAGTGCCATCTGCAGAACTTACACAAAGCTATCATCACACTGCACTGATAAAAGTATTCTTTAACCTTTTTCTCCTGTAAAACAATAGTTTAAAAGTACTGTTATACCATATTATACATCTAATTATATTGTCCACTAATTTTTTTTTCTACAACAGATAAGCATTTTTTACAAAATATATTTTTTAAAACCTCTTCCTCTCAGAATCTGTTTGATAAATCCTTTTTGTCTTTAGAATATTAGCACATTTTATTCTGTCTCTACAACTGATTGGCCAAAGATGCAGAAAACAAACAGACATTAAAAAATTCAGGAACAAGCACATCTTGTGTCTAACAACCTAAATGTTGTTTGACACAACATGATTCTATGAGAAAATATTAGCCAACCAAAGTATTTTTTACATACTTCAACCATTTCTTCATACTCCATTCTCTTTTGAGATAGACTCATGTTTGTATGTGTTTTCAAAATCCAAGGATATTGCAGTGAAACTGAATATTTAATCGTGAAAACTTTGAGCCTCAACGTAGAGATATGATTTTTTGCTCAAAATCCATCTGTTCTTTTTGAAATATAAATCCTAGAAATTAAAAAAAGAAGAAAAATAAAAGAACTGCAGAGGAATCTGAAATATTCAAACATTTAAATACCAGGAGTATAGAAAACTTACGGCTACAATTGAAAATATATTTAAACAAATGAATACGTGATCTAAAATCAAAATGAAATATTTAAATGCATTTAGCAAGAAATATTTTTGCCTAAAGCATTTCTAACAAATATGGAAACGGTCAATCTTAGGAAAAAGGGATAAAATGGATTTTATAACTTTGCAGTTGATTTCTGAATTAATCAAACCTGATCTTTAGGACAAAATAAGTTTTCCCTGATCATTCTGTTTGCATTGTGTGTCTGTGCAGATTCAGAAGAGAAGTAGACTTTTAACTTAAGATTCAGACATTCACACAATCTATTATTTTATCTACCAAAAAAGGGCATCAGAAACGTAATCCACCAGATAAGAGCTGCTGTTTGATGGTTGCATTAATATAAGAGTCTCAAACCATGTTTTTATATTTTTTCAATGGAAAATACTTCATTCTCTCTGGGTGGGGAGGAAAAGCTAGCAAATAAAAGGAATCATCTAGCTGGTGATTTCAACTCATACGGAAAGTCTTTTTCTTATTTTGTTTAACATTGTAAAAAAAATCCAGCCCTATTTTTGCATCTTTTACCTACATTAGCAATAATAAGACTATATTTATTTTTAGAACCAAAATATCAGAAATATATTTATGATAATTTGTTTAATTAAAATCAAAATAGTAAGTGTATTGAACAGTGCTGGTCACACATGAAGGGACAGTTCGGAATTTAAGAAGTGTTATAAACCAAATTGCTTTTTACATCGATGCTGCTATTAAAGGCCTCTGTAGAAATGTAATTAAATTATAAAATACTTTCAATTTCATGCATTCAAATTTTTTTAACAAAATATTAGTTCTTCTTTGAAATAATATAAAGCAAATGAAAAAAAAACCCACAAATCTGTTTTGATCTTCAGTGTCTCAAATAGTAGGCCTTTTGGACACAAATAATGACTCAAGTAATGGTAACATTTCAGGCAGATCTATTTGGCATCAAAGATTGTCCCTAATACCTAGAGTTAAATAATTCAAACTAATTATTAGTGAAGGAACACATGGAATGATATTACCAAATTTTGGTTTAGTTTCACAATTTTACTGCCAGGAAGAATTTTAAATCTCTGTAAGCATATGTAACATGCTTACCTTTACTCATTAATTGTCCATTTACAAGTATACCAATTTTGGATTTTTTACAAAATTATCTTTTTTAAAAGAGAAGGTAATTAAGATTAGAGATTCATTCCTATCTGTTGATGTCCAGTCTACATATTTCATGTTATGTATTTTCTTATTTATTCTTCCTGCTACCAGTATGACTTGCTGGTTGTACTATAGCTGGACTGCAGATTTCTTTATTCTACCACAGTTGCTTTTATAAAGCTAGCATGTCATACTTTACGTGCACAGATAATATTATTTATGATCTATGCTTACTGATTTTGCAAAAAAACCCCAAAATTCCCAAATGTCTTATCAAAGATATTCAATTAAGAAGTAAGTTATGCTACAATGGCATGACATAAGAATTTTGATTTAATTACCCTGCTTCTGAGAACACCTAATTCGATTTAGTGATACTAAATAGTTTAGGGGATTAATATTAGCTATGCATTCTACATTTTTGAATTTCAATGTGTCTCATATCACAGAAAGATGGAAGCTAATGTTTGAATATAATTTGATGACCTATCTGAAAAAAATTGTAATATTTAGTAAAAATAGTGATACAGCTCCCTGTGGCAATCAAATATTTCAGAATTTTTGAATTGTTTTTTTCTTACCACACGTTACTAAGAACTCATAGACATTATTGGTGAACATATATAGTATCTTAAAAAACCATTTGAAGCCTAGGCGTAAAACTTGCATGCAGAGATCAAGAGGTAAATTTCTTTTGACTGATAACAGCATGAGATTTAAGAGGAAGACACCTACAGTGTTTTATCACAGTGTTTCCACCATTTTTGTGTCTCTGGAAATGCTGTCTTCAATGATCCATCAACACCAACTCTATTCAGTTTATCAATAATTGCAAATTTGGAGAGAGAATAACAGTTTTTAAAATTTATATTACCTATTCTTAGTCCCTTATGTTATTAGTCCAACAGGACTCCACTGGAGGTCTGAAGAAGAAAATTATTTAAAGGTGGGGGTTTTGATTTTTAGGCATAATATCCTCATAACATATGATGCCATGGCTCAGAAATACTGTGAGTTCACCATTTAATGAAGCAGAAATAATTAATCCCATTCAAAAACAGGTAGGACTATGACCAAAATGTTGTCCATAAGATCTTGCATGTTATGCACTAATATGCTTACAAAACCCAGAAAAGCCTTGGGAGCCAGTTAAGATGTACTGGAACTTTTAATGGTAGCCTCAGCTGCATAGTACATTTTAAATATCTACTTAATTATATGTCTAGAGTACCCACTTTGACACAGTTTTCAAAAAAAGAAGAAGAAAAAAAAAGCCAAACACAAGAAAATCTGGACCTGATTTGTAAATTTTAACAATATATAATCTTAAAAAGAAATAATTCTTCCTACTGGAAAGACTTATCTCAAGTTCAGAAGCTTTTTGAAGATGTACAACCAGACCTTTCTCCATTTAAAGGCTATTAATGGGTCGGTTGTGAAATCTATTCACTATTGAAAATGTCAGTGCATCATTTCACTACTCAGAAGTAAAAGCTCTTTCTAAGGCTTTCCTATTATACTGAGTATTATTCATTCCAAATAACAGGGGAAGTGGGCATTAAATTGTATTATCCAGTTCAAAGTAATTGTTACAGAGGAAATAAAAAGCCATAGGAACATAGGGATTGCAATAATGGATCAGACCAGTAGTTTATCTAGCAAAATATCTTAACTTTGACAGAGACTAAGATAGAAAAAGATACTTTTTAGCAGATGATTATTGAACAATGCTGCCCACAAGAGAATTTTAATACCTTTTTCGTCCAAGTCTGGCATATACTTAAAGTTATTTATTACAATAAAATAAAAGAAATTCCAAACCTCTTTCCCTTTAGCTATCAAAAGAAATGTAAGGGGATTTTTAATAGCTTTTATATATATAGCTCTCATTACTATTTCATATGGATATTAGTCTAATATGCAGAGATTAGTGCCTGGATTACGATCACATTTCATGATACATTTCTCCATATTTTATGGTCTAATTTTTAATTTCCATCCCCTTTTGCTATACTTTACAATCTATCACTGCAAAGCAGATTTTAGGTGTACTGTCAGGTGCTTCATGATGTTACTTAAATCGGAAAATACTGTTCTTCCTTGGTATGTTCTAAGGTGTCAATACTAAACAGGAATGTGATTTGAGTCAGCGTTTTCTGGAAAAATACTAAATTTTCCTTCTCTTTTGTTTACAGGACGCAAAAGCATCACTGAGTCAGTGTTTTCTGGAAAAATGCCAAATTCTCCTTCTCTTTTGTGTACAGGACACAAAAGCATCAAGGTTGTTTGTTGTACATTGCGTAGAGATGAGAAATATCCAAGCTAAGTTATGGACTCAGGAGCTGGGAAAGGATTCTTATGGGAGGAAATGGAATGGCTTGTATGTAGATATCTGACACAGCTGGTACACTGAACCACTGTATTTGAAGCACAGCTGGGGACATAGGAACTGGAGGTATCTTAAGATAATATCAATAAGTGGGAAAGCATGGATTGGTAATGGTAACTTATCACATAAAGAGGTGAAAAGTAGTCTGGCAAAAGTTGAAAATATCCTCAGAAAGCAAGAATTTCTATCTGTCACTAGCTGTCCTAACTGTGAGAACAGGAAAGTAATCTGGAAAATAAAAATTGGTGTAAAAAAACCCAGAAAATATCTATCATCATCTATTGCTAAAAAATAGAAGTTATCAGCAACAATTGGCTGGTGTCCTATAACCCTTTATGTCTCTATAATATTAAAAAACAATTAAAATCCAAAATGGCCCCTTTAGCTGAGAACTCCCCATTCTCCCTATGTTTCCTAATTCCAGTTATGTTCTTGGCACAGTGATGAAATCTTGTCCAGCACAGAGCTGACTAAGGAGGAATAACTTCTTTTAAAACATCTATAAGAATGTGTATGCAGTACAAAATCGCAAACAATTTTCATTCGCTCAAAGTTTGATGCAGAATGGGTTTTATGCAGAAATTTAAACACCCCTAATCAATCTATCTTAGTTTTGTAGTCATGTCAATGTTCAGAAAATTAAATTATGTGAGATAGTGCCTCAGTGACAGAGAAAAAGAGAAAAACACAATCTGAAGCTGGTCTTTATAACTTTAATTCTATGTCACAAGGCTTTCTTAATGTGCTCGTGTTGATGCATAGACACTTCTTCAGAAAATGTTTTTCATTCGTATGTCCATAAATAAAATTTCCTGTCATCTGAACTTGAAGATGCAGATAAAGTCAGATAAATGTGTGTTGGCAGCTCTCTCTATAGAGAGCAGCAGGCACGACTCTCCCAGGCATTGTCCTGGGGAAGGCTGTGAGAAGATTAGAGAAAAGAATAATAAACAATTTTTATTTTCACTTGTTGCACTTGTTGCTATGGAGTCAATGCTAATTATTACATGTCATTATTACCCATACCACGATATAAATGTTCATTTTTTTTTAAGACTACTAAATTTGAGGCTTGATAGACAAGAAAATGGCATACTTCTGTCTTCTGTACACATGGTTACATATATATTATATGAATAGTGTATAAATTCTATAGGAAAAAGGGGAAAATAATATAACATCTGAAAAATAGTATTAAAGTAATTTGTAATATACCTACAAATATTTCAACTTGCCAGATCAATCAGTGCTCTTAAAAATACATTCTGAAAAAAGGTTGATTTTTTTTTTACACTTTGTTTTTCCTACCTTTTTTTCTTCTTCTAGCAATCAATATCACATACACTTCCCAAATACACTTTTTTTGGTTTAAATTGGTAATTGTGTTAATTTGGGTCTGAGAATTAAAGAGAAGAATTGAATGCTTTGAAATAACAAGATGAGATGGACCGTGGAAGGGAAGAGACAGCAGTTCTACTTCTTTCATACTATTGACAGTAAAAGTGAATACAGTGTGTTAGATTCCTAAAGGTCTTAGCATTAGAAAAATCATCCTAAATCTTCTGGAAGAATTCCAGATTTTCAATGTATTCCTAGAATTTAGGTCACTTAGAATGGGATCTAGGGAAGTTTTTTCCTTGGATCACAAAGAGTTTACACTTGTTTCTCAGCTCTTCCAAGAATTTACCTTCATTTGGGCAGTCAAGAATTTCTTTTTAATCCTGACTTTGGGCAAAATAAAAAAGAAATAAGGACTAAATTTTTTAATAGAAAATCCAGTTGTTTCTTTTCTGGCTTTTTTCTCCTCCAGCTCATTCAGTAGTGCTTTTGATTGGAATGTGTCAAACATAGAGAGGCATAATTGTGACAGCATGGATGAAAATCAAATAAGAATCTTTTGCTAATTTTCAGAATTAGGCTATCTGAAACACAGGGTGAAATCCATGAATGCATGATTACTATCTATGGTCATTTACAAGAAAAAACTCTAAAAATAAAGCTAGTTTGTTTTGTGTTGAAGTTTGTTTCAGAAAAATTATAACAAGCAGACTAAGTGTAGCAATAATTACCCTTGAATGATCACTAGCTCTCCAGAAAATTACGTTGTGTATGCAAGAGTAAGTATACATCAGTTTCAATAAAAAATGTGTGGTCAAAATGTATTGCACCAAATATCTTTAAATATGCAAAGGATAATCTTAGCAAAGTTAAATGGAAGTAAATTCCAGAAGACTAAGCAATAACAAGGGAACTGGGGCATTCGGTTTCCAACCATACTTGATTTCTTTTTTGAAATGCAACAGGATGAAGAAGAGAGAAAAAAAAATTTCGAAGATTAACCAAAAAGGATAACACCTGTAAAAGAAAATACACATAGCTACTAAATGAGGGAAAGTGAAGATGGAATCAAAGAATTGTTCATTTTCACCCTAGTTATTAATTGTTCTGTCAAAATTTTTAAGATGGAAGTAGCATCTTAGAGTATTCCTCAAACCAAAACACAGTTTTCCTTCACAACGGTTATTTCACATGTTTTGTCCCTGAAGTGACAAAAAACTTATGTCACAAGTTTTAACACTGAATTGTTAAAACAAATACCTGGAATTCAGGGATATATAATATTCTTTGAATTCAATAGAAATTTTACATTTTGTATTATAGATAATAGAATCTTGGGTCATAGGTAGGGTAACTACTCTCATTAATCCTCATAAAAATAGTGATCAATATAAATATTAATAAACTTGTTTGTATATTACTAAACTTTTTCTCCTACCTGATGAAGATATTTTCCCTGAAACATTTTTGTAAACTTCTGGGCACCTTACTCAATAATAATTTTTCCTGTATTATGATATTTGACTACACATTTTTGGTACTTGGTCAACTGTGAATGGCACACTGCGATAAAAGTTGTTGCTTCAAGCAGCAGACATTATAAACATGACAATAAAACTGTGACTCAACATCCATCATTCCATTTATAGTCATTGCAGTTTTTATGGCACTATCTGTTGCATATCACTTTGTTTCTTTATAGATCATTAGGATATTTTAATTTTTTTTCTGATATTTTTTATATTCCACAATAGTCCAGGAAGGTCTAGCTAGTCCTCAGCAGACTTATCTTTCTGCTTCTAGAAATGATTGATTAGGTATTTAATAAGGGAAAAAGTTAAAATAAATATTAAAAAGCATTCAGGATAAAATTATGTAATTATGACATAACATGTGTATTAGAATAACATGTGTATTAGAATAACACATGTTATTCTAATCATACTCTAGTGATTAAGGGCAGGTTGGTGCCAAAATGTTTTCCTTTTGGCTGTACAATTCAATATATGGGAAAAAAAACAAGGAGATAATTGGAAAAATTAAATATGAAAATAAGGACAATAAGAGCTAGAAAAGAAAAGCATTGGTATATAAGAACATTGGGAACATGGAAGAAGGAATTTTTCTGAGCAAAGAAAAACAAAAAAATTGCATTATATGCTTACATAAAATAATAAATGCTGTAGAAAAAAAAGTAACTGGTAATTTTAGTCTCCCTCTAAGAATCTCTTTACTAACACCATATAAAGAAAGGAACAATTAATTAAATTAAATTAATTTAATAAATTGCTTCCAAACAGAATTAAGGAACTGCTTTTATCCCATGAAGAATAGTTTTAGCTCAGAACTTATTTTTAAAAGTATTTTTCTTAGGCTGCACATTCAGTAAGTGGGAAAAAAGGTATCACTTTGTATATGGATTCCTGTGATGAGTAGAATGACAACTGTTAATGTTAAAATCAATTTTTGGAACACAGTTCCCACTCAATTCTTTCAGTCTTACACTAATCCCTAAATATAAAGTTCAAGAGGTGCCCACATGCTGAAACAGCCCCCTGCATAACCACCTAGTGCTGGTTTTGCACCTTGACCTTAAAATGCGGTTACGAGCTTTTGTCAGTCACCAGTGTAGATATTTCCCCTGCTTTGGGGATTACTCTCAAGTGGCACCTACTGTTTCATCTACAGTTCTTCATTAACTCTGTGCTCTGCTTTTTTAACAGGCCAAAAGTGAGCATCAGGATTCAATGTGGGCTGTGCTGTTTGCCTTGTCCCAGGCCCTGCACTCTGCGTGGAGCAAAGGGAGGGGAGAGTCTTCCTGAGTCATAGGCAAGATGAAGGTGTTCATCTAGAGAAAAAAAAAAAAACTAGTGAATTTAGAGTGGGAAAATAAAATCAGGAGACAATGATATACCAAGGATTTTACAGAACAACAAATTCTGAGAAAGAATATCTTCAGTAATTATAAAAAAATACTTTCTTAGAAGCCTGTAAAAGTCTCAAAAAGAGTTTGTTGCCAGCAAACAACTCCTTGGAAGTTGCTGACTTGAGAAGTCCTCTAGGAAAATACCCATCCTATAAAAGTTTTGTGCTTGTTGTGTCTAGCTTGCTTACTTTTACACAAAAAAGTTACACACAGATCAAATTGAGTATCTGATGGATTGGGGATGTTAACATAGCTTTGTTTGTGTTTTTTATGTAGTTTTGTTTTATTCTCCTAAGTTCTACACTTTCCATGCTAGTCATTATAAAAGAAGGAAAAAGTAAAGCAAACTAAAATACTAAAATTTGAACAACTACCCTTCTATGGTCTTACTTTAAGAAAGAACTTTTTACTTAACTGAACTAGTGTCCTTGATCACAAGATTGCACCCTGCTCATAGTTGATTAACTTAATAATAATTTGTTGTTCTCTCTTTTCTTAAACTTACAACAGAGTTTGGAGTGGTTTATGATTTAAAAAGTCACAATGATTGCAATTTTCCATCTTAGTCTCTTGCTTTTACCATCCACAAATGTTAAGGTTATATTTTTCATCGCCTGACTACTGGGATAAGGAAAATTGACAGTCCTGAGGGATATATAAATCAGCTAGAAGAATTGCTGTGAAATGAATGCTATCACACTCTTTTTATAATTAAATTGGAAAGTTCAAGCCTTTCCATACTCCTAGCTTCAGTGCTACTACCAAATTTCATTGGTTTCAGCCTCATCTCAGTCACGAGACCAACCCTTAAGCAGTATTTACTAATTCTCAAACACTCAGCATCAAAGAAAAGTTACAGATGTAATTCTAAATAGCCTTGACACTCTTGTTTGCTCTCTGAATAGCTGAAATAAACAGGCAGACTGCCAAATATTTCTCCAGAGTAGTTATTTCCCTTTCAACTATATAATTTTAATTTACATGGAAATCATTGATACTTTAAAGTGGTGCTTGTCCATCAAGTTTGTTTATTTCCTAGCTCCCCAACGTCTTTTAATATAAATCCAAGTCATTGATTGGTTGAACAAATGTAATTGACTCAAACAAATGTTTATCAGATTGAGTGCCTCAATTCCTTCTGAACTGACTCAAGTCCATCCCATGAAGACAGATCCATGCCAGGCATAAATATATTCCATTGAGCAGTGTTCCACTGATTTCACATTATACTCTTCTGAATAACATAGTCTGAGTTGTGTGCAATTATATTTCCTTATTTTATTCATTTGGATATTCCTAGAATTGCAAGCTACCAGAAGTGTAAGATACCTATGCAAATTGCATTGGTGAGACTAACATGTCAAAGAGTGAACAGATTTAAAGTGACAAAATTTTACTGTAGTTTATTGCCCCCGGCTTTTGTGCTTTTCTTGTTTTTCTATTCTTCATTTAGATACTAGACACAGGATCAAACTGATGAAATACCCCTGAATGAGTCACTCAACACTACTTTTGCTGTCAATATGGGAGAAAAAAGTACCTTGGGGCATAATTCATGTCACCCTAAGGTGGAGAGCCATGGAATGTCATATTAATTGCTCTTTTGAAGTCTTTGACTTTCTCCATCTACAGTAGGCAAGGAACTCATGATGACAAGCACAGATTCTTCATGATAGGCATCTAAAAGTAGCTTATTCACTGTCTGTATCAAATGCCTTCAGAAAGATGATGGGTATTTTCAACTCCAGCTGAATATGTAGAAGCCAAGGAGATCAAAACCTTCTGATCAGCAGGATTAGATACCATCTTAAAAACATATTGAGACAGATTTTTTAATTTTCCTTTTACCTTTATCTCAATATAATTAAAAAAAAAGAATCTGGATTCTGCAAAGGAGAACAGTGGTTCTATAATACTTTTATTGGTACTGCTAGTGGTGCTAAAGAGTCAGCATGGTAGTAACTGGGAGAAAAAAAAGCAGAAAAAAGTTCACTGTTGCCATGAACAAGGTCTTTACCTAAAGCCCTGTTGATTTTCTTTTTTTCTGTAAAGTTACTGATGTGTTTATATGCACAAATGTAGATTACATACTCTTGCTGCTTATTAAAATGCATGGTGTAGTTCCAGATACATAAAACTAGAAGTTCTCATACCTCAATCAACATATCCTTTTTTTTGTTTTTTTTCCTCATTTTTATTTTAGTTTACAGAAGGACAATCTTTTTAAATTCCTAACTACCAGGGGCAAGAATTTAGTAGGGGGGTCACCATTTCTTCTTTTCTTGTGCTAATATTTCTGGAGATTTTTCAATTTTTTAAAATGTTTTAATTTTTTAAAAATCTAAAGATCTTTTATTATTTTTTATTAATGAATAACAGGCAGTACAATATATCAAAAGAACAAAAACATCTTTGAAAAGCTGCAAGATTTTAACCATAGATCTTAGGGAATAAGACTAATATTTATTAACTCTGCCCTGTTTCCTTCAGGCGTTGCTGTTCTGATTTCACTGGCAGTAACACTTAAGAGGATAAACACAGGATATTTCTACAAGGTGAAATAAATCTGAAAATATTTTGGCTATTTACTCCACATGTTTAAAGGCAAAATTACCTCATTTATGGAATCTTTTCTAGCACTGTTCTGTGACATGAACTCTTAGTTTTCCTCTACAATCCATATTTTGAGTTAATACTTTTGTTGAAGCTGCAAAGAGTATGCAGCTCAGACTACTGTTGTTGATTCATTATATTCAAAGGCTGGAGAGAAAGATAAACTGTTTTAAGAAACCCATATCTAAAATTCCACAAGTGCAAAAGTCTATCTTCTTTAATATTTAAATGGAGATATAACATAAAATATTAATAACATTCACAGACAGGAACACCTGCTTGGATGTTTGTTTTCCCTTGGTTGCAATAACCTAATCTTATCCTGCTGTGCAGGCAGGGTTCATTTTACTGAAAGGTTTGCTTACATGTACAGAGGCAACAAGTGGAGCTGTGGATGTTGGATTATCAGATTTTATACTTCAGAATTTAGATGTCTGTAGTGGCACCTGAAAATTTGAAATAGTTTATGTTAAAATATTTAAAGTTCTCTAAGAATATACAATTCAACATTGCAGGAATTAATCAGTCTAGCCTAAATCTGTATTACAGCAATCAGCCTCATTCAAAAACTTTCATGGGCTTTCTGATACGGTTATGCAGAGTTTTAATACTCCCAGGAGTGGACTAATTATGCAGTAAGCCATAATTAAAGACATTTACTTCCTCTCCCTGATCATATAAGTGTTTTTACATGAGTTTAGGAAGGCCATATTAAGGAACACAGACATAAACACCATTAATTTAAATCTTAGCTGAGGATTTTTTTCTCCCCTAACCTCTGAAGTTGGTGTATATATACATACATGCAAAAGACTTTGAGGTTAGAAATTACAGCATAGGTCCTCTACCATCAAAGTCTTTAGCTACCTTAAATAATTACTTCAATTTTTGTAGACAATACTTGAAAAATAGCAGAAAGGTACTATGGATTTGTCTCAGTGGTATCCATTGTCAGGTGGTAACAAAACACTTTGCAATTGATTTATACCTGTGACTACAGAAATCACGAGAATAAAAGCCAATTATTCATATTCTTTAAGCAAAATAATTTTAACTCTAGAGCTAGTCAGAGAATGAGAAAACATTAATGTACACTTGATTCAGAAAAAACATTTCAGAGACCAAATTTTCTGTCTGCAGAATTAAACCCTCAGCTGTAGTAGGTCTCCCCACTGTTCAGCAGACTGGTGCCAAGACTTACTTGCTATAGATTGACTACACTGACTTTAAATGCAAAGCCTCAAGGACAAATTTCTAATTCCTCATTCAATCACAAAAATACAAAAGCTTATTCCCACAGGTCTCTTGTTTTAAAGTACACCATTGTGATGAGTTCTGAATAGGGTAGGTGAAGAAATTCTACATGCTCTTAAAATTCAATGATATAACCAGATTTGAAAAATTAATGTTGTGGAAATGGAGCTCCATTATTATTTCTTTTAACAAAGCTAAAGCTTGTTAATAGTTTTCTGATAACCTAGAGAAGTAGGGAACTTATCTCATTTACTTCCAAGATTCAATTTGAAATTAATTCCACGGAACGCCCCAGGGGTGTTTGGATTTTTTTTTTTTGCAGAAAAGGAGTTCCATCCATTCTCACTGCATCAGTTCTTAAGACTACATTGCATAATTAACAATCTGTGAAATACAAATATCCCCAAAAAGTTACAGATACCTGACTGAAGTGTATAAAGAACACAAACAGATCTGAAATAAGTAAGACTGTTTCACTGCCCTCAATAATTCAAAGACATTTAGTTAATATTTGATACATGCCCTTTTATGATGGTATAGATGTCAATAGTCAGTTAGTGGGAGAAAATTAAAGCAAACACAAACAAACAAACAATTTTTTTTTAAAAATTATCAACCCCCCCAATTTTTTAGCTGTGTTACCTTTCATATTCCTGCTTATTAAACCGAAATGTGCAGAAGTGTGGAAAAACCAGGAGGAAAAATCTAATGGTTCTTAGATATATAGCATTTCTCTGTCTCCTTGCCAAGTCTCTATTAAAAAAAATTTAAAACCCAAAATATTCTTTTTATCTTCTTCTAAAAGCCATACTGACATCTAAACACTTTGTCTCTAGATGACACTAAAAATACCATAATTGCTTATTATAATAACATTCATCTATATCTTAAGTAAAAAAAAATTGAAATAAATGCTGCATGCAAAAATCTTGAAGGAATCAATTCTATGGGTCTAAAAACATGTCTCCACTGTATTCATTAAGGTTTAAATTTTTATTCTTGGTTCCTTATTTTATAACAGACAGACACCAACATAGTCAGTGGAAAACATTTTCTTCTTCCCTGGTCCCTGTAAGCATAACTTTCTCTTGTGCCATAGAGCAAAGTAGGATACCCAATCAACTAACTTTTTGATCAAAATGAAGATGTGCCGAAAGCTTCAGCTCTTGTCTAGAACAGATAAATATTCATTACACTACCAGGCAGATTTAAAAAAAAAAATCATTATATTCATATTTCCAGTTAAGTAAAGTGGAAAACTGTTGTTTCTGACACCTAAAATGAACACATATTTACAATAAAAGAAACAATCCTCACTTCCACTGAGGATACATCTGAAAGCTCTCTTTCTCTCATACAGCTATCCATTTCTTTTTCCAGAAGAAAGAAGTCAGCATTTAAAACTTTTTGGTGACCTTTTTTTGACAAAATATGATGGTTTCTATGGGCAAACTACACATTGTAAAATATCTGGACTGTCTAGAACTCTATTTCATTCTTAAGTCCAAGAAATTTGTCTTCTTAATTGAAGTAATTTCCTTTGTTAGATAAAAGGTTGAAAGGTTGCTTTCCTGCTGTGGATGGTACCATAACTACTTAGGAAGCATTTTTTATGTTTACCTATCTAGTGAACAACTCTGCTGCAGAAAGTTTTAAAGTTCTTTTTTTCCCTTAGGTCTGTTCCCATAAGGAATGTCTTGAACTAGGCTTTATAAATATTTTCAGCTCATGTTTGCTTCAAACCTATGAAAAACCTAATTCATAGAACCACAGAAAGTTTTGGATTGGAAGGGACTTTATAGGTCATTTAATTCCAACCTCACTGCCATGGGTAGGTGCACTTTCCTCTAGATCAGTTGCTCAAAGACCCATCCAATCTGGACACTTCCAGGAACAAGCCACACACAACTCCTCTGGGCAACCTGTTCCTGTGCCTCACCAGCCTCAAGCAAAGAATTTCTTTGTTAGATCAAACCCACACCTACTGTCTTTCTGTGTGAAGTCCTTCTCCCTCCATCATGTCAACTGCACCACACAGCTTGGGTGTTGCCAGCTGTTTATATTTTAGAGTTTTTTACTTGTGATTCTTAATTGTTTATATTTTATGATTAACTCTGTTTTGAAAGTTGGAGTTATCAACCTATTGGAGTGATAATGGTCGATTTTTTTAGCCACAGCCTCCTCTTCTTTTGTATATCAGAACTCTGACCTTTATAGAAGGAATATTAAGCTTAATTTTCATAGAAGGTACATTTCCTTGAAAGCCTCAAGTTAACAAAAATTTATTCAATGAAATAATAATCAAACTAACTAATAGTTACAAAATGCTTTTCATGGATACTTAGAATTTAATTTACCTTACAATTAAGTGCAGGTGGGATCACTTCTATATTTTCCACTTATCAGAATATTTCACCACAGATAGCTGATAATTTCAAATCAAAGCATAAGCTTCAATACTTCAATTATGTAAAAGTGTGACATTGCTCAAAATTATTTCATTGAATAAAGTTGCCTCAGAATTCTGAGGTCTGTAAATTTGTCTGGCTTCTAAAACAAAAATAGTACATGGACAAACTTAAGTTTTGATATGAGTGGTTCAAGGCAGCACTAAAAAAAGATTTTCTCAGTGCAATCCAGAGCTAGCACTATTCTGTTAACCAACAGCATCCTAAAATCAAATTTTCCATTACATAGTTTAATGTATCTGAAAGGAAATTCCTTCAAAGCCATCACTGTTTCTATTAAGCATCCATCCAATAATTATTTTTGTCATTCAACAATAAACCAAATAATACATTCTAGAGTGTTTAGTCATGGATTTTCCTGTGTATACCAAATCAGATTTCCTTTTCTGCTTAACCTGTAAAATTATACCTGCCATTAGAAAAGGGATTTTCTTCTTTCTATTGATTTAGAATGATAATTAGAAAAGCACAGGCACAACACACCAACTTATTTTGCAAGCAGGTACTCATCTACATTGTTAACACAGAAATAATAAGTGTTGATCCTGAACTGGCCATGTATTTAAACAAAATATCCCTGGGATATAGAAGCCTTTGAAATAATATTCCTTGAAACACGACTGTATCTTATCAGTACACTTATTGTAGATAAGTGACCTTGTAATCCTCTATTTTTTTTACCAAAATCTATTCATAGGTCTTTATTGAATAAGACCAAGCTGCTAGCAAGTAGAAGTTAAGCAATAAACTGCAACTTTCACTTTGTTGGTCATTTTTAAAGAATGAGTATTCTTAGACTATCTGAGTCTAAGCTATATGACCCTGCATCTTCTCACAAATAATTATAGTTTATATTTATTAACCTTGAATATTAAGGCAAATGCAGATATTTTTCAGGAATAGAATATTATGTGAGTTTCCAGGATCATCCATGCTCTCCTTTTTGTACCTGTTTGGGTCAAAGTAAAAGTCATTCAGATGACATTCTGAATAAGATAACAGAAAATGTTTTATGTGATGCTCATTTCATTTTCTATATAACCATTTCAGAATCCAAGCATGAATCTGATGATTGCAGAGACGATCTAGAAAACAGAAAACCACAGACATCTGTGGTCACAGCACATCAACTAATTAAACTATCCTGTATATTTTAGATCAGTAGTGCATTTTAAATTAGTAATTGCATTTAAGATGTGTAGTTCTATGAGATTATTATGGTAAGCACTGCTGATTAAATGTCATTGCACAGCTGAAGAACCAAATTATGCCATTAGGCACTCCATCCTGTTTAAAAAAAAAACCTATACTGTCTGTGTAGCATGACAACTACCTTCAACAAGATATCCAAAAAGGGCTTCCTAAAACTCACAGCACACACAGGAGATGTGTTACTTATTCTGGGCATTCCAAGTCTTTATTTCACCATCTGGTATACTGTGCCTGAGTTTAATAAGAAATTTTGCAGCTTGTTAAGTCCTATAATCCTGATAAGTTGCTTATATAAAGATTAACCTTTAAAATAAGAAATAAGAAAAGGAAAGAGGCAGAAATTTGATACAGGAAGGGAGAAAGAGACCACATTTTTTTGCTTATCAGTGTCTTAGTAGACAGTTTCCATAAACAGAAAGGAAGATCTTAACTGGAAAGAATTCAACAAAAATGAGGTGATTTTACTGTAAATTGAGATAACGGATAGATATTGTGCTTCATCCTATCTTTAGCCATCTGAGTAAGAGAACTCTGAGACAATGATTTTATGCATTACATTTTTTATTTAATAAAGATTTCATTAGTATCTAAAACTTCAGCCCAGGAAATCTATGAGCTGTAAAATACAGGAGGGTCAGCAAGAGCACTGGACTGGCAGTCAAGATCAATTCCTACTTGTTAGCTTACTTCATTTGTCTCTGGGATTTCTCTACTTAGCTCTCTTTGAAATAAAGCTCCAAAGAGTTAGCTAGCCTTCTGAGGACAGCTGTGTCATAGTCAGGGCCATTTTACCTCAGTGCCAGAGAGGTTTCTGGCCCCTTTATTTATATTTTTAATTAGCTGTATAAAACCATTTTAAAGTGTCTTGCTAGCATAGCTGAGAGACTGAAACAGAAAAGGAAAACTGAAAAGCATAACCTAACATTGAAGTGATTTATCCTTTGATTTTTTCCTATTACATGAAATAGTATTTCTTTCTAGTTTAATGGAATAAAATTATCTCTTTGAGTTACATTTCTCATCTAATGATTAAAAGTCTGTGTGACTTAAGTAACACTGGTTCTTCCTTTTCTGGGAGACTATGAAGCTTCACTGCTGAAGTGCCACTTGTATAGGTTTCTCAACTCAGAGAAGTATTCTTCAACTAAGCAGACACGGTCTGGTATATCAGGATTGTGGAGGGGAGCATCGCACAGCAGATGTAAACCAGAATTTCTTGGCAATCCCTGCCTCCCAGACCTCTTCCTCCAGGTAATTTAGATTTAATGGATGTCCCCATGTAAAAACAACTGCAAATTTGTTCTGTTCAATTTATCAAACTGGTAAAAGATTTTTTCCTGTCCTTCCTCCCCCAGAAATTTGAATTTTTAATGGTGAACTTAATGGGCTGAAGGCTTCTTTTTTATCATTATTTTCTTCTCTTAGTGGGTTCTGCTAGAATAAATTATATGATGAATACTCTAGGAAATTCCCTTGTCAAATCAGAGTGAGACCCATATTTGAATATCATAATTCATTTGCATTGAACTTTACACTAAGAACAAGAAAGAAGGTAAAATCATTACTGCTGTGAATCTGTAGAAAGCATGTCTGTGGAGAGAGACAATGCAAAGAACAGGATGTTGACCCCATGCTCACCAGGGAATCCACAGCTAAAAGCAAAATCAGCAGTAAGTCCAAACAGGAGAGTGCTTATTAAAAAGGGCAGGAGAAAATTCTGGCACCCATGCATCATTACTGAAAAGATTCATTCAAGGGCTTCAATGTGTCCCACAGCTTCCAAAGCTTTTCCTGTGAGAAGTCACAGCAGCATGCCAGCACACTGAGCAGAAAGGAGTGAGTGCATTACATATGGTCAGAAAAAAGACAAATCAAACTGGAAATTCAAGAGAGCACAGCAGGTTGCACTCGCCAGATTGCTCAGGGACTAAACAGTTATTTTAAGCAGTGCTGAATGGTTCCAGCGTTTGGCAGGTGTATTTGCTGTGGCACATCTGATTTTTGTTAACAAAACTGTGTTTGTAAAAGAATCCAGAGGAACTTTATGTCCATGTATCATAAAATCTTACAGTTTTATAGCTTCTGATATAGTCTCAGGAGAAGATACTTTAAAAAGCAATAGACAGAGTGGTCATCTTATATGGGAAATTCAAGCGAAGGCAAAACTTCAATGTAAGTTTTACCACTGACAAAACTTACAGCACACAAATCTCAGGGAATAAAGGTTTAATAATGCAATATAATTTAAGTATACTTTGGTTCTGTGCCCAAGTAGATTGAATTCTTTGTGTCCTTTCACTAGAAAATCCTGGCTTATCTTCAAATACAAAAAAAAAAAATTAAGATAATTTTAGTTTCATTACCCAGTTTTTCAAAGAATTTCAGGGTCACAAATATATTGAAAAAATTACCTCGATTTCAAGTCTCCCCCCATTTTTCCCCATAGGTCATAACTATAATGAATAAATTTTGAATTTGGTCATAGGAACTAATGACTTTTAGACTGATTTGTCCTTGAGAAAAAGACTGAAACTCAGGATATCTTTACCCAGATGAAAACTCTACATAGAACATGCCAAATTGGAAGGGGCCCACAAGGATCATCAAGCTTAACTCCTGTCCCTGCACAGGACCATCCCCAGGATTTGCTTCTTGAGCTCAGTCAGGATTGCTGCTGTGACCCTTCCCTGGGGAGCCTGTTCCAGTGCCCAACCACCCTCTGGGGGAAAAAACATTTTCTTATATCCAAACCTCCCCGGACACAACCCCAGGCCATTCCCTGGGGTCCTGTCGCTGGTCACCACAGAGAAGAAATCAGGGCCTGCCTCTCCTCTTCCCCTCTCAAGGGACTTGTAGACAGTGATGAGGTCTCCCCTATGTTCTGCTTCCAAATGCAATAGGGGTGCAATTAGGAAAAAACAGATAAAACCAAACAAAACCAAACCAAAACAAACAATACCCAAAAAAATGAAACAAACCCCCTGCCCCCAACATTTCAGCATTAATTTACTATGATTGACTGATTTATTATGTTGCCTACACAACAACTGAGATCCCATTCAGGCCTTATATAAGGTGCAGAAGGAAGCTTGAGTACTCTAAGTCAGCAAACAAAAATACATTTAGATCATTATGTCATGGTAAACAATACTGACATTTACTGGCTATATCATATCTACTAGACTTGGCTAGTAGATTTTTGATTAAAAAATAAAAGCAATTGTATCTCTATGATATTCAGAAAAGAAGAAGGACTTGAGAAGCAAAATCAGGTAATGTAAAGGATCCCCGTTAATTCCTAATTAGTGCTGCTGCTCTGAAATTGGGATGTAATATTACCATCTCTATTCAAAAAAAAAAAATGTTCATACAATTTTCTGTGCCTTTTCTGATTTCTGCTTGCAACACTTCTTCTTCACAAACAGTAATAAAATTATATTGTCAGTCTAATTAGAACAAATTTACTTAAACTATGTTAGATTGAATTTTATATCTGCTATTTCTGAATTTTCTGTGGTTCACATTTGAGGAAGCAAATAATATCTGGGGCTCTTCAGGAAGTTCCACTGCACAGTTTAATAGTTAAGAATAATGGGCTAGCTAGATAGGAAAAGGGGGAAAATGTACTTTTTGAAAACAGTGAAGAAAGAAACACAGTGTGTGTTTTTAACTCAGACAAAATTTGCCTTCGCTATTTGTAGCAATTTCCTAATCATCCTTCAGAATAACATTTTACTTGTTGGCAAAGTGCAAAGCATCTCCCCATTTAAGGGGTAGGAATCCAGACAAGGTGTTTTGAAAATATATTTTATTCCAAATGCCTGGTGATAGAAAAAAACAATATCTACACTAACTTTAATTTTTAAAAGATTATATTGTCAGAAGTAGGTTATTTCAGTTTAAATGTCTCTTTATTAAATTGGTACATAACACTTTACCACTTAGAGGAGTGTATGATCAGTAATCTTATAGTATATTTTAATGAGTTGTTTTCCTGACTACAATGAAATTTAAAAGGTAAAGAAAAAAAATATTCATTTTCTTATTGTCCATTTGGGCTTAGGCTCAGACTTAGATGAAAGCACAGGACAGTGAGGAAATTTAAAAAACAAAACCAAGGATTTCAGTTCAGGAACTCATTGACTCCTTTCTTGAGGCAACACCTTCTATCTGGCCTGAAGGCATTTTATCCATAGAGATTTCCATGCTTCAGGATGACATGAGCAAAGTTCCTTATGTTTCAGGAATGACACAAAATTTCATCTTTTGAATGAATTGGATAAAGACAATATCCTTCGTAAGGAAAATCCTATAACAGTAAGTAAATTTTAAATATTATGGGATATTTTGTCCTTAAGTTTCTATTAAAACCATATGCTATAATCTGGTTTGTAGTACCACTGCTTTAGCAGATCTTTTTTATCTGATCTGTGACTCTCTTAAAAAAGCAATCCATCATGGAAATGTGCACTAGCTGTCCACAATCTATATCTGTAGAGCAATAACATACCAGTACTATTTTAATTATGTGTCGCAGAGCATTGCTGGCAAATACATAAACTATGACTATAGATGACTAAAGGATTCTGCAATAAATGAAAGTCACTCTGGAAAATATATAGAGAAAGAAGAAGGTGAATAGTTTAAGAATATGTATCAAAAGTTGTTTCCATTTAGAAATATCTCTTTGAAAAAAACCTACATGACAATTTAAAAAATTATACTTCCCATTTACCTTGGCTTGTACTCTTCTTGTATATCATCTATGGAGATTTGCTTTCCAACAGACATACCAAAAATAATCTATATTAGTCTGTAAACATAATAATTTATCAATTAATTCAGCATTTATCAAAAGGGATCTTTTCATTTAATTTGTTTGACTTTGCCTCGGTCCAGTCAGACTAAAAACTAACATCATTACATATATTTATCTTTAAAATATTGAAGCTGCAGAAATGTTGACTTGAACATTCTTAAAGCAAAAATGCCAAGTTATTAGTTCCTAGAGGGAACATCATCTTTTGTATAAAAAGCCTCTGAACTCCTACAACTGCGGAGCTATACTGAATGAACCATATGCTTATCTTATATAATCACTGTAGCATTCAGATGCTATTCTTGTGAAAGGAGTTGGTTCTTACAAGGACACATATATAAGTAATACCAGCAGTGAGGCATGCCTCTCCCTGGCTAGAACTCTTTATGATGAAAACACATGAGACTTTTTGTGCAGTTTTGGGTGTGAGGTCATCAGAACAAAGTGGTGCCATCTGCACCTCATTTTTCTTACCTTAACTTTTACAATGACTTAAATTTAAAAATTAAAATTTCCAACTCTTACATGTAAAATTTATGACATTTTAAATAATTCGAACTAGTTGTAATTTTTTGAGGGTTTTTTTTGCTTTACCTGCGATTCAATATGCAGGTGTGACTGTATAGGAATGTACATTATGTGTGGATACATAAGAGATAAAATGTTTATTCACAGTTGTTTTCACAGTAATTAAATTTCATTGTGTCAAAAGGTATTGAAAGCAGAATAAACTTTGTGGATAAATGGCTTGACACCTGGAAGTTTTATTCTCTTAGATGTGAAATGTATAATGTTGTACCTTGCTGAATGGCTAGTCTTCATTGGCCATTCTGAAGCAAATAGCAAGCAAAGAACTTTTTACTCTGTTCTATGTCATAAATACAGTTATCCTCTTTTTCATAATTTATAGAAGTCGAGTGATTCCAGCTTCTATTTTGACAATCTCAGTAAATTTTTCTTGTGATGTCACTTAGATTTGTATATTTCATAAGACTCAGAAGCTATGACTATAGCTCCTAGAATTTTGGTGTGTGACTCTGAGCAGAAATTGCTCATGTTTATATCTCCATTTTCAAGTCGGACCTCATAGACAGGCTGTGTAAAATTTGAGGAAGGATTCCTTTGTTTTTTTTCACATTGAACTAGAATCTTAAGTATGCTTTCCTCATATATACATATGTGTGTGTGTGTGTGTGTGTACATACGTTTTAATATATACAAATAATAAATGTGCATTATACAACTTGATTTTTTCTATATTTCCATGTACACCAAACCTGAGCAACTTTTCTTCTCTTTGTTTATAAAAATTGACTAATGATGTTTCAAAGGTCTATTCACCTGAGGTAAATACAAATAGTTCTTAAGCTTTGTTTTTGCTTTGTTCTATTTGTTTTGTTCAATTTTTTTTCCCTCCTTCCCCACCCCAGGGATAAGTATTTTTTTTTTTAAATTCTTTCGTTTTAGGGTTTGAATCCAGTATTCTAGTGAGCAAGCTGTGAATTCTAAAAGTATAACCTGCTTTGTTGAGCACAGCTAGTTTTCTTGGAGATTTTGGATTAGAGGTGACTTTGGGTTTCAAGATTGCCAGAATTTAGGAGGCAAGAACCTGAGATGATGATCAAGCAAATAGAGGCAAATTCAAGTGTAAAACATTTAGCCTTAGAATTAATGTAACATCAAAGGAGATCCCAATTTACCCTGAATAAGACTGAGAAACCATGAAGATACAATTCCAGAAGTGTCAAAAAACCTTCAGAGAAGAGAGACATGAAAGTAAAATAAAAAAAAGATATAGTAAATAAAAGCTCAGAAAGTAATGGTAGGAAATTTTTGCACATTTTCTTAAAAGGTTAAGCAACCAAAACATGAATGGATTTAGGAATTTGAGTAAAATAGATGGAAAGAAGTAGACAAAATCCTCCAGGATTTTGAGCATCTGTAACTTTCAGATATTTCCATGATACCCAAGAGAGTAGCCAATCCTGCTTCTTCACAACTTGATAGCACATTGTGTCAGATCTGGTCAGATTCCCACTGACATTTTGAAACAACAGCAGCAAATGTTCTGAGCAGGAAAATTTTTGTACCATTGAGACCTTGAATTACTTATACCTCATCTTCATATAGTGCAGAGTAAAAGCCAGTTGTTTAAGTCTTCTCACAAGGTGATAAGGGAAAATTGAGAATATTGGGTAGAGAAACTAAAAAAAACCCTGAGAAACATTTATCCTTATTAATTTATTCAGCTTTACTTTTTTGATATATCTGGTAAGAGTTGAGATTCTATGCTCCTCTTAAACTCTTCTTAACTGATATTCTGTAATGTTTCTAGAAAAGATTTTAACTTTTTTGTTTGCTTTGTGTTTTTAAAAATTTTTATTTTCCAATAAGCTGACTAAGTAAATGATCAAGTGCCTAAACCTTTTCTCCTTGAAATTTGATGACCTCCTTAGGAACACTTGTACATGAATTTATGGTTTTCCCCCACCATTTTAGTGTTGAAATCCAAACACTCAAGAATTCATAAAGTAGTGTTTTGGAAAAGCTGTTTTTCAAGCTGCTGTCTAAAAACTGATTCCATCTATATCTGAGTGCTGGGATCATTTTTGTTTGCCTCTATGTTCCTTCACAAATATTTTTTTTCTTCATGAATATGGAAAAACAAGTTTCAGATGCTTTACTGGGAAAAACAAAGATTGAGCAAGGTTTGAACAGTTCAACAACAACAATTGTATCATGTTTAAACTCTGCAGTAATAGAGGACCATGGGGCTATGTGTTTACACAGTTCCTGAGAAGATTTATTTGGAGACATGTAAGCATGTGGATGTGGGTGAATGCACATGTTGCATTTACCTATTTATGTATTGATATGTGTTATGGTACTTTGACTGCTTCAAAGTTTTTAAGTTCCTAAACAACTGAACTTGGATGTGATTGTGAAGAATATATCCATTTTTCTATATGTAAATTATAATTTATGGGGGGTGTGTGTATATGTGTGTGTGTGTTCATAAGTATAAAATTACCAAAAAGACATGGAAAATAAAAACAATTTTTCTTGTTCCCTTGTTATAGCACGTTCATTTTACATAGCCAGTGCTATCAATCTGTTGTTTTGGTCTTTGTTTGGGTTCTTGCACAACAGCTTGATTAATATTTAACATATTGATCATCACAAATATCAGTATGCTCTGCAAGTGACTCTCACTGAATTCAGTTATTTAATGCAGTTTTCTATTTAAAGTAATGCTGGTTTATTTTGAGCAAGATTATGCTCACAAAACTTTTCTGAAAAAAAATTGTGATATGTTCTTTCTTAAAAATTATTAACCTTTCACAGATTTTCTGATGAAGTTACTCTCTTACTATATATATTTAAGATATAATTTAGTTCTTAAAAAAGTAATTCTAGTAGTTCTAATAACAAGTCTCATTTTTCTAAAAAGAATTCTAGAAATTACTGGACAAACAAAACTGGCATCAAGAGATTAAATCTGCACAAGCAGAACTCTGGCTCAGCATAAATAATAAAAAGGTTTTTATCCTTCATATTGTTTTTAAGTGCACATAGTTTGTTTTTTTTTTTTGTAAATTATTGAAATACCTAGAACTATATTGGCCATCTGAGGTGCATGCAAATGCCTCTTAGTAGCTGGTGGTACTTTGAATAGTGTCCCATTCACTTTTATAATTTCTTAGTATAAATTCATCCTGCATGAGTACACTGTGCAGGACAAGAGTTAGAAATGAGTATAAGCATGATGGAAGACAACTGATTTTTTTCTGTAACTGACAGGTTTTCACTGCATATATATATTTTGATATAACTCACTCTTTCCTAAGCAGTTGCCCTTATAAATACTATGAATAGCATTAAAATAAAAATATTGTTGCAATCACTGATAAGAAAATCTCTCCTAAAACTATCAAAATGAATGTTATTTTAAAAAAGTTTATTCTGAAAGCAAGTGGTCAATATTTTACTAACAATTGACATTTTTTAATAAATTGGACTACAACTAAGGGGGTTTTTTGTATGTGAAATTGTAACCAATATTCTCACTATCTTACGTGGACACTTTACATGGATTAGCTTGTAAAGTCAATTACTTATGACAAATAATATCTAATTAGCTGTCATTGGTTTCTATTGGTTTCTACAGGACATCGAGTCTTTTTTTTCTTCACTGGAAGCTTCTTCTCACACATAAAACATAGAAATTTATTTCTCACATATATTATTTAATTAGGAGAAAAGAAAAAATATGATTACACCATTTCTTGTAGTGAAAAAAGGAAAATATTGAAGCTATAGTGCATGTGTCTCCAGGTCTGAGGTTCAGACCTTACACTACCATAGTACTTTTTAAAAGTTGCAAAATAGCTCATTAAGGGTCACTGGCTCCTATGTTAACTACTTCCTGGCACAGAGAGACTGAGTAAGCATTAATTTATTAACCTGTGTGAAAATTCCTTACAGCTTTAGTATCTCCTTCATTGGATCTCATCTCGGGATCATGTACAAGGTACTACACTCAGAAAAGAAAAAAGTGGTGGCTTGTTTTCTAGAGTCACTTGATTCATCTTTCTTTTGAATGTGAACTTGATGAAGAGGTTAAAATGATAGCATCTCCACAGAATAAAAAGCTTTCACCTAACTTGTGTAGGAATGGTGGAACTTTTAAAAGAAGCTTTTGAATTAACTGAATGATGTAAATTAAAAAAGTAGATTATAAGAATTTTTCTTGCATTTTAACCTTCTTGATTGCAATCATAATTAAAGGGTATAGATAAAAATAATATAAAACATATAATTTTCTCTATGGTTTTGTTTTTTGCTTCTTTTTTTCAATCAAGTTATCCTGAAATGATTGCATAAAGCACTACTCATCTTTTCTTAGACAAAAATTTTGGAATTTAGGTCATTGTATGATGATTTTACACTGCATGCTATGGTATTGACAGGTTAGCAGTTCTTTCCTACCTAAAAGGAGATCTTTTCATGAACATAATCTTTTGTATATATTGAACATAGTAACGAGGACTAGAACCTAATTATCTGGACTACAGTGATAATACTTTCAAAGTTTACAAGACAATAAAAATCGACACATAGGAAATACATACCTAGATTAGCTTTTCCTGTTAAATGGTTACTTTTTTTCTGCTTATTTTATACTTAATCAACTTCAGTGGGCTGAGATATTATATATTAAATTTACATATTACAATTGTAATATCAAAAGAAAAAACCCCAATGGCCATTTGATAGGATTCCTCACAGGCTGTCACTGGTAAAAAAAGTTCCACTAAACTTCCACTGAAAAACTTTACACACTGTGTTAAAAAGGCAGGAAAGAGGCCATCTCTCAACTTTATTAATCAACAGGAAAAATTGTCATTTGATGATCAATCAATGTCAATTGATGATCAGTCAAGATGACAGTTTTCATGCATTTGAGTACTGAGAGGAAAAAAAAGACAAACAAAAGTTAAACAGTTTCTAAATATTCTTTCTATAGCTTCTAGAATGAATTGTAAGTTATTTACATTCAGACTGTTCAACAGATTCTCAGTTACATCTGTCTGACCATCACAACTACAGAGTAACTCTACTGTCTAGTCCTACATTTTCCTTTGTTCCCTTCCTATTATGACTTATGACACCATATCCTTATTACAATATAAAACAGCCTTCTTCTAAAAGGTCTGGGAGAAAAAAAAAATGCCTCAGACCATTCCTCACAAGGTAATTCCATTGAATATAGCAATCTTGAGTATGGTCTATATTGCTTGGTCAAAATTTTAATTTATGGGTAAGATAAGGAACACTATCATCTAGAGACCATGATTTGCATACAGGGGGTTTTGTAATTGAGACATCTCTTTTGATAAATCACCTGGGACTTAAATAGAGGGGTTTATTCTTCCATTTACAAATCAAAACCAGTGTTCCATTTTCAAGGAATATATAAGAATTAGTATTTTCAGATAAATTCTTGTATATCAGATCCCATTTGGGTAAGGAAATGGCAACCATACTATTTGGTTTTTTTTAAAGTGTTTTATGCTTCTCTTCACAATTTAAAAATCAATACTTTTACTTCTTTTTTTTTAATATAGATTGAAAACAAATTAAATTCTCTGGTGTACTGTGGATGTAAGATTTACAGAATTAAAACATGTGCAGCGAAGCCATCAGAAAATAGAATCTTCCCTCCCAATAGCTCTCTATTATTCTAATACATACTTCAGATTGTAACTGGCTGAGGCTATAGAAGTATTTATAGGTTGCAAGTAATATAAGGCTGATATGTATCAGATCCTAATAAATAAACCATTGCCAATTTGAGTGCAAGTTCTAGTGATACAAAGAGCTACCATTACATAATAAACACTTCTGGTTTTATTGTAAAGCTGGGAGATATTTCTTCATTGCAACATATACTAAATAGAATTTTTATTTCTATTATGCCTAATAAGTGAGATGAAAAACAAGGAAAGTTTTAAATGAAGTGTATTATAAGGATAAAAAATAAAGATTAACTAAGAAGAAAAATTAGTATGATATTTCCCATGTAAAGTCTATTCATGCAGAAACAGAGAAGAAACTTGAAAGGCACTGACTTTGTTTTCCTTCCTTCCTAAGGAAAACAAACAAACAAAACCCTCTGTTATGACACTGTATTAAAACAACATTTGAATTCACTAGCATACCATAAATAATCTAATGTCACTGGCAACAAAGCAGTTGATGCAGCTGTGTCTGTCACCACTGCCATTAATTTTGACAAGATTTCTACACAGAGGTTGCTCACTGTGTTGAGGGTCTAATGTTGGTAAACTGCAACTTGCTCATTTTAATTATATTTTTTCTAAATATATTTTTCCATGTTTCTCAATCCTATTTCTCCATTTTCTTTTGCAATACCAGTTTCTATGGAAACTGCAATGACAAGCACATGAATGGAGTTTAATGATGTCAACTAGTGCTGACTGAAATCATTGTATGTAAAAGATCAAAATGTACATTATGATATGTGCAATATTTTTCTCTGTTAAATAATATCAGTGCCTGCATCTTTGAGTTAACTTAAATGATGCTCTGTATATACAGCTGACAAAATTCCAAATATCACAGGCTGTAAACTGCAGATATCTGTTACTGGACAATCAAAGCCCACCTGCTGGGAATTGCCTTAATACTACATTATGCTGCAGCTGCTGCAGAAGCAACTTTGCAGCACTCAGTCACTTCTGAAAGAGTTGTCTGCACAATAACGATATTCCTTCTTGAATCTGGTGTTACAGAGGAGTTACTCCCACCACTGGTGGGCTCAGCCTTTACTATTGTGAGTCCATCTCAGAGCCCTCAGGCACTGGCTCTGCCAGACATGGGGGAAGCTTCTGGCAGCTCCTCACAAAAGCCACTCCTGTAATCCCCTTCTGCAACAAAACCTTGCCACACCGCCCCAATACACCAAGGTAAATGAAAATCACAGCTTATTCCATAAAGTGTTTTCTTGGGTTTTTTTGGTCTAGATACATGTGTCTAGGATGATCGCAGGGCTTTGTGACCCTGAGATGTGTCAAAAGTCTCTGCTTCAGCCCTTGCGTTCAAAGGATGAGTCGAAGCTCGTCAGTTTTCAGTCTTGGAATTGTTTATTTATCTTATCTATAAAATTTTTCCTCCTGTCCAGCCGAGGTCCATTCAGCAGGACAGTCAGAGGTACTCTGCCTGCCCCCTGGGCTGTGTTATCTTTATATACTAAAAACTATGTATAACATGTTTACAATTATTTTCCAATACCTATCACCTATGTTAGGCAGTGAGCTTCTACTCTAAACCAATCTAGAAGTGCCAACAGCACCAGTGAAGATGGAGGTAGAGAAGAAGAAGAAGAAGAAGAAGAAGAAAGGCTAGACACTCCCAAGTCCCTCCACCTTGTCCCCAAAAATCCCTATACTAAAAATCCCAAAACCTACATTTGCACCGTGTGATAACTATTTTTACGCTATTTAAACTGCTGTGGCTTTTATCTCTTCATGTAAAGAGATAAAAGCCACAGCATTTAAAGGTGGCAATTTGCTCCATGGCTCATAATCGAACCTGCTGGTGTTCTGGGCTGTGTGCCAGGGTCTCTGAGCCCCTGGCAGGGGTCCCGGAAACTCCGGACTCCCAAAGGGATGTCCTGAGTTCCGACACATGTGAAGCACTGTGCAAAGTAGGTTCAAAAGTGTTAAAGCTTATAAAAAGATAAATAAAATTAAAAGGTGAATAAGAATATTGATAAATAAGTAGAAACTTTGTAACTTTTTTTAAAATCACCTACATAATGAGCATACTACAATGAAACCGTTAAAATACTATTTGGAATTTTGAATTATTGAGATATTTGTGGCTTTATTTTTTCAGGATTTCTAGCCTCTTGGGTATATTTAGAAATGTTTTCCATCTGTTTTTAAATGGCAATAATCCAGGTTCAAACTTGTTATCAAAAACATTTTCTCATATTCCCCAAATCCTTAGTTATTTTTTATCTTTGGAAAGAACCAGAAGGAAAAAAAAAGAAAGCAAGAAAAAATCAGGAGTGAGCTGAAAATCCATGGAGAATAAAAGAAGAGATCTCATGGGATCCTATGCTTAGCAAACTTGTATTAGAAGATTTCACTCATCTAACAGCAGAAATTTTGTCTTAATTTCAGCCAAAAAATTCTACCAAATTTGTATGACTATTCTTCCTGTCCCAACTTTTGTGCTTCAATTTAAATATTTGTTTACTGTGCTTGTTTCTCTACATATATGTAAAAGGAATAAACCACATTAGTTTCAACTTTTTTGCAAATTTCAATTTTGCAAAATTAACTGAGTCAGAAACTTTTATTATATTTATTTGAATTAATTGAAATATGTTGTCTAGTAATCTTAAAAGACTGACTTTGTATTTGCTTGATTAGAATTCTCCTTGAGCATGGTTTTCCAGAACTGTACACAGTACCCTGCAAAGGCTTTACCAATGTTTTCGAAAATGAAATTGATACTTTCCTGTATCCTGGCCATGAATTTGTGCTCTTTCCACATTTTTCACTGTTTTCATTATTTTCTGTAAAATGATTAATAACTTCCACATAATTCTTTCTTGCTATGCTTTTTTTCAGTCAGGAAAGGACAATTGAATGCTGTGATATTTCCATGTAGTGTTTTGTCTTCCTATAAGGCATTAATACCTTCTGACATTGGGTTGTTTTCTATGAGGTCAATATGATGGTGAGATTTCACCCTCTTTAGCAATGGGATACAAATTTTTAAACATATACACTGTTATAACAAAAACTAAACAAATATGCAAATATAACTAATGTTTTCTCATACTTTAGCTTTCTCAGAGTGATGTAACTAAACATATGCCCTTTCTTTAGGCTGTCTTTTAAACTGTCTTTATCGTGTTCATTTGCATAATTCTACATGCTAAGATATATAGTGGGAGACAAACAATTCTGAGAGGTATAAAAAATATTTATTTTTTACCTTTCAAAAATTTATATTAGACCCCTATTTACTTTTATAGTAAAACCTCTTAATTAGCATACATTATGACAAAAGTTCACAACCTCCTTTTTTCCTTAAAAATTCTCTTTAAATTCTTTTCATTTGGGAAGCAATCCCAGTTGGTCACTCAATCACTGAAAACAACAGCTCTATAAAGACAAATGTTTTACAGAAATAATATGAAACAAAACATCCATCACATAAATTTTATAAATATAAGAACATAATTATATTATTTTCTATTTGATTATTTATTTATAAAATATTTTCAAGATAGCAACAAAATTTGTTTGCATGTATATTTATCTTTATTATATCTGTTTTTTAGAACAATGTGTGAAGAATTAGACAAACACATCCAATATGACTTGAACTGAATGATTGCACAAGGCTAGTGCACATTAGAGCCAAATTTGTCTAATACATGCTGTCTATCTAGTAAGGAAAGCTCCTCTTGAGACTGCAGTTTGAGATCCAGCATTACAAAAAGTGCAGCAAAAAATAGCATGACATTTTCTTGAAAGCAGCCACTGTTTCTTAGGAGGTAAATGTTCTATTAGAAGCACAGTAAATAGGGGAATGTGAGAGCAATTTTTTTTTTCAGAATCAATTTTTAAATGGGTCATCAAACAATAATTATCTGCCCTCATCTTGTGGACAAGTGTAATAACTCCTTAATCTGCAAAAGGATCTGATTAACAGATGCTGACTGAACACAATCCTCCCTGCTTAAAATAGCTTAAGAAACTTTGAATGTTGTTGATAGGGGAGTTAGCACAACTTGCTTTCCACTTTGGATGCTTTCTTAGGCAAGCAAAATATACTTGCAACAGATTTTTTTTCATTAATTACTGTTCTGGTCGTCTCACTAGGTGAAAAGGCAGATCAAGCAGTATATAACAGCAACAGAGCAAAACGATACAAAATTAAACTGAAAAAACTTTTGAAATGCTGAAATTGTCCTGCTCAAACTTAGTTTGATATTCAGGGCCACTGAGAAAGAACCACCTGCTTTGTGAGGCAGGAGCATGTGGTGGTTCCTCACCCTACAAGAGTGATTACCTGGCAACCAAACCTAACTTAGTAAATGGAACAGACATATTGCACATGGAGACTTCCCAAATTCATTTCATTCTGCAATGCCATCCTGAGAAGGATGAAGGAGCTCCAGGGGAAATATTGCCTATTGCTATTAATATATCAGCTATCTGACCATATCTCTCACATATAGCTCCAATGTGTCTTTTTACTGTGGAAGATGAATTCAGGTGTGAATTTCTATAGATAGGAAAGAAAGTGATAATTTCTGCTTTCTGTGGGTTTGTAGGCCTGCAGATGAACAGAGGGACGGTGGGGATTGGGATTTAACTCAAAGCCACAGATTTCAGCAAGATTATATTAAGACAAGACTGACAAACTTGAGAACTTATCTTTTTGTTTTAAATTTGTAAAAGAAGTTTTAGCAAGTCAGACTAGAAGAGGAATAATCCAAAGTGCACACTTTAGTACACCCTGGGGCATATATATGTTTTCCCATCTGCCTTTTGAAATAAATGAAGAATTGAGATTCATGATACATTAAAAAAAAAGATCAATGAAACATTTGGAGATACTGAGATTTTCTACATAATTGTCGATGACATGCTTATACCAAAGGCAATTTGGGCAGATTACCATGAGATGCTAAAAAGCTTAAGTAAAGACCCTAAGGATAAAACATCACTTTCAATTCTATTGATCCAGTTTTTTGCTAAAAAATTATGTGTAAAGAGAAGGCACCCAGATGAAAGAAAGAAAATCTGCTGGAAGAAATGTTTGAATCACAAACTAATGGATATTACCATAGGCATCACACATAAACATTGGAATCACAGAATAACTATGAATTATGTCAGGTGTATGAAAGTTTCCATGGGAATGTAACTGCACAAACCATGTTAGATGAGCACAACAAGGTCCTAAATCAGAGATTGCACTTACATTCTCCTTTGCTCTGCTTCTATGATTCCAACAAGCTGGTGGCAATTCAAGCAGATGTGTTGTACTTTCAAATGATTATCAATATAACAGACACAAATATTACCTTTGTTTCATAAACAGATGAGTTTATGAGTGCTTGTATAGAAAGAGGATTATGGAGAAAATATAGATCACTGGTCTCATCATAAGAAATGTAGTTACTAGCTGATTTTAAGCAGATCTGAATCAAAGTAACTCGAAGACATTTTATTTGAACCTCTCAAAATTTGATTCCAAATTCAGATGTCAATCTGGTGTATTTATTTTGGACAAATCAAAAAAAATGCAGTACAAGGAGCTACAGAATAAAACTGTTAAAATATGGCAGATGTGTATTCACTATACACTTAGTAACTTTTTTAAAACAAACTGAAGTACATGGAAGTGTTCTGTGATGTAAAACTGTACAGTGATCTCATAGCAGAGAAGAAAATATAGATGTCTATGCTAAGTATAACAACAATCTAACAGCTCAAATTTTCAAAGAGATAATTTCATTACAATGTGACAATTATTTCTAACTGAAACTGGTGCAAAATGTTATATGGTTTTCATGGGACACATCAGAGTACTTATAGAATGAAAGCTCAAGCCAGGAAAATAATACATTGGCTAGGTATGATTTACATTCAGCTGAGCTTAGGTGTTCATATTCTATGTCAGAAACAGGGACCAAAGTTGAATGTGTGTTTCAAAATATGCATGAAGATTCATTTCCATGCCATAAGGTTATTTCAGGGTGTGCCAAAGGACACTATGGCCCCTTAAAGCAGCATGGTCAAGTTAGGATCAAACCAAGGTTTGTGATTTTTGTTGGCTTGGGGAGAGTGGGAAGGAAAGGACAGGACATAAATTTGGATAGAAAAAAAAAGAATAATTGTGGGAAATTATGATGAATTCTAAGGAATAGATACTTCTAAGAATGCAGAAGCCCTTCTCATTTTTATGTCACCATGATACCTACACACCTTTCATGTTATAGTTAGTCTGAGCAGCAGATACTTTCTCCTCTGCAAAACATTCCTCACAAGGTCTCTCACATAAACAGCTGATAAAACAGCTTATGGTATATAGAAAGTCAGGAGATAAACACATTAAATCAATGAATAATTATATAAATAATGTAATTTGTTCAAGATTAGGAATACTTAAAGATATTATTAATGGATATTAAGTTTATTTTCTTAATTCAGCCTTTTAAATTCAGCCTAACTTGAGATGATTTTTCAAAACAACAGAGAAGCTAAAGGCTGGTACCCTTTAGCTCATTCAACTCTTTCCTTCCTCAGAGGTTTTATGGCATAGATGGTGCTTATTCTCATTTTTGTCTTCTCTGTAAACACTTCAAGAGTGGTGTAGTAGCTCCCGCAAATATTAGGATTACTGGTTGGTGCATACTATTTTTATTCTTGCTCATCTCTGTTTTTTAATTAACATGGTACCACAGAATTATGTTGCATTTTCATATGATGCTATTGCAAATACCTTATGCTGTTCACTACATGAAATTTTTTTTATCATATTTCAGCCCCAAAAGGATGGATTATTGATTAAAACAAGATTTTAAATTTTTTTTAATATTGATTAAAAAGGAATATTGATTTTAAAATTTCATGTCTTTAATTAACTTATTTTAATGAGCTATCTTCAAATATGTAGATTAATTCTGATTTCTTTCCTTAAGTCAAAGAGATAAAATTGCTACAAAACACTAGCTTGAAATGAAGCAATAACTAAGTGGATTTGATGGTGTTTAAATTTATCACAATAAGAAATCTAAGTTTAAGAGTTTACAAATTTTTTCCATATTAATATATTAACAGATTAAATAGCATTATACTTTACTCTTGACATAAATGCAATGCAAAGAAAAAAGCAGTACTTTGAGTCATCAGTGAGAGTAAAAATGTCTTTCCTATTTAGTTTTTTAAGTAAATCTTAAAAGAAAAAACCCTTACATTTCATATTTAGTTATCCTAAGAAATGCCTTAAGTTGAAAATTACAAAATAGTTGGAAAAATAGTTAACTTAAACTTAAAAAAAACCGCCAAAAATTCTACATATCCTTGCAACACATTGAAAGGAATTAAATGATGCTGTGGTGAAAGTAGTACTTTAGGTAAATTAAAATATACAGATGAATATTTCATTAACCACACAGTAGATACTGAATTATTAACTAATTTGTTTTCAATTAATTTTAAATATATCACAATGTATCCTTTTTCTGATTTTCACACGCTATTACGGCAGCGAAATTGGTGTGAAAGCTATGTCACAAGAATAATTATGACCTATGATATTTCCAGAGAGTACAGACACAGTACTGTGGTGGGTTACACTTGGCTATCTGTCAGATGGCCCCTAAGCCACTTTCTCATTCCCTCTTCTCTTCCAAAAAAGGGGAGAAAACAGGTGAAAAGTCTCAGAAAGAAAGCAAGGAAAAACACTCATTAATTACCACTGCAGGCAAAAGACGCTTGAGTGGGGAAAAATTAATTTAATGCCAAGTAGAAATGGTGTAGGATGGTGAGAAACAAAGACAGAAATAAAAACATCTTTCCCCTACCCTCCCCTTCTTCCCAGGGTCAACTTCACTTATTTATTCCTGCCACTTCTATCGCCTCCCTGCCTGAAGAAGTGGAGGGGAATTAGGGATGGAGGTTACAGCTAGTTCATAACATTTTGTCTCTGCTGCTCCTTCCTCCTTCTCACTTTTCTCTTGCTTCAGTGTCAAGTCCCTCCTACGTGATGAAGTCTTTCACAAATTCCTCCTGTGTGTATCCTTCTCATGTGCTAGAATTTCCCAGCTGCTCCAGCATGGCTCCTTCCCATGGGATAGAGTTTTTCCGAAACAGACAGTTCCAATGTAGGTCCCACAAGCCATAGTTCCTGCCAGAAAACCTGCTCCTGCATGGGCTCCTCTCGACAGCCCAAGGATCCTGCCAGCAGCCTGCTATGGCGTGGGCTCTTCTTTTTCCAGGGCATATCCACCTGCTCCAGTGGCGGTTTTGCCATGGGCTGCAGGGAAATACTTGACTTGCACCTGGAGCACTGCCTCTCCCTCTTCCTTCACTGACCTTTGTCTGCAGAGCTCTTTACCTCTCTGCTGTACAGTGATTTTTACCCTTTCCTAAATGTTATCACAGAGGCACCACAAGCATTCCTGGAGGGCTCAGTTTTGAACAGTTGTATTGAAGAGCCTGCTAGAACTGGCAAAATAAACTGCACAAAGAAAAAATACTGACAAAACTGACAAAAAAGACAATAGCATAACATAACATAGCATAACATAGCATAACAAAATAACATATGTAAAAACAACCCACCTTTTTCCTGTGTGTTTCACCTCTTGGCCTCCCCCTGAATAATAGCAGAGGTAGTATCTTTTAAAAGTTATTATAACTTTTGTGTTGTAAGGTGTGTGAAATACATGCTTTTTGTTCTAAAAATAATTACTAGAAGTTTCTGCTTTTTAAATAGTAGGCCAGGAATATAAATGGAGAATCCTTAAGTGTAAGATCTTTTTTTTAGGAAATTAAAGGAAAAGAACATGTATTTTCCAGATGTCTTTATTTCCTTTCAAACTAAAAATATTCTTAGATATAGTAGAATACTACATCTAAGGGAAAAGGGAAAGGGAAATTAGTTAAATTAAAATAATGGTCAAGACTACCAGGCATGCTCTCCACAGGAACAACAGATTACCCTCAGAGATTCAGAGATATTTGTAAAGCTGCCAACACAATCGACAATGAAATCTGAGAGAGCAGCAGCCACTGATAGAGAATTAATTTCTACAGCTTTCATTTTTGGCACTCGGAACCTAATGCAAGGAAAAAGAAAGAAAGAAGTGGTATGGCTTAAACAGAATGCTGGTATCAAGACCACTGGAAAAAAGTGTGACTAGGCTTTGATAAATACAGGCTCTATTCAAAAGTTATGTTAAATCACAGAATGATAGAAAAGTCTAGGCTGGAAATGACCTTAAAGATCATGTAGTTCCAGCCCCCCATTTGCCATATATATATATATATATATATATATATACACATATATATACATACATACACACACACATCTGTGTTTTGGCTGCAATAGTACTTCAAGCTAAGCAAAGTATTCTGATTAGGAAACTAACTTATTAATTTAGTGAACACATTACAAAACCATGTCTCTAAGGCTGAACTAAGCTGTTGCTCTGGAAATGCAAGGACAAAAATCTTAACTTTCCCTTTCTCCAAAATACACTTCTTTATATTCTTTTTTTCCTTTGTAAAACCATTATTAATCTTAGTCAAATGGCAATGAAATTCTTGCAGAGATGCTAGACTACTTAATTTAGATAGAGAATCATTGCTTTTAAGATCTATTACATGCCCTGAAAAGCAATAAGCTTAATGATAAACTATGGATATTGAAGAGTATGATTGCACTCATAATTTAGACCATGAGTACAGCTACAGTATGGGAAAGTTTTCACTTAGTGATAAAGCATCTGACATAGTAGTGTTCTTAACTCTCTAAACTAACTCTGATCCCTGTTGGACTATGAAAAATAATTCATAAAATGGTTACAGAAAATGAAGAGGAGAAAAAAATGTTGGAAAAATCCAAAAATATTTTAAAAGGAAATTAGAATGATTATGTAAGTATACAGAAGAAAGACAAAGCAATGAAATGCTGTATAATTGTGCAATTCCTAATTGGCAGGTAGGCTTTCTCTGAAGATTGTCAGGGTTTTGTTACTTTTATGTGAATTCTAAGATTTCTCCATAGGTTTCTAAAAGCAATTCAGAATAAAATAACCATATGCTCCTTTTGTTGAGTCCAGTTTAATGCTTGAGTTGCACCCCATGATTAAATACAATTTATATAATAGCAAATATGATGTTTCAACTGAAAATAACACAATTAAAACCAATAAATTAATTGAGAAACCGATGTCCTCTGAGCTTTTTCAGTTCAATAATCTTTGACTCCAAAACATAAATCACATGAAGAGAAGTTAGAATCAAAGACAATCTATCAAGCTGCTAAAAGAAATAAGGAAAGGAAACCTTAGACATAATTCACTATTCTGTTGTTCTACTTTTATACTAATGGAATCCACAGGCTTTTTTCCTTGTAGACATTTTGAAACCAGCCTAATTTATTAGCTATTCCAGTAGACAAAGCATCATAAACTACAATCACCAGCAGTTTCCCAGAATATCCATTCCCTGGAATACATAAGAACATATTGTTTTAATAGAAACTTTCTCAACTTCTGTGTTTAAAAGGCAATGCACAGTCACAAATTCCAACACAATGAAAATTCAAAATTGGTTGCTTGTACCTTATTTTTATAAATTTTAAACAAACACGAGATGGGAATTGACTTACTTATCTTTTATATTCTTTATTTTTATTATTCAGAAAAATTCACCATCCTCATAAAAAGTTTGGGATACATCTGAATTACTGTTGGAGCATTGCTTGGAAAGGATCAAGCCATTGTGCCTTCCAAATGCCTTGTACCCAGTGCTAGATTTATTGCTCTCCTCACATGAAGACATGTTGTATCACCAGCTATCTTCAGCAAGACTCCTGGTTTACTTCAGTTTAGCCAACAGAGAATGATTCTGTGCTCCTGCAAAGTGTAAACTTCAGTACTTAATCCCTGGAAGTGTAAATACTGAAACCCTGTATTTTACTAAAGTCCTAAAATGCCTGCATATATTAAGAACTTTATTTGTGATGTGCTCATTCTCAGCTGTCATCAGTGTCAGCTGTCAGACAGGTAGACTGTAAGAATTTCTGAAAGAAACTATAAAAATCTCTCCTTGATCTGCTAGAAGACACCTGCACTCCTATTCACCATTCTTTCTTTAAATTAAACACAAATTTTATGCAGTCTTTTCCACTACTTTTCATCAAGAAGTGAATTCAGGTTATTGCTATAAAAAGTTACTCCGTGGGCAAACTCATTGTCAGTTAAGTGAAGGATTGTATTAATTCTGTCAAAAGTATTAATTAGACATACTATATTTTGGTTTGAAGATATGAAAATTTGAAAAATTTCAGTCTTATTAGAGCTGCAAAACTGATTGCACATGGAAACACCAATTTAAGTCATATACAAAGTTTATTTTAATACTATCAAAATGCATTTTATGGATAAAAGAACCTCACTGTCATCTCACTCAATCATATTGAGACTCTATAAACAGCAGCCTTAAGTGAAACCTTTTGAGCTCTTCTGGACCACAATGGGCTGCACTTTCCAGCACTTTTCTCTGAGTGAGATGCCTCTCAGAACTTCTTGGAGAGTTTGTGATACTCAGAGCACTGTTGATGGATGACAGAGCCTGGGGTGATATCCTCACTTCTCAAGGCTCAACCCTTCACCCACTGAGAAGAGCCAAAACGTTACATGTGAGCATTTCTCTGATCTTAAGTAAAACTTTTCAAAATAATGTCTTTGTACATACTCCTTAATGTCTGTCTATGTGTGTATGGGGAAGGATGAAAAATCTTATAATAGGTGTATCCTGAATATCACTCTTTTGAATCTACAGTAGACCACAATACAGTTGCAATAAAACTTATTTTATCACTTTGTAAATCAGTGGTTAAGTGCTGTTCTTAAGGACACATATAATGGCATTAAATGACATTCAACACCTGTGTTTTTTGCCTTAAATTCTACTCATTTTTGTAGCATATTTCTGTAATATTAAAACTGAAACACACCTCCCACTAACCACCCTGACAGTGCAACAGTACAACAAATTTTGCATCAAGGAGGGGAAAAGGTTCACTACAGATATACAAGAAGTTATTTTAGTCATTAAGGCAGATCTTTCTGGGAGAAACGCCTCATACAAGTTCAAGCTCAAACTTTAGCATCACTTTTAGAAAAAAAAAAATAAGAACAAATCTGTCATTGGGAATCAGAATATCAACTGTAACAACACTCCCTTACGAATCTTTACTTCTGAGAAAGACTTTTATAGTTCCACCATACCTCAAACTGCTGTGAGGTAACTTGACAAGTGATTTCCAAACTGTCAAGACTTTTAACAGGAGTAGGGTAGGAGCAGATGCAGTCATAATGCTTTGCAGGAAATGTATTTTAAGCAAGTGAATATCTGTAGGCAGGTGTTTTACAATGAATCCATGCAGTTTAAGTGAGTATTGAAAGTGCCAAAATTCTACAAATTAGGCATGGAATAAGAAGAACACTTCAATTTCAGAAGTCAATAGATTTTCTTTAAATTTAATATAAGATTTTTTTCTTTTTTGCTTTATTTTTATATAGGCTTTTGTAATCCACACATTAATATCTAGTGACTTTCTACTTTACCTGTCCTATTTAGATTACCCAAAAAACCACTTCTTTTTATTTGGAGTATAAAAAGGATTAAAATCAAAATGGAAATTCAATTTTGAGAATTACCTTGGAGGACAATTCAAACTTGAAATGACATGAAGACAGGTAACTATTCACAGAGAAAGGTAATGGTTGAATTGTTGGAAGAAAGAGACAAATTTAAAGGAAGGAATAAGAGACAAATTAAAGTGAATAAGTTTTGCTTTGGAAAGAGTTTTTTCTGTCCTCTCCCAACTTTCTTATCCTCTTCATCATCCCCTGATCACAACTTCTGCAAAGTCCTGCTTCCAAATTAAAAAAAAAAGAAAATAACCCACACCAAAAGCCCCAAAAAACACCAAAAAAACCAATCCAAACAATAAAACCTAACCCACCAAAACCCCAAAAATTTTTCCCTGATCATCAAGATGGCATATTATCCCCACATTTTTTTCTTTCTCTGTTTAACCATATTTACACAAACTTCCTCCCTTTAAAACAAAGTGAAGCTTTAGCATTTTGGCAGTATTCAGAGCATTTGGTCTTTTGGATGTAGGCTTCAAAATGGAAGCCATCATGGTTAAGACATGAAACAGTCTTTTGAACTATGTTTGCTTGTTAATCCCTCTCTTTGTGTACATACATAACCAACAGTGTCAGATGAGGATGGGGGGAAGCATCATGAAAAGATATAATTTTCACCTCCATTTGCAACTTTTCAAAAAAATATCACTTAGCAGCATCTTAAAGAACAAGTGTTAGACGAGGAAATTAAAGAGATCAGAAACAAGCAATTAATAAGGATATTTTAATATAGTTTCTATGAAGTAGGAGAATTCTGATTGGAGGTTTTATTTTGTGGACCACATAATCACAGAACTAAAGAATGGCTTGGGTTGGAAAGGTCATCACAGACCATCTAGTTCCAACCCCCTCCTGGCATGAGCAGAGACACCTTTCACTAGACCATGTTGCTCAGAGCTCCATCCAACCTGGCCTTGAACACTGCCAGGAATGGGGCATCCACAGCTACTCTGAGCAACCTGTTCCAGTGCCTCACCACCCTCACAGTAAAGGATTTCTTCCTATTATCTAAATTCACCCTCTTTCAGTTTGAAGCCATTTTCCCTTGCCCTAGTCAGGGATTTTTTTTTTATAAGAAGTCTCTGCAGTTTTCTTGCTGGCCTCCTTTAAGTTTTGTAGGTCCCTCTTACTTACCAGCATCCCCCCCTGATTGGGACAACACTGAATATTGCACTGTCTGCTTCAAAACTTCTAGCTCAGAAGCAGGTTGTGATATCTAGGGAAAATATGTTCTAGCTGGTTTTTGAAATCAGAAATAAGCACTGTTGGAAGATAAAAAATTACATTATTAATGTTTGCATTATTGGAAAACAAAACAAAATTATATAAATTGGAATGTATTTAATAACTGTTCAAAGGCAAAGAAAAGAAAAAGGAAAAGGAAAAGGAAAGGAAAGGAAAAAAAAGAAAAGGAAAAGGTAGTATTAAAAATTGAAATCACGACTTTTTTCAGCCACACTAAGTTTTTAAAAATTGGCAATTCTACTTTAAAATAACCAAATAAATGACAAATTAAAATAGTTCTCTTACTTTCCAAGGACATCAACAGAGTGAAGAAGCACCTACCTGCCTCTTAAGATAAGGAGAAATCGCTGAAGGAATGAGGATTTGAAAACCATCTGATAATGCTTTTCTAATCCTCTGAGATTTTTATGCATATTAAGGTGAGTTCTGGGCAATGATATAAGTTTGAAATGGATACTTAAGAACAGTTTAACCACCACAAACATAAAAGAAATAATGATGATTATCCCAATTCCAGTGGATATGCTAGGGAAAGGATAACTACACAATATGTGGTACACAAGATAGGGCTCAGGCCATTGTTTGGGACAACAGCATTCCAGGAACATATATGCCTGGAAGTGAGCAGTTTCAGGGTTCAAATGCCAACATATTCTGAGTGCAATCTTTTTAAGACTCTGTATTATTGCGATCTAGTTGTATGAGAATTAACCTATTGAGGCAAATCCAGAACAAATAAATTGCTAATGAATTTCTGAGTGCTGCATGTGTCAAGCTAGTGATGATTGACATCTACAGAAAAAAAGATTTGCTGTAATGAATGTTCTAAGCAGAAAAAAACAAACACACAAACAAAAAAACTGCCCTCAAACCCTCACACACTTCTTAGCTATGTCATTCATTCAAATGATGAAAGAAATTAGAACTTTCTTCAACAGTGTAGGTTGTTTAAAAAACTCTATTGAAAATAATGTGTTAACGTTGCCTTTATTTCAAAGTCAGTAGTCAGTAAATGATAGAACCAGTCAATATTGTTGATACCATTACAAAGATCAAGGAAAACTGAGGAGAAAATTTTTGAAAAGCTCCTTAATATTATTCTATAGAATGAAGGTATTTTGGGTTCTTTTGCTAAGGAAAACAGGTTGCTGGAAGGAATTTCAATATTTGCTGTGAGGGGATCCTCCCTTCTGCCACAGAAATTGCTTCTTTGTGGTGTCAGAGTTCTGCATGGGGTTCAAGTTCAAACAAAATAAAAGTATCTTTAGCTGAAGAGCCAGGGTCTCAGATTAGTATTCCAAGAAGCTGAAATACAGGACTTGGTGTCAAAGAGTGGAGAAGCACTTGAAGATCTGAATATGAATACCAATACCTTAACCATACATCACTTAATTTACAATGATTTCACTTAGCTGTGCACTACATGAAAGGCACAGGCAAGTAGGAAGATGTCCTCTCTTGCAGGGCAGACTTCTAGCACAAAACAGAGAGTTTGAACAAAAAAAATGGGATCTACATTTTGACAGAAATTTTAAAAGCAAAGAGACACATAAGCAAGTTTTGATAAAATTAATTATCACTCATTAGAAGGCAGCAGCTCAGGAGAGCATCTAAACACACAGAGCAAACTAAATTTTAGAAGTGCTCATGCCCACCCCTCTGATAGGAGCCTAAAGAGAAACAGATGTGTTTGAATAACATATGAAATGTTTAACCCTGAGATGGGGTAAGAGCACAAGACAAGATAAACATAGAAAATAATAATGCCAATCATTATGTGAACAAAGCCATTGAAGACAAACACTACTTCTAAGATACCTGACAACAGATGTTATCTCAGAAATACCTTGGAAATATCCTGGAGCTGAAGCATATGCTAGGAAAGAAAGTGTTTCTTTAAATAAAACCTCAAATTTTTCTGACCTAGTTCGTCTTTGCTCTCCAAATTTTATCACTTTTATCAAAGCAAAAGTAATAGTCCCCTATATCAATATTCATTTTAATAGTTTATAAGTCTGTTTTTCCTCTGAAAATTGTCTTGTAGTTTGGGGGATGGGGGATGAGGAGGTGTCTGCTTCCCTCTGCATTGTAGAATTTGCAATGGCCAATACATCCAATATGTATTTTGATTTCCTTTTGCTGTAGTGAGTTTATGATAAGAATCATTATTTATTTCTGGCAAGCTACGTAATTTGATGACAGGTGGCTTTAGTATTCCTGGATCTGTTTTCTGAATTCTGTGAAGCTGAGGTGTCATTTTTTCCTATTCAGGAGAGTGAAAGGAAGCAACACTTTTAATATGAGATTCTGGATTATAACTGAAATTTGTATCCACAAAAGGAGAAAAACAAAAGTTTGTACTATGGCTGTTTTAACAGGAGACAAAAAATAATTTACCAGGAATGGCCTTAACATAACTGATCCTGATTCTGTGGCAGCAGAGTGCTATCTAAAGGTCTCTTCCAATCTTTATTTCTATGATTCTGGAAAGATTTGCAGAATAAATAGATTAACTGCTGAATTATAAAATATCTGAGGAATAAATTTAGGCTCTATCCCAACTTGAAAATTGGTCACTCAACAAGAAAAGTTACATTTCAGAGGTCAGAAATTGCACTTACATTGTGAGAAATAGAAAAATTCTAGTTTTTTGACAATCTCTTTTAATGAGTTTGACAATCTCTTATAATGCACTATATCTGTAATCAGAGAACAAATCACAGAATCATAAAACATCCTGAGTCAGAGGAAACCCTCAAGGCTCATTGAAGTCCAACTCATAGCCATACACAGGCAAATCCAAGAGCCACTCTACGTGTCTGAGAGCATTGCTCAAAGGCTTCTGGAAAACAGGATAATCTGAGAAACTGAGGCTGAGTTAGGCAGATTATTTCTTCCCATTGTTGCATTTTACCCCATTTTACCCCATTTTACCCCAAACTTCCATTTTAATTTTTGAATGTGCTCACGACTGTAAATTATCAGACATTTTAAAAGGGTAGCAATAAAAGCTATTTGTATTAGAATGACTGAGTACATGTTTGGTTTAACACTGAAAATTTGAGGGCTGGAGAATATATTATTTTTCAGGAGATAACTAAAGAGTTTATGACAAGTATTTTATAAACACAGGAATAAAGGCATCAATTTCTTGGCAGAAATGTTCATCCACTGCTTTAAATGAATAATTTTGAAACTATTTCTGGTTTCCTGTATAAACTTGTGTGATAAAAACTCCTCTAAAATTTGTCATCTGCCATTTCTGTACTCAGATCAGATAATTACTTTTTTTTAAAAATTATAAGTGTATAGACTGATAAATTCTCAATAATAGTTTGAAGTTAATTATAAACATAAATTAGTAATTTAGGTGCAAAATAATACATGGATAAGCATTCAAACTTCAGAGCCTTTTCAAGATCACACTAACTAAATAGTCTGAACACATTATGTGAACACATTTAAGACATCAACTGAGGTGCAGATGAAGGAGGCGATGACATTATCTTCCACTTTTGAACTTGTTTAAATCACTTTAAGTAATGAAAGATTTCTGTGAGGTAAGAAAAGTATGTCAGGGAGAGGAAGAGAGGTAAAATGCAAAAAAATGTCTCCTTATTACTAGAGTAAGAGGTAGAATTTTGGATTACTCTCTTTTATCCAGCAAATTTCCCTTTTTGGGAATATAAAGGTTTTTGATCTTTCCTAGGGCTTGCATTCAGTTATAAACTCTGGGTCAGTGACAAAATGGCACCTTCCCATAACCCTTCTCCCTATTTATATTTCAACTGTTTGTATACCATATATTTAATAGTCATGAGATAAAATATTTACACAAAACCAGGCACAAGTCTTGCCAGCCGTTAAGTGAGCTCCATAACTCCTGGGCTGGTCCTAACCATAAAAATTAATATTTTTCTTACCCCCTTCTCTGGCTTGGATGAGGTTTTTATGTGTTTCATACAAAGAAGAATAACAGAAAAGAGTAAGAAAAATTCTCTGAACTACTCATGACCTCATAATTACAGGAATTGCTGAAATAGGTGCATTTGGCTTCCCTCAGGCCATACTGTCTCACACAGTATGGCTATTAGTTAACATTTTGAAAAATTCTCTTTCTAAATTGAAGTAAGGATAAACTGAATATCTCCATCACCATTGAAGATTTTGTCCCAAATATATCAACCTGCCTTCACCTGCTTCAAAAGGGAATTCTGCCTATGAGTGTTTGCCGTGTGAGGTTCTTTGCCAGATGTCAACAGAATCTGAATGACAGACTTCAAAAGAATTTTAACAATAAATTTTGATAATTTTACCTAAAAAAAAGAAATTACTGTGGTAGAAGAAACCAGGTACCTTGCATCTCTTATTTCAGTTACAATTGCTTCTATACTGCCCTTCCTAGAGGTTTTTTAGTACCCATCTCATTGTAAAAGTGAACATTCCTTGACATTGGCTTTCTGCTCCAGACAAGAGAAATTTAAACATATAATTTCAAAAATCAGTCTACACTTGCATCACAGTATCTCACAGTTTGGTAAAGGAATTTTATGGACAACATGGTAAATTTGAGAAATACTTCTGAGATTTATGCAAGAATTTAGGAAGCAGAGGTAGAGTTTCTGATACAGATGAGTCTTCTGCTGACTCTTACCAAACTCAAGGAAGCATTTAACTCAGGTATCTCAAATGAATATTCAAGAACTTCTCTTAAAGCATGTAATTAATGCTGAGAACCTTCAGTTCCTGAGTAAATCTCACCCTCATTTCTCCATTCCCCTAACCCTCCATTTCAAAAATCTGACATCTAAATATGCAGAAAAATCTCTTAATAAATCATAAAAATATTTCAAAATCAGCAAAATTGCATAAAAATAAGCAATATATTATCTTTTATATTCTTAGTGTTTGAGAAAATGTCATTTCACAATGATAGTGTGAGTCTGAAATAGATGGTTGATTCATTTGAAGTTATTTTGGGGATTCTTTTTGGCTGTGCAGTTACTTGCTGAAAAGAAAAAACTGAGAATGGAGATTCATAAAAGTGATGTGTGGAAAATGCTGTTGAGCATTGCCTTCCAAATCTGAGATTCTACCAGACAGTAGTTGCTTGGTTGAGTGCCATTTTTGTACTAGCTAGCAAAGAGAGACACACCTCTTTCAGGTTTCAATAATTTTCAATATCAGCTGAATTAATCTTCTCGTTTTCTCAGCATAATTTTCTTTAACACCCTTACCTTAGGAAATAAGTTTATTGTCCTCACCTTACAGATATGAAATCTGTTTATATAGAAGAAATAGAATTGTTGGGTTGGTTGTTTGGGGTTTTTTTCCTCTTTTTTGATAGGTCTACTGCCTTTGCTCTCATGACAGAAAAGTCACAGAAGTATTTTTGAAAATAGACTTTCAGTTTTTCACTCTTCATTTGACATTTTCAGATGCCATGTTAGTTCCTTTTAATCTTGATAGACATTGGATTTCTATTTTAAATTATTTTAAACACCCTGAAATACTTTGGTATATTTTAGACTTGAAAAAAAAAGTTAAATAGTTACTTTAAATGATCATGTCTCAGTAGTTCTTAAAAAAAGAAATCTGTCTTTCTGACTCTGTCTGACAAGTTGCTTGAATCCTGCAGGGCATATAACCATTCCTACCCACATTGTCAATGACAGCAGCCTGTAATTAAACTATTTGTTTGCATTAATTGCAAAAACTTCACATGAGTTTATAATTCCCTGCTGAAAGGAATGGTTTTCCACAGACAAGATAATTAAATTCTACATATCAGACAACTATGAAGCTATTTATTCTTTTCACATGCACCTTTGGCCTTTACTTCAGCTGAATACATTACAGGAGGTTTCAAGTATCCTCAAACCACCACAAGTTAAGTGAAAGCTTTGTTTTGTGTTCCCAGTTGTCAATAGATTGTTTTGGTAGGGTTGGCTTTTGTGTGCCTGTGTTAGCTGCAGGAGTGCCTTGTTTCAAAAGAGACTTTACTGTAGAATACCTTTAGATGAAGAACCCAACCTCTTCATTTACACCTCAATTGCATTTTTATCACCATTCCTTTCTGGCTGGTGTATTTGCTCTCTCACTGTACACAGTTTCTGGTGTATATCTTATGAAACCCAATGAATTTCATGGTCTTTTTGAAGCAATTTAGTGAAAGAGATCAATTATTTTTAATGTGATGATACATGCAGTTATCTGACACCTACAATAGAGACACTGAATTGTCACTCTGCAGACTTTCATTCTTCTTGCCAATATATTTTTTCCCTCAAAATCTCACATAAGTATAGTTCAAAAAATTTCTTTCTTTAGATGATCGAAATTAATTTTATTTAATTGGATTGCATCAAATCACTTCAAAAGAAGCAATTTATGCACCTGAGCCAGCAAATAATCATTGCTGGTGATGTCAGCCAGATTATGAGATTTGGGTAGCATGTTATTTCTGTTTTCTTGAGATTAATAATACTGACTGAAATTTTCACCAGTTCCTGAGAAATTGTCCAAGAAGACTGGGAGAGCAATCTTCTTGTGGACAAGGGTTGCCTGTAAATAACTAGAACTGAAATGATAGTGAGGCTGTTCTTCAGAAGCCTAAAGCTAGAATCTGAGTGAGAAAAATGAGAATTTGCCACTCATTCAAAAACTATAGGTAGATACATCCTTTTATCTAAGTAAGAAAAGGAAGATAATATAAACTGACATCAAAGCAGAGCTCTAAACAAAGTTCTTGTGAGAGCAATAAATAATGAATGGTACATAAAAATGAATTCCTTGTCTTTAAATAGGGTTAAATATAATAACTATACTCACTTTGTAACATTTGTATTATAAATTTCATTATTACTTTCCGATTTTTTCTGTTACATTTCAAAATACTACCCACAAGAGTATATTTTGATATTTACTGACAAAATAAAATTGTATGTATATTAGTGATATAATTACAAAAACATTTAAAAATTCCAGAAGATAACTGCATTTCTTTGAAGCGTTAAGATAGGTTGGACAATTTCAGTTGGAAGGTAGCTACAATGATTGTCTCATACAATTGCCTGACCAATTCAGAGCTGAACAAGTTAAATTTATTCAGGGCATTGTCTAAATGCCTTTAAACACTGAGAGGCTTGGAGCACTAATGACCTCTCTAGGAATCTTGTTCCAGTGTTTGACCATCCTTGTGGTAAAGAAATACTTTTAATATTCAGTCTAAACCTCCCTCCTGCAGCTTTGAGCCTGCTGACCTAGACTTTGACATGATTCAGATTTGATGGTGTGATACAGTGTGTCAAAGAAGCCAGAACAGTCGATCATGGCATGCAACTAAAGAAACCTTTTTCACCCATTAAAAAGCATACTAAACAAGGCACAAATAATATTTTCTTATCTTTATCCCAGACAGGCTTATTAAAGTAAAATAATTAGCAAGATGATTGAAACATTTTGTAACACTGTACTGTTTTGGTTGGGATAGAGTTATTTTCTTTCAGCAATTTGTATGGGGTTGTGCTTTGGACTTGTGATGAAAACAGTGTTGGTAACACAGTGCTGCTTTTTGTTATTGCTGAGCAGTGCTTGCACAGCCTCAAGGCCTTCTCTGCTCCCCACCCACCTCACCCCAGCAGCAATTAGGCTGCCATTGTGTAAAATGGTCCACAAAAGAGGACACAGCAGGGGCAGCTGACCCCAAATAAACCAAAGAGATATTCCATACTATGTGGCATGAGGCTTGGCAATAAAAGCTGAGAGGAAGAAAGCAGAAGAAGAGGACAACTGGAGTGCTGGCATTTTTCTTTCCAGCTGACCATTATACTTGATGGAGCTCAGCTCTCCTGGGGGTGGCTGAACACCTGCCTGCCAAGGGAAAGTGATGAATGAATTTCTTGTGCTTTTTATACACACAGAACCTTTGCTTTCCCTATTACACTGCTTTTATTTCAACCCAGTCTATTGGGTTGAAATAAAAGCAGTGTAATAGTCTATCTTCTATTTCTCTCCTCCAGCCCACTGTGTGAGGATTGAGCAAAGAGCCTTATGGTACTTAGTTGTTTATGAGGGTTAAACCATGAAAAACAAATTTTAACATCATAACAGCAACAATATATGGGTTTTGACACAACATAAATACAGCATAAATATTTTATTAATCTGTTACTTCAAAGGGATATATTTGGGATAGTTGCACAAATGATGTACAGGTCAACTTGTTAGTAATATCTTTAATGCATAAAGGATAAAGAATAGGTAGGAAAGTTGCCTGTGGAAACCAGGTTTTATCTTGCAGATTAATCAGGAAAGAAATCTAGTGAAACCAGAACCAGTTCTGGTCCTAAACATAGGATGAACTGTATAAGAGCAGATGAAACTACAATTTTACATTCTGGGGAGTGGGGAGAGGGACCCAGAGCATAAAGAATGAGGAAGATCCCACTTGCAGTGCTGCATCCAGTTCAGAAGGCCCCAGCACAAGGCCTTGGACATATTTAAGCAAGTACAAAGGAGAGCCACAGAGGTGATCCCAGTCCTCCAGCAAAAGTGCTCATCACAGGGAAAGGAAAAAATTCAGTCTGCATTGTTCAAGGTGTGAGGTTGTCTTTCAGCTTTCTCAGCATATTAGATTAACTGCTGTGCCAAAGAGAAAAAAACTTTAGAGAGAGCAGAAGACTGGATAACTAGTGCTCTGTTTAGGAATATTTCTCATGGATTTGTGAAGCAGATGTAACATTAAAAAAAATTCTATCTGGATTGGTGTTAGATGTTAAAGCAGCAGGGTAAGTTGCTTGAACAGAGGAAAGCAAGATTTTGTGCCATAAATAAATTACAAAACATAAACTCTGTTTTGTCCCACCTTGGTTTTTGTTAGGAAAGTGTCCTGCTTTTCACTCAGAGACAGAGAAATGATCCACCAACATCTGCTATCTATCAGTAAGAAAATAGGAGTCCAGCCATATTGTGTAAAGTTTTCCTTAATAATATATACCTCAAGTTGTTTGTCAGGGACATGAATTGTATTTCACTGCTCCATATGAACTACTCAACACAGAGCCCTGAAAACAAACCTGTCTTTCCCTTCTCTTGCCCTGATGAGCAATTAGCAGTGCAGTGGGCTGTAATGGAAATAACAATGGATGAGGATGGCCTTTGTAACCCGGTGGGACATGAAGCATGAGTAAAGACAAAATGGTTTTTACAGGGGTTTTCCACATCATTCAATTCAAATGCAATTTTTTTAGTTGTTCTGCTTCCAGTTCTCTCAGTTGTCTTAGGAAAGAGCCGTTCCTCAGCTGCCTTGAAGGAGAAAGTGGGTAAAGGATTCTGTCTGTAAATTCAGCTCCTATTTTACAAAGTTCTATTAATTTCTCATTGCTGCATTTCTTTGTCATCCTTTAACCTTTTCCTTCCCGTTTTTCTTCTCCACATACACATCTTCCCTATTTGCCAAGAAAATTGAATGTCTACCTTTTGGGAATTGAGTTTTATATTAGAAAAGTTTTCTTAAAGTATGTCTTTCATAGAAGCATTTAATTAAGAATTAATAATGGACCTTCTCTCTTAATTTAATATTGAATGTTTTTAAAAATACTTAATGAAGATTCAGAGGTAAATTCAAGTCCTTTTCTGATTAATTTGAAGCTGCAAAAACTATATATTATGCTGCAATAAATGTTAGTTTTTAGAAAATATTAATTATCTTTTCAGGTAATGTTGCATTCAGAGAAAACTGAGCTTAAACCACAAAGACCTTACTTAGTTAAAGAATTTCATCAGCACAAGCAAAACTTCAAGTTATCTGGCACAAAAAAATTCCATAAAATCTGCATTTGCTAATGTCTTTGGATCATCTGTTGGAGGATTAAGTGGATATTGAACTAAGCATCTGAAATTTTGTACTTCTAGAAGACCAAAAAACATTTGGTAATTTTCAAATTGTATGATTCCCCTTGTAAGTGTTCTATATAAGATGACAGATGTATTATCTACAGAAACTTGAATAAGGAATTTTCAATTTGGAAATCTTGTACTCACTTTAAAGCCATGTGTATTTGAGATCCCTTTTGTTTTAAGAAATACATCCACTTCCTATTTTAAATTTGGTTTAGATAGAAATTTTAGTTCCTTTGTGTATACATATTTCTATATTGGCTTTATATTACACGATCAGTGCAAATGATAATCTCAAAGTAGAGAGTGATACATCCCACTGTGTATACACTCAAATTTATTTCTTATTTAACACAGTTTACACTGCTTTTGTGACTATAACACAAAGTGCAAAAGAGTGCCACAAAAAAGCCCATAGTTAAATATATGTGCCATTCTTGGAGCCAAATTAAAAATAATAGCTAGTTATTAAATTGTCTCCTGAATGGTTAGAAAAAAATAAAACTACTGCCTTACCAGACAAGAATCATAAATATTGTGATATGGTGGGAGCAAGGTCTCCTGAGTTAAAATAAGTTATTTTGTTTTATAAAATATTGCACATATATTACCAAAAATGGAAACAATATCAAAAGAAGACATTAATCATCAGTTTATACCTGTAATATAGATGTCAACATATTCCCATAGAAATATTTGAATTAATTCTTAGTATTATCTTCCGCAGGTAAAGATTATTAAGTAAGAAAAATGAAAATTTGTTATCTCTTGTCCTGTTTTACTCCAATTTAATGTGTGCACAAGAATCACATTAGATTTGAATGGCAAGTGCTCTTTTTGAGTGATCAAACTCTGTAAGAGATATAAATGGCCACTCATATTGCAGAATAAGATTTCAAGACTGCATCACTTTCTAGGGAACAAGACAAGTGGTATAGTCATTAATTCAGAAAAAACATAACTAAATGCATTTAGAAGAATGACAAACAAGGAAAATTGGGTCACAGAAATTAGCATCACATAACAATATTGCTACTCAAGCTGCAAATCAAACATATGGCTTTTCTTTATCCTTGAACATACATTTACTCTGTATAAAAATATGACACAAAGTTCTCAGTGTCCCAGTAGAAAAGGTAAAAAAATCTTATATTGACATTGCGGAGCATTCAGCATGAAAATAATGGGTAAAAACAAGGTGCAACAGAACCTGGAAATAATTTCAAAACTTTTCCAGTTTCTGCTATATTTGATCTGTTCTTGTAAGAATGAAATTATTCAAAGGAAAGCCCAGCTGTCATTATTCAAAAATATATTTAGATTAAACTTAATATTTGGGTTATATTAGAATCAAATCAAGAGTTAGAAACTGACTTAGGATGTTAAAAGTTAAAAGTATCTTAAATCCCTACAGAAGTCATTTGGGAATTAATGTCTTTTCCTATTTAAGGACTGCACATTAGTCAGCATCATCTATATTTTAAGTTAAGGTTATAACAATGTAAGGCAGACTTCTATATTTTTTCAATAGCCTGGATTTTCTTTGAAAGAGTTGTATTTGTTTTTGCTTTCTGACTCTATGTGTCACCAACAAATTTAATGTTTTGCAGTTGATAAGACTGTAGGAATTAACACTATTTGGCAAATGTGTCTCTCAAACTACACTGAGGGCATTTAAATTGTGCTAACAAATAAATCATTTCACTTTTCAATCTCGCTAGAGACTATGCTTTATACACACATTTTGTATTATAAATCTTTTATCACTCTGACATCAATAGAGATGCAGCCCCTACTGAATGGTTAAACAGAAACTTTGAGTATGTAATGAAATTCTTTTATGTCTTCCAAGTTGCAGATCTCTTACCCTGCATTTATAAGAGTAAAGTGTCATCTTAACCTTCCATAATCCCACTGAGATATAGTTATATTCCATTTGCTAATTTTTTTTAAGTGACTGTGTTTAAAACATGGAGGAGTTTTTGAGAAGGGTTCAGTGACACAATTTAATATAATTATAATTTCTAAAATAGGAATATTTAAATAATTCTATAACACAGCTTTTACAATATTCTGCTTTTGAATTGTCTCCACATTACAACAGTTTGACAATCTCCATCATATCTATCTAGTTTTCCACTGAGTAAGCAAAATCCTATGCCACATGTCTATGAAAAACTTGGGAGAGGCCTTTGTCTAAATTTAAATTTCCAGTGACTGTCAGTGCCACTAATTGGAGATAAGAATGCTTACACAGAGTTTCAGGCTGCAGGGGAACATGCATTCTTTCAGAATTGTTCTGTATCATAATTATCCAGAAGTGAGCAATTAAATCTAGCAATCTGGGAAACCATTCTACGAGAACAGGTGGGTGAGCTGTGAGATGAAGGTAAGAAACCATTGAATAGAGACAAGAAGTGCCTATTCCCACAAACTGATCTACAGAGTTTTGAGAGGTAATTTTATTTTCTGTCACTCAATGATCTCAAAATAAAATTTACAGAAAACAGAAGTGTTACCAAAGGCATTATTTTGGAACACACACATCATTTTGAAAGCTCTTAGTGGTTTTGAAGGCAGACATAAAAACAGAATAAAAAAGGTTTTGAGGAAAAATACAAGATATATTTAAAACAGTAGAAAACTGACAAGAAACAGTATGCAGTATTTTAAAGCTTAAGAGCTAGCAGTCCATTTCATTGCAAGAGTATAACAAGATGATTATGCTCAGTGACAATGGACCTGAGAGATTTCCTGCTTTATCACCTTGCAACATCAGGGATGTTTGCAGTGGCACTTCTTGAAACACTGCAGAAAAGGTGGTGGTGTTGCTTTAATTAAGTCACTAATCTGACAGAGGAGCATATTAATTGCATCTGGCCCCATGAGCCAAGCTCCACTATGGGATAAGCACATGGATTTGATTATCACAATAACAAGAGAACTGGTAATGTAAACAAGAAAGAATAATAGTGTCAGCTATGCTGTGAGTTTTCCTGCAAGGTCTGTCTAGGTTCAGGCTCATTAACAGTAAAACACTGCCTTCTTCCTGGCCTTCCTGTGGGTCACAGTCTTGGCAATTGCATTTGGAAGACAGAATACAGCACCAGCCCACACATAAAATACAGACAGACCACATGATGAGATATATTTTATAGGTCAGGCCAGCAGGTTCGTAGGCTTACAATCAGCCGAGCTTGTACAGAGCCACCTGAATACAAATAACTGAAAACAAATTGAAAGGCAGCAGTAACTGACAAGAGCAAGAAGTCCAAAAAAATGGTGGCTGAAAATATTTTTTCCAGGTAATGTTTTAGTTGGAAAAATGCAAGTCCTTAAAAATGCAAATGTTCATAAAAGCTTATGGATTTTTCTTTTTTGGTGGAAAAACTGTCAAAAAATATTATTGTTACTTTGGTGTTTCATTTCAATATTAAATAAATTTGCTTCAATAAGATAAATAAACTTTAATTCATGTGTATTTATTCTGAATTCTTTTTTCAGATTATATCTTATATTACATAATATTGTAAATACATTAGGTATTTATATTAATTATAGCATTTGAGTGTCATTGAAGCAATGCTTTTCTAAGATAAAAATGACTATTGCAAGTAGATGATTCATCACTGTCAAAACTCAGGAGCAGAACATCAACATACTAATGTTTAGAATTCCTACTTTAGAAGTTTTATGTTCTAGTTTTTCTTTCTAGTTTTGAGAAGGATAACCCAAAAATACCAAACTATCAAAATTTACAGCAAAATTATATTTTCATTTTTTTTACAGAAATCTGTAGGAGGCAAACAGGGAACAAAATAAGTAAGAGATTTCACCTCTTCCTGCAGTATCAGTGCTATCTGTAGTCAGGTATATTGAACTGTCTTCTCAATACTGGAGAAAATTTTTCAAATTAAAGGAAAGGTCACCAGGTTTTATGAAAGAAAACACATTGTTTTTGGGGGCACTCGATTCAGCTATATGAGGACTTCATAAATTCTTGAGAATCCATATGTATAAAGAAGTTTTAGGTTTAAATTTTTTTTTTTTTTTGCACAAATGACTCTTACTTCTCACTCTCCAGTCACCTTGCTGTGAAGCTTAACAGTATCTATTTCAGGATCTTCTAAAGCAAAGTTTCTAAAATGATAGGAGTTAAGAATGCATATTTTTCAAAGTGATGTTTTTATTCTCAGAATGTGATGAGGACTTATACACCTCAAGAATTTATTTGCTTAGCTTTTAAATAGAAGGTTTCATCACCAACAAACACGCATCAGTTTATACTTGGGAGCTAGTTAGGTGTAAGTTTTTGAAGAAGGCAGAGCCAGCTTTTCAGCAGGACTAGGCAGGCCACCTAAAATGACATTTGTCTCAGGCTATAGAGGTGTCAAATGTCATTGTCTGTGGCTTATCTATATTTAAGACTGCTTATTTCTGACAAACATCTCTTTCTAAATTTGAAATTTGTGTAAGTCAGAACATAAGTATTAAGATAGAAATTTATGAATCATAACTCCAGAGTCAGATTATCAGTAAATAAATATTAAAGACAATATATAACATTGAGCAAATTATTCTGCTAGTATGATAACAGAAAAATAAGGAACTCTGCTCTTGTTTCATAACAAAAAAGATCCTAATTATCTGCTCGCAGGAAGTAGGTTTCCAGAACTTCTTAGCCAAAGCATGGATCTGGGCATAACAAACACACATTGTATGTCCTTTTTCTGGAGTGTTTTTGTTGGTGAAAAAATAAAATCTAGACTTTCCTGAGAAATATTTTAAACATTACAGTTTAATGAAAAGAATGCATTGACCTTAACTGAATGTTGCCAGCATATGAATTGAGGATAAGATTGTCACAATACTCTGTTTTTCTGTATGCTATGATACAAGTACCACACTAGTAAATCTTCTAGACACATGAAAAGTTTAAGGTATATATAAAAGTTTTTTAGCCTAAGTAGAGTCAGGGCTTTCCATCTGTGGGAAAATCTTTAGTAACAGAATTTCTGAGATAGATTTGATCCCACTGATGGTCATTACTGGGAAATGTCTCTTTAGTTACATTCTGGAAATGCCATTTTTCAGGGTTTTGCATGTACTGAAATCTGGAGATTTTAGGCACAGAAACTTTTATAGTCTCAGGTGCCAGCAGATTAAATCAAACCTTGCCCAGATGCCTCTTCTTCTGAGGATATAGTTTCTAAAGAGGACTTAAACAGCTATGTCCAAGTCTGTATCTCATGATGGGATGCAGTGCATGGATCTTCAAGGTAACACTGTCATTTCCACATTATATACTTCCAGATCACATTGCAACTCTAGCTTAGGTGTGGAAGCAGTATGGGTGGATCTGCAGCATCCATAAATGCTGGAAAGCCATCCTTAGTAGCTAGAATATTATCACAACTGAGCTGTTTGCTGAAGCAGTCTTTTACAGGGACAGCTTGGGTTACTCTTTGCAGCACTTCTCTGTAGACACATTCTACATCACTTAGATGACCTGGAAAGGTAGCTTTGGCCTTGTAGCTTTATGTAGGAGTGAATAATTTATGTGTGAGCTGTTAATGCTTGAATGTTTCGGTGGGAGCACTTCTCTTTCATAAAATAATGTTCACTAATTCAATTATGGAGCTCTTCAAACAGTAGGACTGCCTTCCCTTTTCACAGTTAGAATGCCAAGATGCCTGCAGGTAGATAGGTATGTCTGTCAGTGATCAAAGCACCCACTGTGCAGAAATGTGCTTCAGAATAAACATTTCTGATCTTGAAAGTCAACAGAGTTTAACGGCAAGATACACACTATATGCTTTAGGCAGCTAGTTTTGGTATTGAAACACCGGAAAATCCAGCACCTAGCTCTTTCTGGGCAGTACAAACCACCTTCTTTAATAATGTGGCCTATCTGTTTAGTCAATGGCACAAGATTTGGTTCATTGAAGAGGCAATTTTAAATAGCTGAGTTCCCTGGTCTTTAAATTGGCTGCACACAGATCTCGAACTCTTTGACAGGAAAGATTAAGTTGGAAGGTGCCTGATCAGGGGCATATTCTGAATCCCAGGGCACAGACCTGGAGCTAAAGAACAAGAGCCAGCCTGCAGAGACTCTGCTTCAGATTGCTTCATCCTTAACTAAGACCAAGGAAAAAAATTAACTTTATTAAGGCGTACAAAGAACTTGAGGCAATGTTACTGCTCTGTACAAAAGCCTAGTAGACTGAACAAAACCACAAAAGAGTCTAATTTCTCAGCATGAAACCTCACCTCCCATTTACCAACATTTGAGCATATTGTTCAAGCAACAGGCATGGCATAGAGGATAGATACTGGGCTGTATGCTCCTCCTTCCATGTTCTTTCTCCTCTGCCCACATCTTGAAACTGATGCTGTGTAATGAGAAATGCAAGTGACCTGGGGCTAGGCCAGCAGCAAGCAAAGGTGAAAGGAAGGGTAAGACTGGTAATCTGCAATTGGAAGGTTCCATTCTGCTAAACAAAACAGAACATAGTTCTGCTCACAACACTGATTGTGTATTTTCTATCAGAGTCATTGGACAAAACCCAGAAATAATACGAAGGACTAGAAAGTCGTTTTGGATAGAGGTTGCTGTGCTTTATAAATAAAATTATGTTGTCTGTCTTTTTAGACATACTTAGAGAACCTTTGCCGGCTGGAGTCCCTCTGAGATTCAGGTTAGGCTCAACACTTCTCTTTCATGGATCTCAAGCACGCAAAAGCTTTGTTGTCCACAGCGGAAGTGCTTACAGGGAGAGTCAGTGAAAGGAACTGCTTTAGGAATTTTTTTGAAACCCCATCTTTTCCATTTCACCTAAGTTCAACTCAAGCATTCTGATGGTTTTCAAAACTTGTATTGCTTTGTTAAAGTGTAACTCTATGTTTTTTTCTAAAAATGAAGTTTAAAGAGACTGCTGGGAAAAAAAAATCACCTTGCACACATTCCCTGCATCTGCATGCTGGGCACACACAGTGCATTGGTATCAAGAGGAAGGTTGCACTTCATTCACATTTTCTTTGTAAGAGCAGAATTACAGTTTCTTTGTGCTCAGAAGCTCGGGGATTAATCTCTGGCTATCTGGATGCAGACAGTCTGGGACCCTTTAGAGCAGACTGCAGCCGCATCAGGGCTGGACAGACATTTGCTGAATGGAGCAGCAGTTTGTACAAGGATGGCAGCATAATAAGGGATGGTAATAAGGGATGCTCTATCACCTGCAAAAGCTCTCTGAGAACAATGTGAGCTGAAGTGAAAGCTGGGTTCTTTCAGCATTCCAAGGGGACCAGTCCAATTTTGCTATGTGGAAGCCCTTACAATTTTCATTGAGACATCTTTTTTACTTCATGTTTGTATTCATTCTCTCAGTCTGTGAGGGCAAATGTTGGATGCACCACTGTGTTACAGTTTGCAGATCATTTCTGGAAGTTAAACAGCTCATTGGTTCACATCATACCCTCTTTACCATGAGAGACCTGACCAGTCCCACTACTAGCACATCAATAAGTAGGCAAGTATAATCTTTTAATCTCACAGCCAGTAAACTTTTTTATGCTGCATCCTTTACTGTATCAGAACTCTAATACTGCCTCATAAAAAGGTGGAAAAGTAAATAGTCTGCCACATATCACCACATGTGTCAGCAGCCATCAGCTCCCTAAACACTTGACCTCAAAGAAAATGGTTTAGACTATATACACAGCACACTATCCCCTTCTAAAGACTTTCCTGAACTACTTCACACATAGCAATATTTTACAGACACCTTATAGATGCTGCTCCACTTCTGCATAAAACTACACTTTATGCTGTGTATGCAACCAGGCACAAAAAATCCTATGATGATGATGATATCTTATTCATACTTAGCACCCACCTACACATCAGAGATTAAATCTGTATTTAAAATCCACTTACTTGTCTTTACAGAGGGACATCTTCCCTCAGTAGTGATAATGGAAATGGATTGGAATTCCTGCCTTCAAGTTTACTAGTATTTCTGGATATTTACTGGTATCTCTGTGATCACATACTATGTGTGTGGCAGAGTTACAGAGCAGTTTGTTGTCCGTAGTCTGCACAATTTTTATTGTTCTAATACAACTGCTAGAGGAAAGGTTTTATTTTCTAGATGAAGAGGGACAGGATAAGTACTTTTATATAAGTAACACTACCACAATATATGAAGTTTTGGCTGGAAGAGCTTACAGTGTGGATGTAACATTTACAGAGTTCCAGCTAGTACCAAACCAGACTGAAAAATTTAGCAAGCATCATGGCATCAGTTTGGGTCCTGAAGCAGTATATGACCATTTGCATAATGTTACATCAAAATAAAACCTCATCTTTCAGAAAGTACTTTGCTAGGAAAAGAAAACACAAGGATAGTGAAACACACTTCAGCTAACTTACTATTTCCTTAGCTCATTTCAAATACTCAAATATCATTCATAGAGAAAGAGCAGGGAGAAAGATATTCTCCCAAGTGAAAGACTGACCTTGTTATATCCTTACAGTCTAGTGGAAACTTCCTTTATTCTTTCTGTAGGCAGATCCAAATATAGTCTGTATGCAAATGAAGGGAGAAATTAAGTACACAAGGTCATATTCCACTACCTTCCCCCTTTTGGAGCAATGCACACATCATCAAAGTGTGATCTATCAAGAAGGTACTTTCTATACTTTCTCTCTTTTACTAGGTTATAGAGGGAGGAATTGTTAACTGTGGCAAGGAAAAGACCAGAATCAGCCCCAAAACTTTTAATATGGGTTTGCTTTTTTGTAATTTTAAAAACAAATAATCTATATTTGTTAGATTAGCAATAAGCAGCTATTTGCAACCTTTCAGCATTTCAAAGTTCTGATAAAAAGGGTTTGTCTATAAGTGTGTCTGAACTTAACTGTCTTTCCCTTTTTAGTATGCAGTAGGTCATTCACATGTTAATCAGCTCTCTGCTTTTGAAAATTTTGATTCTGCTACAAAACTCAATTGTTTAGATAAAGACCAGAGGTCTGCAGATTTTGCACTCAGTATAGTCAAGGATTAGCTTGGTGACACTGTATTAAAAACTATTATCCTAAAAATGGAGCTCTTTCAGGACACAGCACCAGTTGTAAATCTGGTGGTTTATCTGTGAGACAATGGGTTATGCCAGGACACAATGTAAATCTAGTTTTGTGTTGATTGACAAGGTTCCTGAAATGTGTTATTATCTTGTTCTTGGACACTCCAGACTTTTCCAAGGACATGAAAATTATTTAAAGGGATATGTTCAGTTAGGACATATAAACAAAAACAGGAGCTTTTTTAATCTTTTTATAATTTTTACTGAAAATAGACATTGAGGAAATAGAGAACAGGCAATTGGCATTATCTTTACTGTTTTTAGTCACAACCATTTATTTGAATATTTTTCAAGAAAATAAATAATGTGAAAACAAAAGCTGTTTTAGCAATGTTTTTATATCACCTGTTTTTCAAGGGAATATGTGCTTGCAGGCATTGTAGTCAAATTTTGCCACTTGGATATCTAGGATCTTCTATTGAATTTTCTAACTGAGCCCTATAGTTTCAATTTTTATTTTATTTTCTAGCGGGAATATAAAATTACTCTGTGACATTTCACCCCCTATGAGTAATGTTATGAGTGGAAAATATTTCTATTCAACAAGAAAGAAAGAAAGAAGAAAGAAAGAAAGAAGAAGAAAGAAAGAAAGAGAAGAAAGAAAGAAAAAGAAAGAAAGAAAGAAAGAAGAAAGAAAGAAAGAAAGAAAGAAGAAAGAAAGAAAGAAAGAAAGAAGAAAGAAAGAAAGAAAGAAAAAAGAAAGAAGCTTATCCAGTTGTATTGTTAAGAGGATATATTGGCTTGAATTGAACATTTATATTTCAATGAAAAACACTCCTTCCATAAGAAGGTCTGATCCCTTTACCCCTCAAATATTTGCAGCAGCTCTGATAATGCTAACAGCACTTCTACCAGTCTTGTCAGCAGTGCTAACTGTGAGAAGGTCCCCAAACACCACTCCACTTAAGAAACGTGTACAAACACAACATGACTGCTAAGCCAGCAGCCCAGTAGCCAAGAGAAATCCATCTCGCCTGGATTTCTCTTAAAGCTGAATTTCATTGCCCACTTTCATGCAAGTTTACAGCACCTGAAATAAAATATTGGTGCCATTGCCCTGCCATATGTTAAGCAGAAAATATTTCTCTTGTATTACACAAAAAACAATTTTTTTTTAAAGTTTTATTGTTAATATCAGATCTTGATAAATTTCTGGAGTTAATGATGTGTCTTAGAAAGTGTCATTTTAAAATTTCTGTGCAGCAGGGTTTTCTAAAGTAGCGTATTCAACACAGAAAAGAAGCTAGGAGAAAGGAGGAGGTGAGGAACACAAGGCACTTGAAAGAAAAAAAAAAGATAAACCAGAGGATTATTTTCCTGATCATCTATTCTTAAAGACATTTCCCTTTGTCAAAAAACCTATTTAGTAATAAAATATGGACTAATGTGATTCTAACACCTAGGTTTTTGGGTTTTTTTAAATTTATGTTTTAAAGCAGTATTTTAATTAGAAACCAAATAGAATTCTAATTCATATCTAATGAAATGAATGATACAAGGATAAAAAGCACAGGGAGACTAAATAGAGGATTCAGTTTCTTCTCTTACTGTTCTGTTTTCACAGAAAGCAAGCTATTACTTCAGAATTATATAATTTCTAGTGGAAATAAAAATAGTTCTTTATGTTTAAATTATTAATATCCCCTTTTTAAACTATTCAGTTGTTTAGTTTGGGGTTTTTTTTGGGATTTTGCTTTTATCACCAGTTCAAATTAACAAGTTTACTGAGAACATAGCTACTATGGGGAAATACTTAAGAAATCATCCAAGATGGAGAGAACATGAACAAATTTATTTTTTTATATTGCAGTTTTAATCTTGTTTTGTGTGTCTGTCACCATCTCAAAATTACATATGCCACTAATTGATTTTATTTAGCATACACTTAGTAACTACATTTGGTGTTTAAATCACCTAAGTCATCCAGCACAGAAAAACAGTGATTAGGTAGACATTGTGATGTATCTTTGGATTCTTCATGGCAAACCACTCAACGAGGTTATTTGCTACTAAGACATAGCCATCTAACTTTTATTTGTAAATGTGTGGAGTGAGATGCTTCATCCCAACCAGCAATTGAAGACGCAAGCTCTCACTCTGTTGTCCTAGACATGTCCATGATCTCTGGAAATTACCCACCTGCGGGCTTGGGTACTCATGCTCTTCAGGTAACATGGATGCATCATTTTTCCTACTTATTCACTACTTCCTCAACAACAGCAAATTCTAATTTTACCAGTTTCATGCAAATTTTCAGTTCTCTTTTCTAGATTTAATAGCAAAATCACAGATTTATTTTATAAACTTAGGGTAAAGCTTATATTACATTATAATTACACTTCTGTAAGCAGATTAAATAGGTATGTTTATACATATGCATATAGAAAAAATTCATCACTAATTTAAATTTAACAGGACTTCCTCCTAGCATATGTGGTACTTTTCACCTGAGCTTTCCTATATATCTCAACTTCATCCTACAGAATTGCTGTAGTTCCTTTCTAATAAAATAAATACTTTAGAAAAATATCTGATCCCAATCCAAAGATGGTCCACAAAAATACAAGCCAAGAAAAATCAGCAATATGTAGCAATATCACAATACAATGACAAAGAAACATTTGCATTTAATCCTCTTCAACAAAATAACATCCATTGTATTTCGACCCTTCCTCTTTTTGACAAATTTCTCAGCTTTAACCATATTTAGGTATGAAAAGAGCCTTGTAGTGTGGAAAGATGATAGTTACATGACAAAGGCCACATAGACATGCTCTGATAGCTGAGAATTGGAAAAGTACCTGACCCAGTTAATCTGTGGCCCTGCACCTTCAAGGATGCTCTGGCCTTGAGTATAGCTGTAGTCTGATAGCAGGATGATGTAGCAGAGAGCGAAGCAGGAGAAAAGGGAGATGTAAGTCCTAAGGAATGAGGGAGCAAGATAAGAATTGATATTTATAGTATAACCAATAGACTGCTGAGCTTACAGAATATGCATGAGCTTATTACTTGTTGTGCATAAATGTCTGATGCTCTAATCAATAAATGAAGCTTGCTGAACTCTCACATTGAGCGTCCCAACTTCCCTCACTACAACATTGTTGTTTTTAGCCAGATAAGTAGCAAAAGATGGCACCAGTTTTGGACAATCTCTGTCAGCTTGTTATTGTTATGAGTCTGAGGATTCATTAACTCCATCAAAAATCATGAATCAGTAACTCTTCTGCTAACCACCACACACACACACAAAAAGGTATTGCCTCAATTAGTGGCCATGAGATAACAGGTGAAATCCAAACACGATCCTGAGATTAGCAGTTGGTTACAGCATGTCATTTATAGTGTCAGGGAAGTGTTTTGATCCCTGTATGTACCATTCTTTTAAGAGTGTGACTTCACTGAACTATAGCTTGAACAGTCACCATGTGTGGGAGAATAGATTGTAGAAGATCAGGAACGGGGCTGCGGCTGAGCCTCATCCTTAATGGGGTGCAGCTGTATGAAGTAGGTGGACAGCAGTGAAGGAGAAGTAGCATGGAATGCTGATGTCTATTGACCAATTACACGAGTAAAAGGGTGTACAGGTGTTATGCATGTGAGAGAAAAGGTATAAAGAGTTAGGAGGATAGAGGTACTGTTGTTGGAGCTTGCAGGTTGGGCTGCAAAAGGAAGGAGTCAGTGTGCTGTGGTCTAGCCCTTGGGATTGCAACAGAAGAAAGGTAGAAGGCTTTAATTAGCTGCTGCTGCTTGCTACCTGATCAAGCACAAATAATGTAAGCCATATCTATTTATTTTCTTGAAAATATATATTTCAGTGATTCTTCTCCTCCAGGAGGACTGTCACTAATAAGGCAGTGTCCTTTTTAGAGAATTTAGGAGTATCTTATAGACCCCTCATTTCCTTGTACAATGAGGCAGAATTACAATGAAAAGTTTTAGTGAAAGTTTGCATTGGTTTTATGAGGTTTCCTATAGTTTATTCTTGCTCACTAACTAGAAAACAACATTTTAAAATATATATATAATATATATATATATATAATATATATATAATATACTTGCATTTGAATACATTTTTAGAGTAGCTTCCAACACAGAAATTTTTTCTGATTGTATATTTTGAGAGGTTCATCAATGACACTTTTCACTAATACACTGGAAAGAATAATATTTCCATATGGTAATTGGTAGGAAATTTTACGTTTTGAAAATTTAGAAACAAAATAAAAATTTCTGTTAACACACCATCTCTACAAGCAGCCTTACTGATATAGTAAGGATAAGATCAGTGCAAAATGACAGGAACCATGAAGAGATGTAAATAACACAATTATCAGTACTCTCTTGTCTTTTTCCAGATCAGTACTGGCTGGGCACCATGACTCTTCTTCTTATTGGAGAGCTACAGAATAGAAAGATATTCTGTGAGCAAACTGGAAGAAAGCTAGAGCATTGCAAAGGCTTTGCATTATTACCATACAAATATTTCCACAAAATCACAGAATCATTACCATGATTCTGTGATTTTGTGGAAGTTCCTAACTTTCAGACTGGGATTTGTTTAAGACAGAAAAGAAAGCTAGGAAGAGAGTGAAAGTTTCTTGCTTTGACAATCATAAATAATTCTAGCTGGAAATAAGTTTTTTGTGTTTCAGCATAAATAAAGACTATAGCTCAAACACAGGTTTTTATGCCTTTATTGCATCTACTCTTAAAATAGTGCCTGTACAAAGAGACATCTGCCTTTTTTCTCTAAAGGACTAATGACCTGTAATTTCTTCAAAATGTGTCATAAATTGGGTAAAAGGATAATATTTTTTACCTTTATTAATTTGGTTTGTCATCTCTTAGTACTGAATTCAATTTAATCTCTGCAAACTGTCAGCCCAAATGACAAATGTCCCCAAAAAAAGGAGAACTAACTAGAAAAATCTGGATCAGAGAGTCTAGACTTCCATTGTTACAAGTACTAATCTTGTCATTTCCCTTTCTTAAATGTGTTGTGATCCTTTGTTCGTTCCATGGGAACACAACTTAGGAAATCTCCAGGAATTTTATAATTTTCACCTGGCTTATTCTGAATTATCATTGTGCAAACTATGTTCCTCAGCTGCAATATCTTGATTCCTTCCCTGGTATTCACACTCTCTACAAATACAGAGATCACATCTTACCTTTTTTTATTTTTGGACTAAGATTTATTTTTTTTTAAGACCTCTGTTCCATTCATAAACCATGAGCGGTTTGGTAGTTAATGAGTTATCAAGAGGAAAGAGTGAGGGAAGGAGAAAACTCAGATTTGCAGTCAGGCTTTACTTTCATTTCCAAAAAAATTATTTCCAGAATATTCTATTGAGAAGAATTCCAGTGTATAATTACTTTAAATCACTCTGAAACATGGTAGTTCATGTGAATAGCTGAAGCAAAAACCCAACCATAACTATTAAAAAACATCATATATTTGCAGGATGAAAACCTCTTGACAGAATTCTGGATTCCCAGAGACACAGAAGTTCAAATTAAATGGTTCAAGGCTGAAGACCTGTACATCCAAAATGTGACCACCAGTTTCTTGCTGTCAGATCTATGCCTGAAAAATAAAGCTCATGATCTGATGTACCATGTGACACTCTGATTATGTCTGCTGCTCCACACCTAGTGTGATTAACTCTTGTGACAAGAGCTTGAGAAATCAAATGGACACGTGTTAGAAGGGATATTCGTCAAGGGGAGTAAATGTTAGTTTTATTACACAGAACACTAGACCTAATTGGAAGAAACTGAGAAGTCACTGAGTAACTATGAATAAAGACAGCTGGGCTTATGAACAAGACAAAGGTCTTAAAAAACAGAAAAATTATATTCTTAGTAAAAAAAAAAAACAAAAAATGTGAGGGGCAATTTTTGTACATAAACCTCCTTTCCCCATTAAATGTGTGTAAAACTCAAAGTATGAATTCTTGGATTCTCTTCCAGAAGTTCTATTCTTGTCATGAATGAGGGCTTTGCCTGTAAGTTCAGAGCCTGTAGTATTTGTGTATGCTACTGGAAGCCACAGGCAACAGCCTAAAGAATTCCAGGTTTGATTTCTTATGAATCATCATTAGCATACTTAAATAAATGTATTTGTTTTGATTACTTTCTGTTTGCTGTCTGTAATGGAAGAAGACAAGATTATAGTGAAAGTCCTTTTACTTGTAACTCTAGGAATGAAAAGCAAATTGATTCTTTGTTTTTTATCACAGGAGAATAATGTAGCTAATTATGATTATGCATTAAACCTATCTATAAGAAATTTATGGTTCTGAAAGTATCCTCTCTCAGACCTTTTACTAGCTTAACTTACTTGCCATCACCATTTTCCTTCCCTATAAAAGGTTTGCTGTAGGGTCAGAGAGCATTTCTAGGTTTCTTACTGCCTCCCGGCTTGAAAAGTAAATTCAGCTTAATATTCTAATGAATAATTAGGAACTGAAATATGATGCTGCTTGCATTCTTTAGTGTGCATCTATTCATTAAAAAAAAAAAAAAAGTCCTGCTGCCAGAAATTGCCTTCATATTTGAGTTGTATCCAATCGAGTGAGGCACCGGTGCTCAGCAGCCCAGATGGAGCAGCGGGAGGCATTGTGCGAAACGTCTCACAGCAGATTACATTATTCTCTGCATGGTGAACTGAGCAATCTGTCATGCCCCTTTAAGGCTTTTACTTAGCAGCTCTGTTGGCTCCTGCTTAACAGTGGCAGAAACGTTATTCCACCTACACTTTGGACAGAGGTTGCCAGCTGGGAACATATTTACAGCAACATAGGGGACATGATTTTATGGAGTCCTTTTGCACACTCTCAGAAACAGACTCTCTTTATTACTTGCTTTCTTAACTGTGTTTGGGGATCTAGCTCCAAATACATTATTCATAAAATGGTTTATATGTGTGTGTTAAATCAAATGTAAAGCTTCCCAGGAGAGGAAAGTGTCCTAATAATGTACACTTATTATGGGAAAGGACATTACTAAGGAAAAGTTATCACATCTACATCTTTTAACATTACTCTGAGAAGCTCAATAGAAACTGGAAGGTTGAGAAAAGTTAAGAAAAAACCAGATAACTGGAGTTCTAACAATTTGTTCGCTGAGTGTCTTTGCAGCTCAGGTTTACAGAAGCTATGGGTTTTCTCTATTGCAACTGCAATGAGAAAATGTTATGAACGTTTTTTTGAGACACTAAATTAATGATCAGTGTTTATTGACACATTTGTAATGGAGGAGCTCTAATCCATCCAAAATTCGTAAGTTCATAATCTGCACAAATAATTGTTTATTATCTGTTTATCAGGAAAGATTTGCTGAATAGCCCCAAATAAAATACATACACTACTTACATAGAATTAAATTAATATTTAAAATAAGCTAGTAAACAAGAGGGATGCTTTTGGCAACAGTTTAAGAAGATCTTTGGACTACTGAAATTAATGGAACTCAGCTGGTATTTTTTCAATCCATCCCTGATTTGCTAGCTTACAATGGAAATAACATTCCAGTTTTTTTGCAGCTAGTGGAATGATTTAGGAACTGCATAAAACTGTGCAACTTTCTTTACACATATATTCAAGCTGTCAATGTTACCCATATGTTTTACAAGCACTATGTACATAAAGATGAATAGACTTTAATCAACCAGGTTTGAAAAATAGCAGACATTTTTAGTGTGATTTCTTCTGTGTTCAGTGATTTCTTATAATTTTTAATAAAAATTTTAAGAGAACTACTGTGTACTGAAATTTTAAAATATGTCAAAATGCATTTCTATTTAATTATACTTTGACTAGAAAGAATTTGTGAATGAAAAATAAGCTAACCCATATTGTACAAGACAAAATACAGTCCCTGTAAGCACAGGCTTGGGCCTCTGTACTTTAAAGGTCAACAAAGACTGTTAGGACAAAATAGGTTCTTTTAGACATTAATTTCTTCTGTAAGCATGATTTAGATGTCAAAAATGTTCCATTTTTAAAAGATATATTAGAAAATGAATCTCCATTTCAAGACACATAGAAGCTCTACAGCTTGTTACCTTTGTGTGCCACAGTGATGCTTTCTATTAGAAACCTATTTGCATTATTAGTTCCACTCTGCAGAATGGGAAGAAAGGTCAAAACATCAGACTGAGAGTTTAAAATCTGAGGAAGTCTGTAGCAGAAAACAATTTTTAATCCAAATTTCCATCACGGCATTTTAGTACAGTAACCACTGAACAATCTGTCCTCTCCAGAAGTTCTTTCCTTACAATTTCAATAATTTCCTCTTGTGTGAATTACTAAGGGCATTTGAAGTCTTCCAGCTTGTCTTTCCAAGACCAAATTTAGTAAGGAATGAAAGAAATACACAATGGCCTTCAGAGCTACTTTCACACAAGGTGTTAGCAGATCTGCAGTGGCTGCAGTCTGCTTCACCCTCACTCTTAATGTTGCAAAAAGTTCTGTGTCAAAATTGCATTCTCAGCTCACAATGGATGGAGCTTTTTCATGTGCATCTGTGAGTGTGTGTGATCTTGTAAGGAAAAAAGAATGAGCTAAGAGCAAGAATGTGGAAAATTTAACTTCTGGTAGAAGCAAAGGGAGGAGGAATACTGAATGAGGAGAGTTACCAGAATATATTTGCAAGGTTCAGAAAGTAAAACTTGAGCCTTTTTTAATCGGATCATCATAGAATGGGCCAGGTTGGAAAGGACCTTTAAAATCATGTAGTTCCAACCCCTTTGCAATGGGCAAAGACACCTCTACCTAGATCAGGTGGCTCAAAGCTTCATTCAGCTTGATTTTGAACAATTCAAGGGACATCCACAGCTTCTCTGGAAAATCAGTTCCAGTGTCTCATCATCCTCACAATAAAGAATTTATTCCTAATACCTAATCTCAACGTACTCTCTTTTAACCTGAAATTATTTCCCCATGTCCTGTCACTACATGCACTTGTAAATAGTCTCTCTCTCTCTACCTTTCTTGCAGGTGCTCTTTAGGTACTGGAAGGCTACAACTAGGTCACAATGAAGCTTTTTCTCCAGGCTGAACACCCCCAATTCTTTCACCTTCTCTCTGTAGGTGTTCCATCTGATCATTTTGATGGCTCTTCTCTGGAAATGCTCCAACTGGTCCATGTCCTTCCTGTGCGGAGGACCCTTGGGCTGGATGCAGCACTCAGATGGGGTCTTACCAAAGCAGAGGGACAGAATCACTCCCCTCAACCTGCCAGCCATGTTTCTTTTGATCATATGTCAGTAAAACAGTACCTCTGCATCCCCTTCAAGAGACATTTAACAGATACTTAACAGTGGGGTGCTTTTTATCAGTTGCAAAGCTGAAAGTCCAAATAAGGAGCTCTCCTGAAGATTTTCCATTTTTATCAGAAAAAAATCTGATGGTATACATGAATGTTTAGGTCCTATTTCTGCTTCCTGGCACTGTGGTCTTCCTTCTGCTGCTTCTGGTAGAAAAATAAGTTCTTGTTCTTGTTACAAATGCATGGTCCTGTATTTCAAAGGACAAGCCAACATTAGACTTGCAGGCTGTATTAGTAAGGGCAAGCTTAAGTATGTCTAAAGAGATACTGACTATCAGTCTGAAGAGAATTACTGTGGAGATGCTGGAAAAAGCAGTTAAGCTACCTATTCAGCTTGATTGATTAATTATGTATTATCTTATTATTAATTTTTTGTGTTTGTTCATTTGGTAAAAATGGGAAGTTACAGACAATTCTTTCCTTTTGGAGTAAATAAACAAGTGAATATATAATCTCAAGTCTACTGTGTAAACTCTATCTCTCTGATGACAGAAAATCTGTGATCAAGCTACAGCTATGGATTCTGGCCATCATCTGGCATGAATGTATTTCTCCTAACAAAACATTATGAAGTTTTGTGCTTTGATTTCAAATAGAAATAATGCAGAAAGATCACTGATGATATTTTTCAGAATTATTTATCAGTCCTTTAGGGAAATTTTTAATGTGCTTTTAAGGTCATATTAGTTCTCTTAAATGTCTGACATGCCTAAGGTAATGATCTCTTCATTTCAGCGAAATTTCAATTTGTTGGGTTATGATTTAATTTGATGCCTTCTGCTTTTCTTATAATGACAATTAGTGAATTATTTTTGTTAAACTATTCTATGCTAATTCATCATTTGTGTTGGATCTGCATTGTCAGCAAGGCTATAGTGTATTCTCCTTGAGCTGATTATAAAGGGGTTGTCAAATTTCAGTGATCAAACAACAAGGTTATCCAGGCTGCTTTACACTTCTGATACAAATAATTTGAGAAGCATGTTAGGGCTTGACTCAGAATTTTGTTCAAGCTTTAAAATCCAAAGTAATCTTGGGACCAGATCCATGTCCTTGTATTCAAGACTATTTAAGTCAGGGATCTAACTACAAATGGACAAGGACTTCAGAACCTGCTTACTTCAAAAGTGTGAATGTTTAGACATTTATAGTTATCTCTTTTGCCATGGAGTGGGTAACTTGGTGGCATACATTCTAGAATTGTGATAAAATAGAATGAACATAAGGAAGACAACATCCACACGCTTCCATGTCTCCAAAAGTGTCTAGCACCACCAGAATACTTACATTTATCTTCTTCATTAGTTCCTCACTTATCTTTTTTCTCTTACTTGCAGAACATATGGGAGAGGGTTGAATTTATTCTTGATTGCATAATCATTATAATTAGTCCCTCACCTCATCAGCCAGGAGGTTGTACAAATAACCTCCAATTTGCTATCAACAAAATGGATGAACTCAGAATTTTTCTTTATTCAAATGCTGCTATTATCATATTTTATTGCAAAGTTGTCAGCTGCTTGTTTTAAATCCTCAGCTGTTCCAAGTCCTGGCATTCAGGAACAAGCAGTATTTGCTCTGAAGGGCTGTGCTCTACCATAGCACAGTGTGTCATCAAGTCATTCAGGGCAGTAGGATCAAGAGCTTGGTTAGTGCTGAAAGCCCTATATCTACATTTTAATTGTTTGACCTCAGACGAGTTATATCCTGTCCCCAAGAATAAACCTCCCCATGTATCTGATCTGAATGACCAAAGACATCTTAATGGGGTGGAAGTACATTTGTCCATCTGAGGCAGACATCTCCTGGTACAGTTTCCTCTGCAAGATATCTTTGCAATCTTTGAAGCAATTCTGGAAACCATCCAATCTTCGCTAATAACAATTTGCTTAAAAACAATTTGATTTGCTACTGAACCAAAACCCAGATGTAAATACCTCCACAAGTTTACAGATCATATAACAACCCTTTTAGTATTTATTGTAAAAGCACCAAACTTCTCAGCTATAAGTTCTGGAACCAGAATTACTTACCTCTGAAATAACATATGTGTTTAAAAATTTTTCAGTAATTGATAGAGACATAGACTTTATTTTAAACTGGGATATTATGGTATATTTTTCTAAGTCTACAAATATTTTAATTCCTCTCTTCATCATCATATTGTATCTGTGCTGAAAGTTCACTCTTGAACAATTGGATAGAAATACTGCCTCCATGGAAAAAAGGTCTAAAAAAAACTCATTAATTTTTGTCAGTCAGGAAGAAATAACTACTCAATATTCTGTCCACACCACACAACAAACAAACAACATATGTTCACAAGAAATAATGGTGTGAACCATTAGTCACAAAATAGTTCACACATGAAATATATAATTTTTCAAAGCTGAGATAGAATCTAAAATAAGATAATTAGTAATACCACCTACAGCAGTGAAAGAAAGTTCAGGAAAGTTCCAGATAAGCGAAGCAATTGAGCAAGAGAAAGCCTTAAAAAGAATTCAGAAGAGATCATGACCGTGTGAAGGCTTCACTAAAAAGTGCAATTACTGCCTTTTCTCACTAGAGGGGAGTACGTCTTAATACTCCTGGCGAGATGCTCTGCCAGCACGCTGGTTGGAGAAAAGGTATCAAATGCTTATCGACCCCTGAGTGTGTTTTGCCATGTTTTCAGGACTACTTATGCACTAAATAATGCTCCACACAGCATCAAAAGTGCCACAGAGTTTAGTTGGAGGTCTGACACCAGTGGTGTCCCCAAGGTTAAATACTGGGCCCAAGCTATAATGACTTGGAGAAAGGGGCAGATGCCTCCTCAGCAAATTCACTGATGACACAAAAGTGGGAGGAGTGGCCAATCCCCAGGATGCTGTGCAGCCCTTCAGAAGGACCTTGACAGGTTAGAAAAAAGAGGAGAGGAAGCGTCTGAAATTCTACAAAGGGATATGCAAGGTCCTGCACCTGGGGAGGAATAACCCCATGCACTACTACAGGCTGGAGACTGACCTGCGGAAAGCAGCTCTGTGGAGAAGGACCTGGAGGTCCTCATGGACCATGGACTCCAGATGTCCATGACCCAGCAGCCAAGAAGGCCAATGGTGTCCTGGAGTACTTTAGGAAGGTCATTGCTAGCAAATTGAAGGAGGCAATGCTGCCCCTCTGCTCAGCTCTTAGTGAGGCCACGTCTGGAGTGCTGTGTCAAGTTCTGGGCTCCTCAGGAAGAAAGACTTGGAGCTCCTGAAGCAGGTCAAGTCGAGGGTAACAAAGATGATTAAGGGACTGAATCATCTCTGTTACAAGGGAAAGCTGAGACAGCTGGGCCAATTCAGCCTTGAGAAGAGATGACTTAGAGGGGACCCATTAACATCTATAAGTGTCTGAAGGGAGGGTGTCAAGAGGATGGAGCCAGGCAATAGGATGTGTTCCAAGCAAAGGCAGAGACTAAAGCATGGGATGTTACAGACCAGCATGAAGAGGAGCTTCTGTACTCTGCAGGTGACCAAGCACTGGAACAAATTGACCAAAGAGGGTTGAGGAGTCTCCCTCACTGGAAATATTCAAGAACCAAATGAACACAATTCCATGCAAAGTGCTCCAGGATAACCCAGCTTGAGAAGTGATATTGGACCAGACAATGCACTGGAGTCCCTTCCTATTTTGTGATTTTGTGATAACTAATCTGAGAGTGCAGTTGAGCAAAAAGCAAAAGAGAGCATGTTCAACAGCAGTGAAGTGTACTGTTGTTTGCACCAAGATTGAATGAGGCTTTGTGCAACTTCCTTCCCATTATAGATTCTATTTTGTTATGATATAGATGTACCATGATCCACAAGGTCGTTGCCAGCTACGATTTTCTCATGGGGGAATGGGAGAGCCTGTGGTTGTACTTCCTTTAAAAGCATTTGCCTACAAATAACACTAAGAACTGCAAGCTAAAAAAATAACAGAAGTGGTTTTTATGCAGTAAGTCACTCATGTTGAAATTTTCTGCATATTCCCACTAGCATTCTGCTTGGAAGAGAGGAAATAAAGGAATCCTTGCAAATAATTAAATATCATTAATTAATTATGAGGAAGGCATGGTAATGTACCTCCAGAGTGCAAGTGCGTTGCGTAGCTTGCTAATTTTGCTCTACTCTTTTTGTTGGTTTTTCTTTGGTTTAGTTTTAGGGTTTTAGTTTGGGTTTTGGGGGTGGGAGGGGGTGGGATTGTTTGTTTGTTTGGTTTGGTTGCTTTTCAAGTGTTGGATTTTTTTTTTGTTTGTTTTAATTTTTAGACTTTGCGCTCAAGCCTGGATTCTCTTTTAGTTTTAATTGAATCAGTGTATTATGATTAAATGCCTCAATATATCTGGACTTACTTGTTTCTTTGGCGAAAAATGTCCCAATATTTAGGTGTAGAAGAAAGTGGTATTTACTAGCATGAATCACCTGTTGTCCCTTCCTGTAAGCAGCCTGAAAGGACAATTCCCAGAATTCCCATAGCCTGACAGATATAGTTTTTGTCACTATATTCACACTGTTCTTACCAAGACTTTCATTGAATTTCATATCTGATCTCCAGCAAGATGTAAGAACAAATTAATTTGCTTTGTCTACACAAATATGTATGATTAATGGTTCTAAAGCTTCATACACTTAACCATTGGATTCCCAGAGTAAGCCAAAAACAAGCCTTTGTGTCTGCATCTGAGGAATATTTTTTTTCTTTACAGTCTTTGCAACCTAATCCACCTTTCTAGGAAAACCATTCCATAACACCTTTACTTGAAAAATGTGAGGAAAGAAAATAACTGGTGGCTTGGCATAGCACAAAGAAATTCAGGTTTCTGTTAATAGCCTCTATATATCAGTTTGAAAATGTACAGATTGCACTGAAGTTCATTTCAGAGGAATCCTGTCTTGAAGTCGTATTCATGCTGAGCAGCTGGAGAATGAAGAATAACAAATATGTGAATTTTGGGTTGCTGTATTTGTTGCTACAAGAAGTAGGTTGATTTGGCAATCATATAACAGAAGAATACACAGAAAAAAGTCTGAAGCCAAATCAGTCAGAAGTAGCTATGAGACAAATTAAATTTCCTTTTGCTCTGTCAAGCAAAAGTAGCTTATTTGTAATGATACTAGAATGGTAAAACTTAAGGTGTGATCAAACAGGCAAGTCACTCTTTTTAGAGTCCATTTTTCCTCCCAATAGTAACAGAAGCAGGAATAGTATGGTAGCAATGTAAAGAGGCTTTTCCAGTCAAGCATGTAGAGCAAAATAAAAAAGGACATCTTTTCAGAGGGCAAGAACTCAATTTCTAGATTTTTTTTAGATTTAACCACCAATTTCAAGACTATCAAGTTCTTTCTTAGTTTTCTATTTTAATATCATAAACACCGTTTACAGAAACTTCAGTGAGTTGATTATCATATATCCAAGTGAGGAGTGATCCAGAACAGAATGCACTGGTCAATATGAAAGCAACACAAATGTACTGTCAGAAATCTTCAAGAAATTTTTGGATGAGAATAAATTTCTTGTCAATCTGAGATGAGACAGAAACCTTCAAATGAACATCACACAGGTTCCCAAAGAGATTATAGTCTCTTGTAATCATTACAGTGCAAGACTCAAGCTAAATTACAGATTAAATTTTGACATGAAGTATGGATTAATTTTGAAAATGACTGTAATTTTCATTGTCAGTTCTTTTCTCAAAATTTTTGTCTACTTTGTAAATATGGTTTTCCTCAAAGCATTCAATTCAACTTCTACTCAAACTATTCAAATCTCCTTTTCCTTGTTTATGTGTTTACAGAGCAAAGACTGAAGTCCAAAAAGCCTCTGTTTAAAATGGTTTTTTAGGGAAATGCAAAAGTTATTAACACAAATTTTGCATTTGCTTTTCCACTAATCCCCAAACATATACATAATGTCTGCAGATTTAGAACCAGACTTTAAATTTGGTGAGATCTCTAGAGATACTATTGATGTTTATGAGCTTGTAAAAAATACAAGAGGTACATCCTGTATCTTTCAGTGTCTAATTGAAAAACTTGGTCAGTTACTTCCTTGCTATTTTTAATGGGGATGCCCCTCCTGTATTTATAATAATCCTCCCAATGTTCCATGAACAAAAATAAAGAAAACATTCTTAATGCAGCAGCATATCTTGCAGTAACTCATGAATTTCAAAGCACCACATGCTTACAGATCTAGCTAATTAGGCACTCAGACAATGCTAAAGCAAATCTCAGTGTGCAAGGAAAAAAACATGTGAAGTGAAACATATTTGCCTCTGTTCATCTATTTGTCTTGTTTTGCTCTTCTCCTTTTTCTACCCCTCTGACAAGCTGCTCTTTTTCATTTTGTTTTTCATGCTTGACTGGAAGTGCCTACTTCACGTTGCTACTGTACTAGCCACACTTCTGTTATTATTGACAAAACATAAGCTCTTTTTGCTGCCTTGTCTGTTTGGTTGTAGCTTAGCTTCTACCAGTCTAGTATCACTTCAGTTAAGCTGTCATGTTAGAACTGTCTGCACCTTCAGAAGCTGCTATATCCAGGGTATTAGCCAAAGTACTATGTATCTGGGTTTGAAACTTTTGCAACTTCTACCTGGTTTTTAACAGTAAAAATATTTCAACTTCATAAAAAAATATAAAGGTTTTGTTTGTTTTCTGAATGTTCCCAGACTCCTCATGTCTAGTCAGTTTTTCAGAGTTCTTGTATCATTCTTTTTTTTTCTGTATCACTGCTGCTTCCATATGCTAGAAATTATAGTTGAGAATTTCCTTTAACAGAAACATTCATAACTTCAAGAATTCCCCAGTTTAATAAAAGGGAGCCAGCAAGAAAAAAAAAATCCATTTAAATTTACATTTCTTGCTATCTACAGTACTGTTCTGAATTAATTTGATAATCCATATCCTCTTCCCATACAAGCAGCTTCTCTTGGACTGCCAGACAGTTAGAGAAAACTTGAGAAGCTTGAGAAGCTCTGGCCTATGACAAAAGAACTTACTGTCATCATTTGTAAAATAAATTTCTGGATATAGTTAATAACATGATGTATATTATCTTTCTTCTAGGGAGTTTTATGGTCCTATTGCACTCACAGTTCAAAATACAGTTTTGGATAATTAAATGGCATCAATCTAGATGTATATAAATGGTAATCAATCAGCCAGGGCTGATTTCCAGGTCAGCTGCTGGGCTTGGCTTTCTTTGTGGACACATTCTTCTCCCCCAGCCTTGCTGACTTCTCCCTAGACTTGAGCTAATTGCACAATAGTGCAATTCATCCTAGCTCAAGTTGCCTTAGGCAGCTTAACTCACAGTCCCAAGTTTCCCCTCTGGAAGCATATTCAGGGAGGGGTGGGCTTTGGTGGTCATAGCTTCTTTACACAGTTTTACCATAATGGGCAAAAGTCCTTCCTAACAACATTTAAGCCACTAACCATAACATTTATGTCTCTCACAGTGAGTGATCTCCCTGTCTATCTCAACCCATGAGATTCTCTATCATATTTTCTCTCCCATTCTTCTGAGAAGATGGATAGGGAACCTTGGTGGGCACCTGGCAGACAGCAGAGGTTAATCCACCACAGTGCCAAACAAAGTTAACTGGATAAATTTACCATATGGAAGAATTTTTATACTTTCTTCCCTTCACAAACTTTATTTTCCCCTTGGATTTTAGAGGAATTCCAAGTTTTTTATTTTCATTGAATGTCTAAAAATTGGCATTACTTATTTTTATACTTTAGCTAATTAAAATTCTGGACACCTGTTTGTTCTTTTTATTTCAAATTTGCACATTACCTGCATTGATTTAAATTGTGCTAACTATCAAATCCTTCCATAAAATTCTGTCATTTAAGCAAATAAAAATGTGACATCTATAATTTCTGAAACCCAATTTGTGATTAGATTAAAATTTTTAAAAGTAAATTAAGTTGAGATACACGTTATTCTTAAAGTATATGTAAATATTTTCATTTTATTATAAAAAGTAATTATGTTGACAAGCAATATGTTTGAAAGTAAAAGTGAGGTTATGAAAAATTAATGTAATCATTGAACTGCTTGATAACTCTTGAAAATGTGATAATAAAATAAATTAAGGAGATGTCATTTTTCAGAGCAGAAAAAGCAAGGTTTGGGCAAAAGTAAATGTTGTAAAAAGATCAAATGCTGTTACGGAAAAGAAAATGCTGACATATTCAAATATAAACTTTAGACATTTATTTCTGGCAGACATATTACATATAATTCCCATACTTATGGGCGTGGAACATTTTACCAAAATAAAATTGCTTCAAGCTGGTTATCTGGAAATTTCCATTAGCTTAAAACGGTCCATTAATGCTTCCTAAATGCATGTTCTCTCATGAACCTGAGCTTTCTTAAGTGATTTTATCAATCAAACTTTTCTCTCATTCCTACATGACAAGTTTCCAGATCTTAACTTCAAAAAACTCATAGAAACCCAAAACAAAACCAAAACCAAGCTCCTGCACAAAATCCATATATATCAACAGGGAAGAGTTAAGAAAGATTCAGCCCATGGTGGCAGGATTGTTCTGTAGAAAAATTTTTTTGTTGAATCATAGAATTATAGAATGGTTTGGGTTGGAAGGGACCTTAAAAATGATCAGGGACGTCTTCCACAAGACCAGATTAACTCAGAGGCCCATCCAACCTGGCCTTGAATACCTCTAGGGATGGGGAGTCCACAGCTCTCTTGGCAGCTTGTTTCAGTGCCTCGTCAACCTCACAAATAAAGAATTTCTTCCTAATATATTATCTAAACCTCCTCTTTCAGCTTAAGGCCATTCCCCTTTGTCTTATCCCTACATGTGTTTCTCGTCTCGTCTCGTCTCGTCTCGTCTCGTCTCGTCTCGTCTCGTCTCGTCTCGTCTCGTCTCCTCTCCTCTCCTCTCCTCTCCTCTCCTCTCCTCTCCTCTCCTCTCCTCTCCTCTCCTCTCCCCTCCCCTCCTCTCCCTCCCAACAGCCCAACTCATTCAGTTGGCCTCCACAGGAAAGGCATTCCAGGCCAGTGAACAGCTCAGCAGCCCTCCTCTGGACTTATTCCATTAGGTCCATGTCTTTCTAATTTTGGGAGCTCCAGCCCATCAGTCAAAGGTGGTGATGTTAAAACACACAGTCATTCAGAATGTGGAAGGTGCAAGATCTGTGCTATGCCCACGCTGTGAAGCCATATGTCTCACATGCCAGGAAAATGTGTAAGCAGAGAGGAGTGAAGCACACTCTTCCTGTTCAAACACACATAGTAGATGGAAGGGTCACAAGAGGAAAAGGGAGAAAAGAGATCTAGTAGCTGTGCAGTTAGGGGAGTTGTGTTCAGCTTATGTATGAGAAACTTTAATCCAATTATTTAGATTAAATATATGAATGGTAAGAGTGAAAGGAATGAAAGCACTACTCATCCCTCTAAGCAAACTCAGAGTAAGACATAACCTGCTAATGTTTTATACACCTTCTGCAGCAGCTCCTTTTCCATTAGCCTTACAAAACAGAACTAAAAGGGGTACATCTATATAGCTATATTTAGAAAAGTAATCAGGAGCTTTGATTAAGAATCAGCTCTTCAGTTCTGAAGCCTAGAATAATTGTATTGTTTCTTTTTAACATTAGACACCCCAGACCACAGACAAAGAGCTCCACATTTGATTGCAAGGAAACACACCTGTCCTGAGGAAGGGTGGAGCAGACAAGAAGCAGTCCAAGGTCTAAGACCAGTCTGCAAACTCATCTTCCCTGCCTTCTGGCACTGAAAAACTGAGGAGAAATGGAAGGTAAAGGAGGAAGTAAATAATCTATGCCATTTTTTTGAGTAAGACTCATTGGGTCAAAGACAGTGTGCTACAAAAATATGAGATAGTTTGTCCCTCAAATATGTGGCTAAGCTTCCCAAATGCATGATACCCCTGCCTACCATTTTTTTTTTTTTACATAAAGTGAAATGTAATTGCCCATAATAGAAAAAGAATGCTTTTTCTGGTAGAGAGACAAAAATTTTCATGGAGGTCAAGACTTAGAGACAGCAGAGAATATTTAACAACAAACAGGCAAAAAAGCCTAATCTTCATTAATACTAGAACAGTGTAGAGTTATGCTATCAGAGCTCAGGCTACAGTCCCAGTGTTACTAGAGAGAAAATTAAATATTCTTTTCCTTGTAAATTGAAAGCATCCATATCATATGGCATGTATTTAAAATATGTATGTGGTTATGCACTTTGAAGGCAGCTCTAAATCTTGAAGTATCGCAGAGTTTTCAATATTGTATATCTTAGTGTATGTACTATTTAATTGACTATAGACAGTCAGTGATTGATCAGGTTGTGTCATACAGGCAATATTTAGGGTTACCTGTAGCTGAACTGTTCTGATCAGCATTTTATTACAGACCCTCTTTTTGGCAGAAAAATTTTCAAAATGGAAAGAAAATGAAAGACAATAAAAAAGTTAAAAAGGGTAGAATGGAGCTTGTTAGACATGGATGACAGGGAAGTAACTCTAAATCATTTGAAGAAAATTTAATTAGAATACATACAAAATATACATACAGAAAGAGCAAAGTTTGATCTTTCAAAGGATAAATGAGAAAGGTACTATACTTCAGCCCATTTATTGAATTAAGGACAAATCTTTGGAAAGATGAATATAGAAAAAGATGGAATACAGGATAAGAAACAGAGAATAAATAAATACTATAGTAGTTACAAATGTTAGGGAATAGCATTTCTAAGATTTTATTGGCTCCATTTTAGATGTGGCTGAATGTTAGTTGTGACTTTGAAATCTCAGGAAAATGTTATAGTCAGTACAAATGAATGGGAAATTAAATAAAACAGGAAAATTAAAATGTTCATTTAAATAATGCAAATAAAGCAAAGAAAATAAAAAGAAGTAGAGATAAATCAGAATCTGACACATAATACAAAGTGGTAACAACAACTACAATTATGAGCATATTAAAAAGTCAACTCAACAACACTTATAGAATTACAGAGCCACAGAATCAACTAGGTTGGAAAAGAGCTTTGAGATCACTGACTCTGACCTATGACCAAACACCACCATGTCAGCTAGACCATGGCTTGGGATCTTAGACTACATTTGATTCAGATTTTTAATTAAGCAGTGTCTTTGGTAGCCCTATTATGAATTCTTTAGCATGTCAATATTAATATTAAGCAGTTTTCCCTCCTGAGAGTTCAAAACAGTTAAAAGGGTAATGAACACTAGTATTATTTTAAATGTGGGTTCAAAACAGCATAAAACATTGAACTGACATGCTGAATGTCAGAGTCAATAACAGAGATACAGATAAATTCTGGATACACTAAACCTCAATTAAATCCAAAACACTGGTTCAGATTCCCCTCCCAGGGCACATTATGTCATTTTATTATAGGGTTTCACTCTTTTTAGAAGTTTGCCTTTGAAATTGAAAATTACTTGTCACTGGACTAATTAGAGAGGAAACTAATAGCTGAATACAAACATTAGAGCTAAATATTTCTCTATGGAAGGCTGCTGATTTCTTTGCAATTCTTTGTGTTGCATATAAAAAAATTATATAGGAAAATATGTTTGTGCCACTGAATAAAAGATGGCTCTTAGTTACTGAGAATGATTCCTTCTTCCTAAGGAATTTAATTATATTTTGAGTCTGCCATAAATGTTCCGTGTGATCTAGAACTTTTTAGCCTCACTGAGATGCAATTTTTCTGTAATTAAAAATTTCTAAATGTCTCTGAGACAAAAATAGAATTGCTGAAAATATTTTGGATCAGTAGTTTAAAAGCTGTATGATATTTTTAGCAAAAGTAGTACTTGTTCTGGGTAAAGCAAAGGGTTGCATCAATGTTACCCTATCTGCTTCCATATATTTTGCATTGCTTAGAGATCTTGCACCTGCCTTTGTTTTTCTTGGTCTGGGTAATACAAACAGGAATTATTAATATAGTTCTGTTAAGAATTATTTGGAAATATTTTTATTATGTGATAAGTAAATTTAAAATTGCATGTATGTATTAGAATTTATAACAGATTTGTACAATAAGTTGAGTGTTGCTAATGTACCATGAATATCTGAATATTGTTAATGCAATGATAGCAAATGTCTCAGTCTCTCTGTAATTAAGTCACTTGTCTTTTTTATATTATTATAAATTTTTTTTGTTAGCTAAAAAAATATAGTGAATTTTTCTTTTTAATGCAAACAACTATGCCTGTATTTATGAACCTACAACACTGTGTTGCTTGTTTTACAAATAAAGATCAGAGGCACAATCCATAACCCAACCAAATATAGCACAATAATAAAAGTTACATCACAGAAAAATGAAAAAGAGTGAGCAGAGAAAAAGAACAACACGACCGTGCAGAATTATAACAATGAAGAAAAATTATTAATAAGGTAAAGTATAACCTTATTAGGCAGTCACTAATCCCAAATATTTGCAAAGCATTTTCCCCATGAAAAGCTGATCTGAAAATTTTTCTCTACAAAGCCTGTTTCTCTACAGCAGATTGACCACTGGCATAATTTGGTTCAGCAGTTCTTTATTCTGAATGCAAAATAAAAAAGATTTATTATTTCTTTGCTAGGTGAGTATGTACACAGCTATATGAATTCAGGTTTTTTCCAAGCTACAAGTTTATGTTAAAATTGATTTTTAGGGGTCTTTTGACTGAAAGCAGGGAAGGAATTAGAAAACAGTTTGAAGGAACATTATGCATTCAATGAAAAAGATTTTTAGAGGAAATCTTTGTTTAGGCAATCTTGCCCTTATATATTTACTGGTGTTGACAATACTGAACAAAAAAAAATGTATGTGATATTGAAATTTTACATCTCTAAGCCATATTTCTGACAAGATGGCAAATTAGTTTAGAATTAATTAGGACAAATAAAAAAAAATTCCAAAAGCTTTGTGGGTTTTTTCATTTTTATAGAGAACATTTGTTCTCAGGCCAAGAGAAAAAGCCAAGAAAATGTTCAATGTTACTGAATCTTTCTAGAGGAATACAAGCAAGCACACCACATATTGTATTAAGAGATTCAAATGATTATCAGGCCTTAGTTGGTTGACCTATTTGTTTTAAAAATCTTGTGCAAAAAAATACAAGCCTGATAATTTATGTGTACACAATAAATATAACAAGAAGCCATGAAAAATTTTAATAATAGAATAAATCTTCTTAATATGCCTAACATTAATACAACACCAGATAGGACATTTCCAACTCAAAACCTCAAGAATACAACCAAACAAACTGCAAATATATTTGGATCTTTAAATTTGTGGTGGCTGTTGAAGGAGGTATTGGAATCTGATCTATATCAGGAGACAAAGGGGACAAGGTCAGTTTCTTATCTGATAATTTTGCTAATTTTGCATCATGTAAATTGTAACTTTGCTTATTCGTTAAACTGAAGTATTGCTGTCTAAAGTTTCTTCATCATTTTTACAATACTCAGATGAAAACTAGAAAGACAGATTCAACGTGATTATACAGTATTTTATATACTGGCAGTGCGAACAGGAAGCATCAAGAGTCAAAAGCTCTCTTGTATTTCAGCTGAGGGCTTATGGATATAAATATAAATCTCCAAATACTAGTGGTTGGTGCTTTGTTAGACAGTAAAAATTGCTGCATTCAGTGCATCATGAATGGAAGCACAGGCCATAACTCCAACAGGACAGTGCCATTCAATAACCTTCAGATTTCCTCACACTTGCCTCTGACAATCATCTAGGAGAAGCCCAAAACAACCTGATGGATTTAAAAGCATTTTTTTTATACAAAGAATGAGTCTTGGTGTTCTTTTGGAGGTGGGATTTTTTTTTTTCTTCGTATTTTGAAAGACTTTTTGACATTTTGACAAGTGACTTTAGAAGGGATCAAAAAGTAATGTTTGGACTCAGTGGTCTCCTTTCTTTAACTCAAATCTTCTGGCCTATCTGCAGTTTAAATAAACATTTTTCATACACTTACTAACTTTTTCAAAGACCCTTAAGAGATATTCCCTCACAGAGCAGAGAATATTTACATACAGTTGTCCCCCAAAACTTGCTTTAGGATCTAACTTTTCTGAATCCTATAAGATTTTCACATGCCCAGAATATTTTCCTCAGTGTCAGTTTTCCTCCTCAGCAGCTCTGCGTTCTGTTTATGAGAACACCGAATGTTTTGACCTTGACAGGATAAACAAAAAAAAAAAAAAAAAAAAAAGGTTTGATTAATCTCTGTGAGAATACTAAAAGGTACAGCCAGCAAATGTTAATATGCACAATATGAGTTTGTTACTGATTCTGAAAATTATCTGGTCCAGTGCAAATTAGAAAAAGTCCACTGAGTAATGAGAATAAAACCTGGTTGTTTTATTTTTTAAAAATTAATGTCCTTCTGACATGTTTGCTGAAAAACTGGGATCCAGCCATTACACTGGACATTTGGAGTCATTGTCAGCTACATGAGGTTGAGTACCACTGAAGAAAACACCTTCTTCCAAGTGGGTGCTTTGCACAATGGAAGACTGAACCCACTAAACTACACCTAACTCTCATGCCATGCAATTTCAGTGACAACCTTAAAAAAAACCAAATTAAACCAAAACAAAAAACTGCTACACATCTTCTTAAGGTGCAACTACTCCAGGAATTTTCAAGGGAAAAAAATTCCCATGATTAAAGACAGTAGGCACAAGAAAATTGGACCTAGAAGAAAGATACAAAATTTGGGGGTTTTGTTAAAGGCTTTAAAATGTTCCCCATTGCACAAATATTTCTATTTTCTCTATTTAGAAAAAAAGTCCTTTATTTTACAAAAAAATTACTATCTTTGAAATTAGTATTTTTCAAGTCAGAAGTAGTAGATTTAAGTGGCTTCAACTATGACTGAAAGCAGATGGATATTCTTTATAAAATCACTTAATAATTCATCACTGCCTAACGTTGCACAAAATAAACTAGTTACAATACAGCATACAGCAAGTTTGATAGGTTTAAAAGAGGGCCATCACATAATACCTGGATGTTATAAGTTATTTCATTTAAAGATTGGAATAAAAAAAAATTTAAATAGTTATGTCTAAACATTGAAATTAGGTTTTTACAGAAAATATAAATTAAAATATACAAAAATATATTATATATTATATATATAACGTGCATAATATTTATGTATAAAATATATAAATATAAAAATATAAATTATATTCTACTCTGAAAACATTACTAGTTCATGGGAAAAAAAAAAAAGATAAAAAAAAGACAGTCTGGTTTCTCTTGCATTATATCTGTGACTAGATAAATAGAGGGAAAAAAATCTTGTCTCATCATGAACCTTTAGGAAAAAAACACAAACAACTGCTAAACGTTGTGTCTGAACTTTGTAATCAACCAAAAAGAACTTTTTAAAACTTTCAGTATATAAGGGAACAATTTCTCAGGATTACAGGAAGAGATTATTTTTCCTGAATTTGGAGTGAATTAGGTTTGAGAGCTGATCAATTTGCATACAGTGAAGGAACATGATCATGTTGAAGTAAACTGTCTTTATAATTTGGGGGCAATCAGTGAGAATATATGAACTTGGGGACAGTTTGATATGACATGCTTTTCCTTTACCTATCCTCAGGAAAGTTTATTAGTGATTCTCTCAATTTCTTTAGCTACAAAACCTCACACCTCTATCTTAGATACACAAGGTATTATATAAATAACTCCTCTCTGTCCCTATCATTTCCTAACCTGCCAAATACCAGGGATCACTGATTGTGCTGGAAATCTGCTGTGAAGTAGAACAAGGTGTTTAAAACAAGAAATTTCTTTTCATTACACTGACCCCTACAAATGGCCTCATATCTTCATTAGCAGCTCAGATAAGGTAGAAAACTAGTTTTGCTTTGGAAGAGAAAATAAACTGTCATCTTACACCCTCTCAGTGCCAACAGGGAATTCAGTCTCTTGGTTCATGGTTAGATATGCAGAATGGGCACAGACCCCAACATATTAGGCATGGTGGCATCACTAACCAAATCCAGAGTGTAGAATGGTGCCTGAGCGTGCTTATGTGTTTGGCTGTAGTATTTTTATAATGAAGTTAAATGCATCTGAAATCTTTTTCAAAGATAACACCTAAACCTTGCTAGCAATAATTCATTTCAATCACTCTTTTCTAATGAAAGCAGTAGTCCCATAACAGGGGACTAAAAATGTCAGCTGTGTGCATGGCAATGTCTGACAGCCAGGACTCCATCAGAATTCTGGCCTAATTAACTGTGGAATGGAATCTTCATCCTCTATGCCCAGGTGTTTTGGAATATGGAAGATATGCTTTTGACCAGTTCTGAAGAAGACTGAAAGGGTCTTAGATCTTCCAGTTCCAGGTGTATTCTGCAGACATTATGCTGTTGTTAAAAACAGGAATCTGATTTTTAATAAAAAACCCACGGAGGAGCAGCACTTGGGACAAATTAAGGGGAAAAAAGCCAGTCTGAACTCCCTAAATACTATGATTTACATTCATATTTATATATATTTAAAAGCATAAGATGAAAAAGCATTAGCATGTAATATTATCTTTCTTATTATTTTTCCTCCACTCACTTTATTAAAAAATTGACCTACTAGACAATATTCTGACAAAGATGGTGATATCTCATAATTACTATTGATACACAATTTTTAATGACAAAAAGGTAACTATTTTCCTTTCAAAACTAGATGCTGTATATTATGACAAAAAAGAATTTTATAAGATTCTATTTTCCAATTTTTTATTGAAAACAAGATAATGTTTTAAATAATCTCACTTTATGTAACCAAAATGGAAAAGAGAACTCCAAAAAAAATAAGATAAAACAAACACTCCCTAACCTCCTTCAAAATGCACCAACAAATCTATGACACCTGTGAAATGTGTGTTCCTGCACAACATAATCATGGTTCTCACTTTTGCTTTGTAACCAGAGTAAAAGAACCACAGGAAAATTATACTCCCAGTTTAGAAGTTTTTTTCTCTATAATAATAAATATTAGTTGATGAATTATTTTAAAAATATGAAATACAGTTTAAAACAAATCAGGTCATAAAAATGAGATTTTTGGCTGGTGGGAATTATTATAGTTCCACTGGAGACAAAGGAACCTATTTATATTAGCTGCAGATTTCTTTATTATTTGATATTCAGGGAGCTCAGTGATGACAGAGCTGTAAGGCAAACAGTGAAACAGATGAGAGAAAGGGGGAAGTTAGGAATGTAAAGGCATGCAGAATACATATTCATGTTGGTAAGGCAGATCATCTCTCCCTCCAGAAATCCCAGTAAGCACAGAGAGGCCACATGGCCACTGGAAACACCTAACATACCTGCTGAGAACTCACTCAACCTCATTATAGTCCTTCCTGAGGCTTGTCTGCCTCTCTCATTCCAAGGCATATAGTGGGACAATTATCTAAGCATAAAACAGTGCAGGATCTCAGTCTCGCTTTGGGCCCTGTCAGCTGATACAGTTCAGACCACAGCAATTAAAGTAATCACAAATTAAAAATTGGGCTGGAGGTAAGCCTTAATTCTCTGAGTTTCTTCTTTATCATGCCTGGAATTTTTATGCAAATTAGTCTTCTGAAAAAGCAATATCTGCTAATCCAGAGAAAAATGTGTGCAGCACTCTTCCTGTTGAAAAAAAAAATTAATATCCCTATGCTTGTAAGAGATTACTTAAAATGTTGCAAATACTGATATGAAAGGACCCTGTTCAAAATCCATTAATATGCTTTACAGTATGTTTTTCTTTCCATTTACTGCAATGAGATGGTAGGATAGGACTTACACACTAAGGGAAATTTAGCGTGCCTGCTGATGTCAAGGGCAAGTAATCATGTCAGCTCTGCTCACAGCTGGAGCTGGCAGATGAGGCTTATTAGTACATCCCAGCTGTACATTAATGTTCCTGAATGCAGCTCAGAATGGAAACCATTTTATGACTACTGCTATAAAGCAGGTATGCTACTCTGTGCCTGAGCATATCGTGTTTTCCAGTGATCGTTCCATGCACCTTTGAGTCCGACATAACTCAGTCAGCATGCTCCTACCTTAATTTAACACTCCAAGCAACATCTTTAGTATCAATTACTTGCTTTAGATTGGGTATCCACAGTTTTTGATTGTCACACAGCTGTTATTTCCGTAGATGAATATGCTTTATTCTTCAAATATTTTTCTTGAAGATTCATAAGTTCATATGTTATAAAAAACTAAAATAGACTATTAAATCTTATTTTAAAAATTAAAGCTTTCTATATTCAAGTTAATTGCTAAGTGGAGATGTCATACCTGGTACTACATGTTGCTGGGGAGCAAATCTTTCTCCTGTGAGTTCAAGGCAGCTAAAACCTTCCCATTCCTGTGTATAAGTATCACTATTTCAGAACCACTAGGCTTTGTCTAACACAAATCAGGCTAATACTTGTTCCTGTGTTTGGGGAACACAAACTGCCAAAGCATTGTGCAACTGAACAAAAAGATTTGCTCTCCATAGTTTCTTTGTGAACAAAAGAACTGGCTTGGCAGAAAAAATGCTACTGGTGGTTCTTCTCTTGGTGGAAGTCACAGCAGCTTGACAAAGAATCTGCCTGCAGCTATATTTCATAAGAATCTATGATTATAGCTATTTCCATCATGGAAAGAGTTCACTCACAGGTGTAAAATTAAGAATGTCATACAAACCTTTAGAGCAAGATCAGAGATTGTAACCCTCCTAAAAATCCAGGGTGTACTTGCGTTTACTCTCTTCTTCTCAATCTATCACTGATACTGTATAGAACCTTCAGCAATATTACTTCTCATTTGAAATTACCTCCCTGTAGCTCTTTCCCTAGCAGTCTCATGCATTCAAACCTGATGCACAGAGACATTATTAAAGTCAAAATCATAAAGCATAACTAAAATTTTTAATTGTTGAAGACTTTTATTTTTGTTCTCTTAGTAATCCTTGAATTCAAATTTTTCTGTTTCCACAAGTTTTGTGGGTGAACTTGCATTTTTAAAAAAACCCTATGTAATTTTTTTTAGGCCATTATGTCAGTAGTTTAAAATCAAGCCCCCCTGCTCTTTTGAAGCTGTTGTCAAGGACTTGAGTGCATCAAAAGGCTTTGCAACCTGTCTCTCCCCACTCTGCACTCTAAGTGTTTAATTAGCTCTCAGATGTGTTGAATTTCATGTTTCACATCATGCTTGGATCAGACTGATGTGAGCTTTACCATGTTGAAGCTCCAGTTCTTGCCCGAGATCTTGTCCCATCTATGAAAGCCAGTCCAACACGTCTTTTCACCTAAGCCAAGTACCCTCTTGATTCTTAACTTGTGACTTTGTTTCCTAGCTTGACTTTGGATCTGTCACATCACTGAAAACATTTCTGGTCACTCTGGACTGTGGCTGACCCTGGTTATCATCACTGGACCTGCTGTTCTTCCCCTGTTTGTGTGGTGTTGAAAGGCATCTGTGGCTTGACTTGTCATGTGGCTTGCCTCCTCTTTCTCATTTTTGCTGCAACTTGGCATCCAATATGTGGATAAAAATTTTAATCTGGGATGGTTTTATCTACTCATTCGAAAAAGTAAAGCATTGCTTTATGTTCCTTCTGAAAATAAAAGAAAAAACCTGAAAAACTCATTCAAATAACATCATAAATTCAGAACCTCTGATATGCAAAAGATAAATTGTGTTATTTTAGTTCCAGTCAAAAGTGATGGATGGCAATCCACCTTTTGAATTGCCATCCATCAATTCACTGACCATCACTTGTATAATCAATAGTACACATGAATAAAGGTGATTTGAGAGCTTAAACTGAAACACACAGAAAAATAACAAAGTTCCTTTGTATTTCTTAGGAATTTATCTCACAATAATGATTTGTACATTTGAAAAATTCTAGGTTATCCAATAAATTATGCAGATATAAGTTACATCACCAAAAATAATATCCATTGTTCATGCTCACAGTCTCTTTTTACAAAGAGAGATAAAAAATGCTGTTAACAAATATAATTACTGACAGGAAAAAAAAAGAAATTAATGCATATCACAAACAATTTCCTAATAATTTTTATTCCCAGTATACTTTTTTCTATGCCAGTGGCACTCACACATTACTCACACAAAGACAATGAAAAATGAAAAATTTTAATCTGTCTCATAATTTCAACATATAACTACGAATGATTTTTCCATTACAGAGTTGTGTACTGGAGAGATTGCTAATAAGAGTGGAGACTCTCTAAAGAACAACAGTACAACATCGTAAAATAATAAACAATGAAAAATATGCAATTAAAATTTTCATTCTATAAATTCTTTTAATGAAATTCTCAAAGAACTACAAATGGGCTTAATGATCTTAGTATTTTTTTTTTCAACCTAAACAATTCAATGAGTCCATGAAACAATAACACATTATGCCTGACAATATCTCTATGTGGGAGGAAAAACTTTATGATCCTGTTAGCAAAGACAGAAATGATGTATTAAGTTGACTAATTTACAGTATTTTCTGTATATCAGTAATGATCTCATTAAAAAAAAAGAAAATATAAACACTTTTAAAAACAAATTTGAGGAAAATGTTCTCACAAACTCCAGAACTAACATTACATGTTTAAAGGCTTTTAGCATATTTATATTTGTGTTTAAACTTCTTTATATTTTCAGTCATGAATTTTATCTATCTCTAGCAGAGGCAGAAGCCTTCTTATATATACTTTCATAAAGTGTGAAAGATTTTACATCAGCAGTGAAGTAGATTTTTGTTCACACTGAATTTAAGAAAGGGTTGAGTAGAAAAAAATGCTTCTTTTAAATAACCTATTATTTTAAAGCTATTGAAATAAAAACCACAGTAAAAAAATATGAGAATATTTCATTTTTACATTGTTCTAATTTTGTGAATCCACATACAATAAATTAATTATCCTTAAGAATCCTCCCAAAGAGTGTCTGAGGAAGTTTGCTTTCTAGAACTCAAATTCTGAAGTTTTGAATTCATTTAATTTTTGGACTTCTATCACTATCATTTTGTTTGCCTCTTACCTAATATCTCTTTTACCATCAGCAATTCAACACAGCTTCAAAACCTGGACTCCTATGGTTCCTGGAAGCATTTTTAAAAGAGTAATTTAAGAAAATGGGAAACAAAAGAACAGCTAGAAAAAGTAAAACAACCAAAGAATAACCCCTTCTTCATTCCCAAAATTAAGGGGAAAATTTTTAAAAAACTCTTTTGAAAGACAGTTATGTTTTAATTTGCATGAACTGCATATTGGTTTGAACTAGTCTGTTAAATCCTTTACTTTGCTCTGAGTGTTCAAGGTGAGTGTAAATATTAACGCGTTGGGATGGCTTTTCCTTGATTTTAATAATAAGCTTTTCAATATAACCTTTTCGTTGTGATAGTAATTTAAAGAGCATTTTAAATTAAATGTAATGTAGCTAATTATGGGAGAAAAAGCATAGGTTAAATATGCTCTTTAAAAAGAAGACACACACTGGGAATTATATGTTTCTTCCCTATGTATTTTTGATAAATTTTACCAGCTGGCACACTAAAAACATTTAGATAGAAAGGCTTTTAAAGTTATTTTTTTTTCTGCCAGATTCAGAAAATGCTCCTCACATAATACATAAAATCAGCTTATTATATTAATTCAATTTCTCATATTATTGTAGAATGTCCATGTTAATGACATGGGAAAAGCTCTTTTGTCATATTAAATAGATAGACAGAGACAGATGGATAGATGGATGGATGGATGGATAGACTGATAGATACATACATGCTTAAATGTAATGTATTTTCCAGTAACACTCTGTTCTTAACTGTGAAGAACAGAACCTCCAGATACTTTATTCTGCTATCTTGAACTTGCCTCTTAGTCCATTATATATTATAAAATCTGTGAATGATGTAATGTATTTCTTTAAATTAAAGAATTTTACCTAGCTTAGCCAATAAAACAAAATATGTCTGCCAATTTCTCCATTAAAACTTTGCTGATAGGTTTTACTTAAATTATATCAGAAGACTTCAAATTTTCTATAATGATTCCAAAAGCATGGCTTTGGATAGAAATAGAAATGACTAATAAAATATGAGTTTGAAATGACACAGTGGTCGAATTCAAGAGATCGCTGTAATATTCCAAACAATTACTTATTCTTTTTGAAACCTCAAAGCTTAATTTCCAAATGAGTTGCAACAATTTCTGTAACCATGGTCATAATTCTAAGTGCTGCTCCTTCCAGAGAACCCAGAAACTTAAACTAATTACTTAGCAAGAAGTTTTAACCCAAGCATACAGGAGCAGATGCTATGCTCATTTTGTTGTGTCCTATTATGCCTGTAAGAAACCACAGTGCTGAAGATGTATAAGATGCCTTTCATTTTCCAGATGATTAAGCCTGCTAAGGGCCACCAAAAAAAAAGAACTTTTACCCTTTTCTATATTTCTGCATTTGTATAAGATTACTTGATTTTGGAAGGAAGGAAAAGCCACATCATGAGTGCTAAAATTTCTCTATAAACAGCCTCCCACTGGAATTCTTAGCAAAGTCTTTATGTCAAGGACATGACATTTTAAAAACAACATTTTATTCTGAAGCTTGGGAAAGTTCAGATTACCTTGATATTAAAAACTAATCACCATTTCAAAATGGAATTGATCTAACTAATTGAAATGAGAGGCCTATTCCCTTCACACTATCCTTTAATCGGAATTATTCCCTAGAATTTTGAAGATCATGACACTTGACTCTCTTATCAGCATGAGTAAGGGAATTACTTGAAACCTAAGTGCAAACTGACCTATTTGACAGATTCAGAAGTCCTTGCAATCTATAGCTAAATTGATAGTGAGACAAGGTAGAGAACATTTAATAATTTAATAAGATTACGTTTGTGGATTCAATTACCAATGGATTAAAATAGAGATATTTTCACTTCTGAGAATCACTGTTAAACAGTATTATATGGTCATTCAGTTTTTAGCTAAAGCTGTTAGAGAACATTTTGATAGGAACACCTCTGGAAAAAAAAAAGTGTGTTTTCCTAGGAAGAGTGAGCAGGTTTCATTTTACAAATGCTTTTAAAATCTAGCCTAGAAAAACTGCGTAAAAGTAAGGACCTGCAGGCACAGTCATTTAGCTAAGTTGGTTTAATACCAGTGTAGTTATATCCCAGCTTTTGAGAAAGATATTTGCTAGAAAACCAGTGATCCAAGAGTTCCAGGCAATTAAAATAATGTTAGGATATGATCTTATCATTTAAGTCAAGAAAATATTTCTTGCAAAATGAAAATGTGAATAAGAGAATAGCTGTTATTAATAGCCAAATATTCAAAGCAGAACAGATTTCTACCTGAAATAATTCAGAAAAAACAGTAACATACCATAAAAATAAGTAAAGGATAAGAAGGAAGTTTATATATTGAAATCCAAACTACAGAACTATAAACCAAATTAAACCTGGTCTGAACACAGAAATCTGACTGAGAATCTGTGTCAAACTGTCTCACAGCTATTGATATTAGAAAATTATAACCACTTCTAAATCAATAAGGCATGAATGCTACAGTGAACAAAGCTAGAAAATTAAGAGCTATAACAAACAAGAATAATTTATAAACTAAAAATCAGAGAGGATTTTACAAGCATGGGACAGTCCTTTTAGTACATAAATTTTAAAATCTGACAAATGCCAGAGTTTATATGTTCTTTCTACATTTCAATGACTAAAGGTTTAGCTCACAGGCCTGTAGTGTGGCATGAACTCATAGCATGGTTTAAATGATAGTAAGGTTTACTTTGTCTTTGAAGGAGTGATAGTGATAACAGAACATTGAAAAATACTACAATTCTTCTGATTTTAGCATTGACACATGCAGCATAATTTTTTCATGCTTTACTACCAGTAAAGCACAGTACAGTGCACTGCACTGTCAATTTATTTTTGCTAATATTGAGAATATTCTTTCACTCAACAGACTTCTTACATATGGACTTTTTTCTGGTTCTTGGGTTTTTTATGTATCTATTGCAATGAAAATTAGAAAAATTAAAATTAATCTGTCTTCTTACCTTTACTTTACATAAATTCAGAAACAAAAGCTAATGTAAATTAGAAAAAATAATTTTCTACCTAATTGGTTATCAGTAGAATATAATTTCATAATAAGGCATCTCATCCTGGACTTCCCGTCAAGATCCATCAAGGCTTCAGGAGGTATTCAACTTTATAGAGATTTTTATGACATTTCCACTTACATAATCAAATTTAGCAATAACATTATCACTTTTAGGGTTATGCACTGCTGTAAAATTAAAGATCATACTATCATGCAGCAATATATATCAATATATTTTGATCTGGATTAAGCGTGAAGTAACTACTGCTGAAAGTGTGATGTGACAGTTTCAATTTTATTATATTTATAAATACTTCAGATGTTGACAGATGTGATGGTTTGACCTGTTCACAAAATATTATACCATGAGAAATTAAGACAGGGGGTGGAAGAAAGTGTAGTCTTAACAGTGAGTTTTCACAGAAGATATTACAATTGAATGAACTACAATAACAAACAACTGTGCTTCACTTTTGTACATCCCACACAGCTAAATGGGTCATTCTTCAGACTGATGTCACCTGTGTCATCCTCCTTTATGCCACTTCTGTGTATAATTTTAAAGAAATCTGAATACCTTCTCCAGAAGAGCTGGACATGACTAATGTGGATCATTAATACTTCTCTTTCTCTTATCTCCCTAGAGAAGTGTGGCTGTCATAAGACATCCAGCTGGATGAGCTGGGTTTTTTTTTTTTCCTCTCTTGCATTTTAAGCATGAACCCTACCGTTTTTATGTGCTAAAAAAATATATTACATATAAAATAATATTACATTAAAAAAGTATGTAATGTTGTATAAATACGACGTACAACAAAACCAAATCTTCAGGTTTGAAAGCCATCTTATCCTAGCCTACTTAATTTGCCAAAGGAAGTACTAGTACCACAGACTGCAATCTTTCATTAGTACATTGACCTCCTGTGAGCAGTCACTACCAAAATGAAGGTAAATGAAACCATTTTATAGTCTTAATAAGCAGCATAAACAAAATTTAGAAAACTGTTATTAAGTGAAACGCTAAAAATGGCTTGCAAACTAACAGGCTTTTGTCATTATTTTAGTCTTCACTTAAAAACACAAAGTTGTTATTGTTTACTTAAAACTGTATTATCTGATTATCTATTCATAAATTCACAGCTGAACAATGTGCAAATTATTTGCATCAGGACAATACCTACTCTAAAAGACAAAGAGAGACACAGAAAAATAATCATAAGTAGGTAAGAAAATAAAGGCAAGACCAAAATTTGAATGCACAAATACGAACAATAGATTTGTGTTACTCATTTTGAGACAAAATATGGAAAAATATAAAGATGGCAAAAGCATTAAATGGATTTTGACACCTATAATTCAGAGCTAAGCAACATGCAGACAAATATCTGCAGCATTTAAAATTCCTAGTCAAAGGAAATGTTCCATGGCTCTAGAACATAAATAGTTGAATCAGGCTGCATATTACAGCTGAATTACAGAGATGACCAAGACAGAGACACCAACTACAAAGCTCTTTAGTTTGTTCATGGTAGAATAAATGAACCAACAAGCTGAACTCAGGGAAAAAAAAATTGAATTACTAATACTAATACATGAGAGATGAATCTTGGGAATTTACACTCTGCTGTGAGATTTTATATTTTCTCTCTAGATATTCCAGACAACATGAAATAACAAAAAGACTTTTAAAGCACTGCTTTAAACTAGGTAAAAGTTGTATGGATGTAATAGAGGTCCAAATAGCTTAAGATTTATTAAAAAAAAAACAAACCAACAGCCAGAAGTAAGAAAATTCCCTAGCTAAATTATTTTTCTATAACTCTTCTAGCAAGCTAAATTTCAAATATTTGAACTACTTTATTTACTTCTACTAACATAGTTGAAGGTATAGAAGCAAGATGTTATGTACAGAGCTTTATCAGAACCATGTAATTTGAGACCAGTTTTGTCTCCCAATACTGTAAAATAGCCCAACTACTAAAGCAAAATTTCGTTGTAATGACATTTTCTGGAAGGCACATAGCTGAGACAGATGACCCAACCTGACACAAGGGATAATTCTTACCATGAGCCATCACATTTAGCATACAGGTGGGAGAAGAAGAAGGAAGGAGGGGGCATTCAAAAAGATGACATTTGTCTTCCCAAATCACCATTCCACTTGATGGAGCCCTGCTTTCCTGGAAATGGCTGAACACCTGCCTGGCCATAGGAACTGATAAATGAATTCCTTGTTTTGCTTTGCTTGTATGAGTGGCTTTTGCTATACCTGTCAAACCGTCTTTGTTCCAAACCCAAGTTTTCTCACTTTTACTCCTCTAATTCACGCCCCCATCCCACTGAAGAGCAAAGTGAGCATTAAACTGTGATATTGGTAGAGCAATTTCCTGGATTATCTTCATGAAGGCATCTTTTCCCTTCAGGCAGTTCTCTGAGTAAACAGAGTCCTATGAGGAAAAGTGACTGCAGATGGGAGGCTTTGGTGGCTGTGTGTAAAATGCCTCATTTGCCCCTCTCAGTCACAGGGGCAGGCTGAAGGAGATACCGACCCAACATCCTTTAGGTTCCTCTGCCCTGTTATCTTGACCTTGAGACTCAAAACTGGCAAATCTCCTGGCATAAACCTTATAGCAGCACTCACATGATACCAAAAAAAAAAGTCCCTGAATAAAACATTTGTCTGATATTTCCTACAATTACAAAAAAAAATTCTGTTTTCCAGTTATTGAATAATTTTATGGAGGAAAAAAAGGCTGACAGAAACATTCATAAACAGCAGAAGCATAAAAATCTTAGAAATGCAAGAAGTAAACAACAGAATTTTATGTAGCTTGCAGTAAGCAAAGACAAAGCTGATATTTATGCTGAATATTTCCAGGGGAATAAAAATATCTGAAACCCCACAGAGAAATTGTAGAATGTGTCTCTCCCTCTTCGCTAAGTAATGAATATATAAATTGTTGAGCACACAGGTAAATAGTTTGGGGAAAGCTGTTCTCTCCACATGGAATATTGTCCTAAATTGGAAGTGCCCTGGAGTAGGGTTATCTTTTTAACAGGTTATTGTATTTTCTGTTTAAAACACCAGTTGTATGTAGTTTATTTAATAGTAATAAAGTTGGTTTTTTTTTTTTCTTTCTTTGCAAAGCTCTTTGAAATCTGTTGATGAAAAACACTATAGGAAAGCCAGATGCTATTATCATTATTATTTTATGTGTAATTTAAATGAGAGGAGTTCACTAGGAATTATATGTTGTAATGTACTATCAGAAGCAGAAAAGTGAGGAACTTTGCAGGGACTTCTACTCCACATCTACAGAGAATTATTAGAGGAGAGGAGAAGGAGAAGGGAAATAAGTAAGCAACCCCTAGTGATTTTTTCACACTAGTTAAGAAACTAAGGGGTCTCTTAGGGAATTATTCATCTGCATATATGATAAGATAAATTATGTAAATTAAGTAAGCATTATGGTCTACAAGTCACTTGTAATTAGTTCATATGAACACACTTCTGTTGTAACCATTTCAGAAATGATCTAAAGAAAAAGATCATTAAAAATACAAAATGATTTGGCAAATTATATTTAAACAAGATGGAATCAATGCAACATTGTAATTTATAAACCAAGAGATTTATCAAAAAAAAAACTTAACCCGTTGCAGGCAGCACCTTTTTTCCCCTTTTTTTACTTCACTGGCACAATTTATTTCTGTGGAAAAATAGATGTTTCTTCTATTACCTCAGATAAGATTTGCTGAGAAATGTTAAAAAAATATTTTGATTTAATTAGTGACAATGCATCCCTATGGTTATAATACTGTCAAAAATATTGAAGGAATGGTCAACAATGAACCACCGTCAAAGGCAATGGCAAGTATAGATAGCAATTTTCTCTATTCAGAAATCTAATGGTTGGAGAAAGAGTATGGCAGAGTATTACAGAGGTCCCTAACAGGAAAGAACTGAATAGCAATTTCAATTGAGTAAATTGTGGGCAAAGCAATTTCATGCTTCCAAGTGTCAACAGCAAGCCTCAGTTAAAAAAAATAATAATAATAAATAACCATAGCATACTGCAGAAGTGACCAAGGTTGTCTGGACTTGTTTGATCTCAGATATATTTTAGCTTGATTTATGTGTGTTTCCAAATAATTTAAGAAAACTGCACTATTGTGCCAACTTTCTTTATTATGGGTTTGCAATTGTCTAAGGTGGTCTACTTGCTATGGCAAAATGGTCAGACCTATTGTTCATGCTGTGATTTTGAAATTTTAAAGGCATATTATTACTTAAATTCCTACCTTAAGTTTGGTTTATTTTTTTTTTTGCAACTGCAGGGTTCTTATCCTTAAATAAAGCTCACTCTATAAAGATAAAATAAAAATGATCTTACAAGTTTACATAATCTTAGTACCTTAGTGTAAATAAGCCAGAGGTGAATATAGTGTGTAATTTGTTAACAAGTATAGGTTGAAAAGTGACCACAACCCTGAGCAACAACCCTCAAGAATAAGGTTAAAACCTTCTGTCAATGCAGTAGATGTCTCTGTAAAAAAACAGGGGTGCTGACAGCGTGCCATAACAGCATGTAAGTAGGCTGGGACTTAGATAAAGGAATATAGGCTAGAAAGTCAGTGCAAAAGACTTTAGGATTAAAAGAAACTGCCTCAAGTTGTGGCAGAGTAGCTTTAGATTAGATATTAGGATAGTTTCTTCATGGAAAGGATTGTTAAGCTTCAGAACAGGCTGCCCAGAGAAGAGGTGGAGTCACCATCCTTGTAGATGTTTAAAATATGTGTTGCTGTGTCACTTAGAAATGGTTTAATGGTGCACTTGGCAGTGTGATTTTAATGGTTGGGCTTGAGTATCTTACAGGTCCTTTCCAACCTAAATTGTTTTATGATCCTATCCTGTACAATGCTTCTCTACCACAGTAACAGAGAAGATCCTGTTTAAATAGACTGACAGTCTTCACCTGAACGATAAAGCAAAGACAGTTCCAAGACACAATCTAATCCTGATTGATGGCCAGCTTAGCACTTACCTCAGTCAAGAAAGTTAGCAACATAAATCACTGGGTTCAGTCTCAGGTAAGTAAATTGAAAATCTATCATCAAAATAATACAGTTATAAGGAAGTTTTGAATAAACTAGACCAAATAGCAGTCTTCAAAAATTAAGATGTGGTTTTTGTCCTAAAGACTGTATGTTTCATTTCAAGCAAAGACATTTTCCACTCTTCTGTGTAGATTACCTTCCTTAGTCTAGTGTTTCAGATAAGTCATAAATCTGATTTTTAATTTTTTTCCCATACAAATTGCAAGCCTTTGAATTAACTCTCTTCTTGATTTTATTTCCATTAAATTTATTGATGGTGTCTGTTTATTCTTTAGTAATGACAAAGATGTGATAAGGCTTTGACTGCAGAGAAAGTCAAACATATAGTTGAAACACAGTCTGAATCATTTCCAGCTGAATGATTTCTTCAATGTGTGATTCCATTGCAATGCAGATCCTGGCATGCTCATCAATTGGCCACTGCTTGAAGTTACCATTCCCCTGGGAAAAGGAAAATATCTTATGAAATTGCTTGAGTGAGCTGTTCTGTCTGTTTGTGTGTTTTCACAAGCAGTCAGTACGGGAGTGGTAATGTTAGAAATGAGGCCACAGAGCTTTATTAAGACAAAAAAACCCCAGTCTGAGACTCAATGAGATGATTAAGTCAAATAAGCAGAAAAGGAATATGCGTTTAAAAATAATGTATTTTTTTTTCTGGCACATTATCTTTGTTATTTAGTATCATTAGATTTTTTACACTTATGAGTGATCACCATGACAGATTTGATTTGGTGAAGTAGCTGCTATAAATGGTTTGTATCTTCCATTCAACTACTCACAATTGTTATGCAAATATAAAAAAACATTCTAAAAGTTGAAAGTCAGGCAAAGAAAAACTAATGTGAAAACCTAAATTAGGTTTGTAGACTTATTCCAAAATTTCAAACATTTACATATTTTTTATGATATTGCCATATTTTTCCCTACTCTCTGCTTCATCTTGTAGAAAATAAACACTGCTTACATGCACCAGATAATACAATAATATCTTATATTTTCATTTAAAATATTTTTACTCAAAGTATAGCATTAAGGTTTGTTTACTGGACTTTATTTTAACACTGGTCTTATTACAGGTTATCAATTATCTCCCAAGGTGTTCTGAACTAGTCTAAACTCTATAGTATCACAACGTTTTAAGATATGTTTGGTAGATGAAGAAGCAATATCATTTCATTTCATGCCTGGAGATCCAAAATAGAGGAAGATTGCTACATTTTGTGCAAGAGGCAGCTGGAACCTCTTATGACTAAGCAATTTTCATTATGCAGCATTTGATATGTTCAAGGCACATGTCCCTTTGTTTTTAATTGCTACTGTGAATATACAGCATTTTCAGCAATTTGTTGTCAAGGATCTCACATTTGACAATTGTTAAAAATGGGTGACCATTTTCAAAGAATTTTTTTTTGGTTACTCACTTCATATTTTAGGAACCGTCACAAACCCCAAATGAGAGTTTGACCAAATTTGCTTTTAAAACACTGTATGAGAATCCTGTTGTCATCTTATTGCAGGGGCCCCATACTGTTGTCTCCTTATTGCAAAAGTTTCATACCTTCTTGGTATTACTTGTAAGCAGCTCCTCAGAGCACCAACTCTTTCTTCTGCACAAAGTAGCCAACTGACTTCAGTTTCCCTTCTCAACCAGCCAACCCACACTTTTATAGCACTCTTCTTCTCCTTGGTTACAGCTGTGGTCTGTTAAAGTCAGGCCTGTTCCTAATTTTTTTGTTAATTGGCCGTGCTGCTCTCCTTAAGGGTAAGATTATTTTCTACACTATATTTATTTCCTTATATTCTATCCTCCTACAGTATCCTTCTATCAGGAGAAGACTTTAGCTATTGCATGCTTCCCAGGTTCTTAGGGACTGTAGCAACTCAAACACTACTTTCTTGTTTTATCTACATCTGTGCTATGCAATGAAATAAATGCAAAAATATCATTCTACTTTTAAAGATCTTTTAATAATTTTATTAACACTCTAAGTACCTTATAATCTCACATTTCTAAAACTTTGATTTTTGCAGTATGTTCTTATGCAGTTTCCAACTTTGGATCTATCTTTTTTAACAATATTTCATTAAAATACGTGCCTATTACATTGAGTGTTGTCAAGTGAACAGGTTAATAACAGTAGTATGTTATCTACTACAAAAATATTATTGAAGAATTTTCCCATTCTGTTTCTCACCTACATCTGATAAGTAAAATGATTTTTTAAAAATTGTATATTTCAAGGTATTTTGTTCCATCCCTACAATTTTTTGCATTTATGTTTATAAAAATATTGAAATGTTTAAGCGAAATCAAATCCCATATTATTATTTCACTGGTGAGCAGAAAGATTAAAAGCATTGCTTTTCTTTCTCTTCTCTTCCAAGGGTTTTTGGAATGTGTGAAACAAAACTTAGAAATTCAAAGAGAGGAAAAGCACTGTAATCATCTGTTTAATGACTCAACTGAAAGACTTGGGTGATTAGCACAGACTGAGATAACATCGCTCATTTCTTATATCAATATGCAGCTCACTCAGGACAAAGAACAGCCTTGAAACAGAAAAAGGTGATTGCAGAAAAGCCCATAAAAATAATCCCCAGGCTGTATTACACAGCCATTTTAAGAAAATAAATCTCTCAAAAACTCTCTTTTTAATCTATAACCTTAGAAGTTTATTGTGAGCTGTGTTCATTTGAGAAACTAATTTTTTTCTGTATCAGAAAAAGAAGTAATGCACAAACATAAGTTACAGAAACTTTAATATATCTAGATTATTTTATACAAATATTTTCAAAAGAGAGACTTGATGAAGAGAACTTAAAAAATCAAATTTCTATAGAAATCTATCTGCAAGAATTGAGCTGCATGTGGTGTCAGTAACATAAAGTGCTTAATTTCCAAACTGATACACTTTAAGGCAGTCGAATATCCATCAAAGCACTTCTATCTGCTCCAATAAACACACATTCTAACTTTTGTATGTATTCATTAAGTTGAATATTTGTGTTACTCACTAAACCTTTTTTTTTTTCACTCAGTCTGCATTATGAAATGAAGAAATATCATTGAATATTAAAATGGAAACAGAAATATAATGTAATATTAAAAATAGATGATTCACCATTTATAAATAGAGAAAAATCATGAAAAGTTTGATTTATTAGCTCCTTGGAATGGTAGGTAGTCAAGAAGGAGGAAACAGTTTTGTTAGTTCAAAAGAGATTATATATAAATCACATCAGCAATGTGAAATGAAGATCCAGCTGCTGTTTGGCAGAAGTAGAGAATGAAACCAATAATTTTGTTACAATAAAGTTAAAAAAATAAATAAAAAACCCAGAAGAAATACAAAAAAATTTTTAAATGTATTTATAGGAGAAAATTTTGTGATAATGAAATATTTGACTTAGCCACTACTTCAGATAAAATAGGCAAGAAGTAGAATATGCCTGAAAGAAGTTAAGAAAGTTGAAAAATTAATGAAGTTTTATTAGGTTGAGAAAATATAACTTCTTCTACCAAAATATATGAGTATTTTTATTGATTCTTTTGTTTTCCATAACATAGTTTATGCTTGTACCAGCTGTGAGAGCTTTTAAACATTTTAGAAGGTACAATGCAGCACACCCTGAACTAGAATTTTTATTTTTACTAAAGTTTCATTTGTAAAAAAGTAAAAAAAAAAGGAAGATGCAGAAAGAAAGGGAGGTGCATTATTTAACAGATACTTCATGTACAATTTATGTGGTAAGACTACAAAATGATAGAAAATAATATCATATATGGAAATGATATTGTAATTTTAAACAGTTTTCTGAAATAACTGTTTATTTTACTTTATTCTAGTCAGCTGAAGTAGGGTATGTTCCATGACTTATGTAAAAGCGAAACATATACTGCAGGAGATATTGCAGCTGGAAGGTTTGCTATAAATTCTAATATGGTTATGATAACAAGCACAATTGTGTGTAAGACATATTGATATTTCAATGTGAAAATGAAAAAGAAACTTACAATATGACCAGACTTTTTTATCTTTTACTTTTCCCTGTTGACTGTTGTGCTGCTATCGTAATAATGGTCTCTCAACTCCTGATTACATGATAACTTCCATTACTGTAGGTTTCAAACAGTGAAGACATCTTTCAGGTGAAAATACCAGTTTGTCCTATATCTCCAGTTTCAGTTCATCTGGGATCATGTTTTTTTATTGTGCCAGAAGAAATAATTCTTGGATTTAGAAGAAAGACTACAGGTTTTTTTTCAGCTTTCAATAAACAGCAATTTGGAGTGAGCTTCCTTCAGTACCCAAGAAGGTGGTTGGCATTTTACTCATCACTTCATCATCTCTAGATTCAGAATAGCTCCTCATTTACTCACAAAATATTACATTGCCCTGCTGTTTTTCAGAGTGTTTAATTCTCTACATCCTATACTATATCTCAGAACAACCTTCACCTTATTTTGTAGTTTGTAGTCTCATCTTACTATCAATTTATTATTTCTTGTAATTGGTATGAAATTGGAAAAACAAACAAACAAACTAGGTGATGTATAATTAGAATATTAAAATTAGCTAGGGAAATTGCATCATTTTAACTACTCTAACTGTTGCTAACAGTTTGTGCCCACTGGGAAGTGTTAACTTCCAGTAGCTTCAAGCATGTTACTTAAGAAGTACAGAAAGAAACAGGTCTTATTTATTTTAGTTACATATCACTAAAAAATGATGGACAATTTATGCCTCATCCACAATTAATTTCTTCCATGTAGGTCAAATTAGTATTTCTGGAACCAGAAATCATAGGACTGTTTTTAATGTCCTACTTGGTTGCTAAATGCATGGCTAGAAAAAATTATTGATTTTTTTTTTTCAAGGGTGATCTTAAATATTGAACAGCACTGCTGTATGAACAATGTCATGTGGGTCTTTTTGGTTTGTATGTTCAGATTTTTTGTGTTCAAGACAAAGAAATAGAAATTAGAATCCACAAGAGGACCCTATCTAAACATCAAGGAATGGTTTTAATGAGCTCTAAACACAAATTTTGTTGTAAGACATGGTAGAGGGTCTCTTCAGACATAGTAAACAAGACGTGCATATATAAACATCTTTTGTCCTTCAGGAAAAATCTCCTTCACGACAGTGATAAAAGTATATTTTTACTTCTTTTACTCTTTTTCTTATCTGATCAATTACAAATGGGTGAATGACCAAGAAATAACCATTGTAACTGTTTTTTTTAAAATAAATACTGAAGGTAATTCTAAGTTACCATATTCCTTTGCATATAATTTTTTTTTCTGTAAAGAACTGTGTGCCACTGACTGAAGAATATGAGATTTGAATTTTTTGCTGAATGTTGTTATATCTTTTCCTATTTGGTAACAAATTTTGGATCTTGCAGAAAGGAAAATATAATAATATATATTAATCCTCAAGCACACAGAATGTGATATCTAAACATGAGCACTTTATAAAATAGACCTTTTACTTTTGGAAAAATAGAATTAAAGCCACAGAAAGCAAGCCATAGTCACCACTATAGTGTTCTTCAAGAGTTGATTCTTCCTAGAGAGAAGGGTCATTTATTAATGTAGCCTTTCACTTTGGTTCCAAATGGGAGAACATAAAGATGAATGAATGAATTAACATATTATAAGTAGTATCTACCCTAGCAGAGCAGTGGTGTGGTTTATTATGCATGGGTATGGGCATGGAATGGATGGTTCTATACTGATATATTCCTAATAATAGCAGATTCAAGATTCATGCAAAAATTTTAAACAGATCCTAAGGCGATTGTCTGCTGTAAATGTCGCCACAGGATGTGTCTGGGATAACAATTGTGAGAAAACACGGGTAAGTACTCCTAACATTCACAGAAAGATTACATTAAAAGGGTGAGTTTCTAAATGAATCAGAGCCATTCTACTTCAGACAGAGTGAAATAGTTTAGAATTTTGAAGCTTCAAATAGATTCAGATTTTAAGGATTTTTTGAACTATCAATTAATCAACTCAAAACATCATATTTTGTTTTTTTACATATTTTGTATTATTTTGAGCCTCCTCTAATTCAAAATTCTTTTGTGTTCCTTCTTATATAGCATAAATGTTGTTAGAGTAGCTTAATCAATTTTAAACCAAAACTTATCTGGGCTTTACTAATGCCTTCAAATGGAGTATTGCATGTTCTTTGTTCCCTCAAAGCCTTGGTATGAAGGGTTGGAATGACAGTGTACAATTTCATACTTACAGCTCAGTCTTTTAATCAGTTGTACTTCAGAACTGTACAAGTAAAATACAATTTTCTGCTGTTTTAAAACATCACAAATGCATATGAAGATAATTACTTGCACAGCTATTTGGCGGTTTTAGTATCTTCTCTGCAGAGTGTTTTCCTGTCATAGCAAAGTCCTGTCAAAGTTTTATGCTTCAATTTCAAGTATATCATTTTAATCTAATGCACAGAATGACTAATATTTCAAACATTGTGATATGTGCACTGACACAGAAATGTGTAGCTTGTTTAACAAGCTATTTAGACTGACTAGACTCTCTGCAATTATTTGACAATTTAAGTGAAAACTCTTAAATTTGTGTTATGGTTTTTTGTTGTAGATGTTTGAGTTTGTTTCTTTTTTTCTTTTTTTTTAATTTTAGCTAAGCAAGGTGAACTAATTTAATAATATTCATCTTGACTAAGGAAGATGCATGATTACCCAAACAATAATGAATGTTGAGAGAAGGGTTTGAGATATGTTGTTCTTTTCTCTTTACTTTTTAAAATAGCCATTTTATGAGGTGTGAATTTTAGCATTCAACCTGATAACCTCTGATTATGATATTGATTTTCTGTAAAAGCTTAGAGTCTAATTACAGAAAGCAATCATTTTCATGATTCAGATTATGAATATCCAGCTCCAAACATTACTCTCTATTACAGTGGTTTTCTGGGGTCCCAGGATGAGGGAAGAGACAAGACAGTTGACTCCATGCATCAGAAGGCTTGATTTATTATGATATGATATATAAGATATAAAAACTATACTAAAAGAATAAAGAGAAGGATTTCACTACAAGGCTAAGCTAAGAATAGAATAGGAATGTGTAAACTGAAGTCTTCTCAGCCCGAGACGGGGCCGAACAGGTGAATTGTGATAGGCTCTCAACTGGAAACAGTCCGACGGGGCCAATCAGAGATTTTCCCGTGGCATTCCACAGCAGCAGATAAGAATTGTTTACCGTTGTTCCTGAGGCTTCTCAGCTCTCAGGAAAGGAAAATTCCTAAGTAAAGGATTTTTCATAAACTATGTCGGTGACAACTCTCTCATAGGAGTTCCCTGCCTTTACAGAACAGCTGTAATCTGCCTTGTCTTTACCACTTAAGACTTATATCTACAGAAACAAATCTAGGCTAACAGATGTATTATACGTCAAGAAAGTATTTAACAACTTATGTGCCTCTACTCATTACAGTATGTTTGTTTTCCTAAGCCCACATCTTAGTAATGGATAGAAAAACTGTAATAGATGCTTTTCTTGTACCAGACACAAAATAAGAATTTTACTAGAACTAAAAATTCCATCCTTGCTAGCTCTTAGCTTTCCCTTTTTTACACCGCAACTGATTGTACAGATATAAGGAAAAAAAAGAAACATGACAACCACGGTCTCCTCAAGTGGCATCTCTGAGAGCTGTTAGTTTTCTCTTCTTCTGAGTTGCAGTCTTTTGTATTGATTGACATACAGACAAGCATGTCAAAACCTAGCACACACATGGGCTGGACTCATGTTTTCCACCTTTTGCTTGTTGTCAGTTTGATCTGTACTGGAGGGACCATAGAAGCCACTTATCCCTCTTTTTGCCAAAGGGCATCTGTGCTGTTCGTTTACTCGGCCTTGCAGAGATAAATTCACCTTGCTACAATTAATAAAATAGCTGTTTTCTGGACGTCATTTGTAGAAATAAATGTCAGTTACATCACTGTGCATTCATGGACATGTATAGCTGGTAATATTGATCTAATACGTAAGGCACTTTTCAGACAAGTGATATAATCGGTATGTAAAGATTATCTTTTCAGACAGATTCCTCTTAATATATTTTGAAATCACTTAGAGACAGACTCAAGAGGCAAAGTGGATTTCATGCAGACTTTTACCAATTGTTTTTCTTCTATGTTTGAGAATGAAAAAAAATAGCAAAAAGCACTACAATAATATTACTGAGCTTATGTTCCATAGAGGCAGCATATGAAAGCATTGAATGCATTTTCTTTTTAAGAATATGTAGCCAGCCATATGTTCCTTGTCACATAGACGGAAACAAATGGAATGGGAAGAAAAGATAACAGCTTATTGCTGTGAACTCTCAAAACAATGCCTTTAAGAAAATATAAAAAACCCATCATAGAGGCTATACTGTATATTGTTGCACAAATCCAAAAACACCTCTTCAGTATTTTAAGTATTACTTCAATTTAAATGCTTCTTACTTAACTTTTCATATTGCATAAGTGCTTTTGAAGGGAAATAAGACATATTTCATTCAGAAAATATTAAAACAGGATAGTACAGTACCACTTACCATTTCTCATCTGAAATAAATTATGTGTAAAATCTCCATGGTGTTAAAGGCACATTTTTCTTTGCACTGATCTCTAATATTATCTATACAATGAGGACTGTACACAAAGGAAGCTAAAACACATTTTGAATCACTAGTGCCTCAATAGAAAAATGCTACTAAAATATAGCACTAATTTTTGTACATCTTGATTTTACTACCATCTTAAAACACTCACTTTAGAGATGTCCATCTTTTAATCTTCAGACAGATAACTCAACAAGAAAGTTTTCGCATCAACTGGTATTTAGAAAAGAAATTTTCCAGTTAAGAAACAACATGAACCAGAGGATTTCTCTTGACAGTGTCAAAAAGCAGAATCATAGTATAATTTAATTTGGAAAGAAAGTTTATGGTCCTCAAGTCCAAGCATTAAACTAACACTGCCAAGCCCACTGCTAAACCTTTTTTTTTAAGAAACAGGTCTACATGGTTTTTTTTTAAATCCTACAAGGATGGTGACTCCACCACTTCCCTAAGTAGCCTGTTCCAGTGCTTGACAACCCTTTCAGTGAAATTAATTTTTATCCCAATATCCAACCTCAACCTACCCTGGAGAACTTGTGACCTTTATCTCTTATCCTATCACTTTTACTTGGCAGAAGGGAGCAACCCCCACCTCACTACAACCTCCTTTCAGGCAGTTGCAGAGTGATAAGCTCCCTCCTGAGCTCCTTTTTTTTTTCCAGGCTAAACAACTCCAGCTCCCTCAGCTGCTCCTCATAACACTTGTGCTCCAGACCCTTCACCAGCTTTGTTGCCATCCTCTGCATCCTCTCCAGAACCTCAGTGTTGTTCTAGGAGCACAAAAAGGAACACAAGATTTGATGTGCAGTCTCACAGTTCTGGGAAGGATTACTGTCCTGGTCCTTCTGGCCAAACTGTTTCAGACACAAGCCAGGAAGCCAATGGCCTTCTTGGCCACCAGGTCACATGCTGACTCAGGTTCAGCTGACTGTCAGCCAACACCTGCAAGTCCTTTTCCATCAGGCAGCTTTCCAGCCACTCTTCTCTGAGCCTGTAGTGTTGCATGCAGTTCTTGTGACCCAAGTACAGGACCTGGCAATCAAGCCTCCTACAAAACTGACGTTGGCCCATTGATTAAACCACCAATTGTGAAATCCTGTTCTTTTAAAACAAGAACCTGCTGCAACTGAAACATTCAGCTCGTCCCAGAACAGGAATTTGTAAATTCATTGGAGGGTCTAGTGAAGAGAGGAATTCAATATTTTTCTTAGAGAAAATGTGCAAGTTCAACTCTTTTAACTCATCAGGCATTTATATACATAATTCTAAAACATCACTTTTTTCACTAAGAAAGATTTTTAAAATTCTTTTTATGACTTTGACACTTAATTCATTACCGTTATTTAAATGCAAATTTTATATGTGCAAGACAATTATTGAGGCTTGGTTTTCTTCCAAGTTATTCCACTGGGCCATAATGTATGCTTTAAGACCAGTCTATTTAGAAGGTTTTAGGATATATGTAATCACACTGAATAATTCCATTTGTTTCCTTTGAGGTTTCTCAAATACTTTGATGCATTCTACTTCTCTGTCTTTTCCTTCAAAGTCACAATGAATTCCCATTGGAGGCATTGTAAAAATATATCCTCAGGGTTATGATTTATTCCTAGGCAGATTGACTAAAACTTAGTTTTCTTCTTCCCCTAGCTCACTATTATGCAATGGGAATTTCAAAATGCTAAGTTTCATTGGTTTAGATTCCAAGGCACATTTCGGAGCTAACACATCTAAATACTCAATTTTAAGCACTTGTCCCATCCCTATATTATTCATTAGAAAAGTCAGATATCTTAAAATGTTCTCTATAAAACATGCATGCTAAATAAGGATCTATACCTACATTTAGTTCCTTTTTTCTCTATTTTAAGAAGATACACTCGTCCTGTGCCATCAAAATTATTCTATCTTGCTTGTTCTGGATGCCAGGATGAGCATATTAGATATGTATTGAAAATCTTTTTACTTTACCTATAGTAGCATGTATCAGTCACCCAGAAACAGCAGGCTGCAAGATTTTAATCTTGTGATAAGTGTCTTCAAAAAAGATGTGAGAAAGATTAAAAGTATTTTCAAAGGTTTGCCTCATCATTTCATTTTATTTCACTGACTTTCCTTTGGCTCACACATGCTTTGTTTTTGCTTATGCTGGTAACCAGAATAGACTAGGACTAACATGTGCATGACTAAATTGCCATTCTTCCCTCACACACACCTTGTCCACACTGTTTGGCCAGAACACCAGGAATACTCTCAGGTCTCTTCAAAAGCTTTGCTCTTCTCCAGAGTACTAGGCACAGCCTGGGAAGGCATTAGCTGTCATGAACCTAACTATCAGGGGTTTCTTTAATGGTTAAAGACTCCTCATGTACCCAACTATATGCCTGAGCACTAAGTTCACTAGTGTGACCTGTATGATCTAGGATGAAAATTCAAGCCCTTCTGATTCTCAGGGGAAGGCATTATGCAACTAGGAAGAAGAGTTGCCTCTTCAGGCAACTCATTTTCCCCACAGTCTGGCAAGTTTACTCACCTAGAATCAGAGACAGGTGGTCTCTGGTTTGTATGACCCTTCACACCACTCACTTCTACCTAGGAAATAGATGTGAAGCTGATTTCCCATAAAGAGCCAAAAAAAAAAAGAAAAAAAAAAACAAGCAAGCAGCCAAAACAACCCAGGTTTCTCACATTTTAGATGAATGATGGAATGCAAAAGAAAGATTTCGAAGCATGTTTTAGTAAAAGCCTTGATTAGAAATAGTATGAGAAATGATGATTTTATGAATCTTAATGAGGTATGGGCAAGAGAATTAAATCAAGTTATTGGGTTTCAACTGATGAAGTTTTGGCCGTATACAAAGTAGAAAAGTCAGGGCAGCAGATGAGGCTTTCAGCCTCATAGATCTGTGCAAATACCTCTTTTCCAGTGATCATAATTTTGTCCATAACTTCAGGTTATTATAAACAAGGTCCACCTTCCCTATTTGAGATTAATCAGCACTTAAAGCAGATCTGATGAACCTTTCTAATATATGAACACACCCAAGTAGGAGAAGGATAAATGTGCATACTACTTGTGCTCTAATGCCATGATGATTCAGGAAGAACTATCAGTTCAGGAAGAAATTCAAGTGTCCAGGAAGAGTGAGTCACATATAAATAATGTGAATAAAAATAATGAGTCACAAACTGGACTGTCTCTGGTTGTCTTGTAAAGTGAATAACTTTGGTCTGGAAGGCAGCTACTCTTTTCAGATGCAGACAGGGTAAAAAAAAAACACTAGATACTGTGGAAAAAGTTATGTAGAGAGTGTTCTAAACAGTTGCACAGTGCATGCTCCATTTCAGAAAGACACACACAGAGCATACCTGTATGGGGGGAAAAATGTAGGAAACTTAATACAAACATTGCTGGTCAAAATGTGAAATATTATGTGCATTGAAAATCCTCTGATTTAACATTTACCAGAAAACCCACTGTGATTAGAGTATAATGCTAAGGGAAACATGCATGTAATACATATTTATGACCTTAGTGAGAACCGGCTCTATTAACTGGAGTACAGATGGTCCGACATTTCTGAGAGAAATGTTTTCATTGAAAAGCCTTTCACTGAGTCTGATTGCTTTGATTGACTCATCTCAGGTTTGACTACATTTTGCCAAATCAAAGGCAAATCCCCTAGTCTTGCCAGGCTGCTTCAGAGCAATCAATTTACTGCTGCCAAGTTTGGCAGGTCTGGGACCGATCACCAAGAATGCTTCCAGAGCAGGGAATCTGAAAGTTTTGATTGTCAAAAGCTGGGACAGGTTCACACAGCTTATTTGTTCTGGGTCAGTCAACATGATGAATCTGCCCTGGAAGCAGTTGGCTGGTGTTCCCAGTTCTGGCATGGATTGTCTGACAACTGAACAATTACCAAGGTCCTGTAGCTTGCTTGCTGGTGTACACACACCGTGGGGCTGATGATCTTACTAAAACCTCCAGTCTGAGAGTCAGAGAGGCACAGTGCCAAAAAGCTCTGAAGGGCTCAGGCAGCCTCTTAGTCATTGCAAGCTCTATGTAAAAAAGCCAGGACCTAAAAGCCCTTACGGGCTTCTCCATTCCACAGTTCAAGTTGATTTGCATGGTGAAGCATCCTGAAGACTTCCAGAGCTGCTTAACAATGTTATTTGTCAATTCCTCTAGTCAATATTATCCAGTGTCTTAGGCTCAAGGGCTGCACTTTTTGAAATTCTTCTTTTATAGATAGCTATGTGTGCATATACATCATTTACATATATTTACTTTTACATGTATATATGTGACTATATATAGACATAAATATATGTATGTGCATATATGCACATGCAAAGGCCTACATGTAAAAAAGATATGTATTTGTGTTTGTGTTTGAATTTAATTCCAGGAAGCAAGTCGGTCCAAGGGATTAAGTCAGAACAAGAAAACATTAAAAAGGGTAATCTCCACAAATGTTACAGCTGTTGAGAGCACCTAATGAACGCAGTAAAACACACCAAATAGTCTGTTCTATATAGCAGTAAAGAACTGCTACACAGAGGATTTCTTTATTTGTAAGAAAGGTAAAAGATACAAAAATAAAGAAAGAACTCTAGAATAAGAAGCATGTTTTCATTGTTGTTCTCCCCTACATAAGTCTGCCAGGCCTATTCTCTATTTTTATAATAGTTTTAATTGCTTTTTATTTTCCCCTTAGATTATTTTTTTTCTTGCATATTTTATTCTTGATTTCAAATCAAATTTTAAAGGAATATTTCTCTGTCTTTTTGGTCACTTATCTCTGTTCATTGTCTTGCCAGGGTAGTCCATTTCTTAATTTAGCTTAATCAGCATGAATCCAGCTGTGAACTATAAAACAATTAAGGAAAACCATCCAAAATTAATTTCCATGTCTATCCATCACTTGTTCAAATCAGCTTTTCTGAAGTACTTTCAGGCTTTTTATATCAAGCCTTCTGTTTTATTTATGGAAAAATACAGATCTAGTTATTAACACAATTGTGCTGATGGATAATAGAAGAGCAAACAAGATTAATAAATTAATGAATATCAGATGACTCAGCAGGTTGGTAAAAAGCCAAAGAAACTGAAAACCCTTTCTTTGATCTGGGTATGATATCATTCTTTGGTAAATGCCAAAGGTACGGCATCTTTTGTATCTCAAGGTTTGGTCTCAAGAAAATATGTAATGTTAATAAAGAAGGCAGAGTACTGCAAGGAAAACAATACTGAAAAATAGTATGTTTTTATCCTTTCTGGCTTGTGGGATAGGAAAAAAAGGATGTCAAAGTTTACCTAGAAATTATAAAAATTTATTGGTGGAATATATGTGAGGTGGTGGGATAACTTCTTGGAAATAAAAAAGCTAGGGATAAAAAAAATCTTAACTGCAGTGGAATGTCTTGCTTTAGATAGAAAGGATATAAGAAATATGTATTATCCATTTAAAACAATGGTAGAAGAATGATTTGAGAGAATCCTCTGAAAAGTTTGGCAAGGCTAATTTAGTCTGGAATTGTAATATTTTGCCTTCTCCAAAATGAATTTAATAAATGAAAATTTAAAAAATGTAAAAAGTATCCACATTACTGAAACTACTTCAGATGTAAGGGTGAAAATAATCTGTAGACTAATATGTGTGCTCATACATTCTATTTCTCGTCTGTCTGTATGTTGCAGTGTGATGTGCTCCAAAATGGGATCATGAAAATACAAAAATGGCTTAGCTTATCTCATCTGGACTTGTGAAAGAAAAGTTTCTACAGGCCTGACCTGTGGTAACAGCTTGCAAAATTTAAAAGAGACTGAGCCTAAATACCAACAACTACATAAAACTTTAGCTTAACATCTGAAGTTGGAGCCAATATATCTAAATTCTAAAAAGTGTCCGAAAGCTAATTGCTTGTACACTAAAGTTTTTTTTTATTACTTCTTGCCTCAGTGGTGAAAATAATAGTTAGTTTGGTTCTTATGTCAGCTCAGGAGACAGATGCCAGCCAAATGACACAGAGTATTTCCCTATTTTCATTTTAGAAAAACTGAAAGAAGATCTCATACTGTGCAGGAGAGCATGAAGATTGTTTGATAAGTTTCCATTAAACTGAGCTGACAGCAAGGTTAAAGTGAACTGGGAAAACCTCACCTGTCTGATATCTGGAAAAGAAACAATCAGTTTGACATTTCACATTATCAAAATGAAAGGCAAGTGTTCCTTTTTAAAGGCATTACAGCCAATATTGGGATCACTCTAACTCATTCTGGACTGAAGAAATCATTTTCTTCCTATGGTGAACATGACAGATGATTACACTAAAATTACACTAAATATTGTGAGAACTATTGCTGCAAGTGTGCTGTATCCTGCCTTGCTGTATGATGATATTCAAAGAGTCATCTAAGTGTTAAGCTAACTCCATTTCTGATTGTTTCTCTTTTTTTTAATTTTAAATACTCTGTCACAGCCTTATTAGCATCTCATTACTAAGAAGTTAGCTAAGGAAAGGACAAAGAAGGAAAATTAGATGCAACATTATAGAGCATATTTTCACCTTGATGAGCAAGTGAAACTCATTAGGGGTTACTGAAAGTCATACTCATGCTTCAGAGGAATAATGCCCTGAAGGTATTTTGCAATTATTAAAATGTTAAAACAACAATATTGATATTTTATATTAAAGGGGAAATTTTCAATAACAAATAGGAGTATATGCAAGGACAAATCTATACAGATAAGAGAAATATAATTACGCTCTTAAGCAATTTTTTTTTAATTATGGAGAGAGAAAGGAATTGTAAGAATAAGATAACAGCGTAATTTGAAAGCTAAAATTGTTGAATGCATACATAAGTTATTAAGTTTCTTCTCTGCTATGCAAGGACTTCTGATTATTGTTTTATATTCCTTTTTGGAGGGGAAGGAGGACATAGGTTTTGAGGCAAGTACCTGGGAGCTGACTGAACACCAAACAAAATGCATATGTGACCTGAGCAGGTGCAAACTGAAAGCTGGGTAATCTAAAGAATAATGCATTAGGGTTTCAATCAAGAAAGCCCAGCCCCCATTAGCCATGTGTGTGCTTCTGTGCTCTTCTGGAAGAGACAGAATGTGCAGGGTACGGCAGGATCAGCCCCAACTCCCATCACTCATATACGTATACACACATGTACAAGGAAAAGTTATTCCCTCTACATTTGTGTTTCTCTGACTCGGATTATGAAGTGCTTCTAGTTTGCCAGTGACACACTGACTCAAACACTAAAATTATCATCAAGATCAGAAAAGCACTGACAGCAAAATGGCTTCTTTTTCAAAATGCAAAGAAACTCTGCCTCCCAGCCACTATCTCTATCCTTGTGGAGGAACTAAAATTATCATCATCAGCTTAAATTCATGAAACAGGTAAGTTCCAAATATCATTCAGAAATACATATCAGGACTCTGATGAACTGTATTTTTATTCATACATACTTCTGAAATCTGAAATGTTTGTACAAAGGTTTTCTTTGCTCTAATTTACCAGGAGAACTTTTAGCAGTCATATTTTTAGAGAAAGTAGCAGAACCCATTCTGCCCTTTCAGGAAACATTCTTGAACCAGTACTTATGGGTCAATTGCCACAGGGTACACTGTACTTTTACAGTGTCTTCCTAATATACATCTGTTTCCTTTCTGAACTATATATTTCTTTACCAGACACAGGATTGCCCTATAGTCCATCTAGAAGTTTTCTTCTGTTTTGCTACTACATCATGGCTACAACGCATTTGTAGCAAATGCTCTTTTTCATCAAATTCATCTTGAAGACTTAAAGCTTTGAGACTGCAACTGGAAGAGCTCCTCAGCAACAACAGCAGTATGTGATTTTAAAGACCAAATTCTGTTCTATTCCTCCTGTGAAAATGTTAATGGTCCTTACCTAGAAGCATGTAATGCCATCAAGAGCAAAGGCTGCTGAGAAAGGTTCTGGTGTATTATAAGGAACAAGCTGGCAGCACTGGATTCCCTCTGTAATCAAAAAGGAGGAGAATCTCTAGCTGTGTTTGCAGTAGTAACAATTTGATGCCCAGTCACATATTTGGATGTTATTTTTGACAAAGCTGTGCAGTTAGTGCAGCTGTCCTTCCACAGGGAGATCTCTAGGAGCATTAAAGAATCAGTGTGCAAGAACATGAGGATAAAACTAAGCTAAAAATTTATTCATTACATTTTAATTATACAAAAGTACCTACAATAACTATAAAAATTAGAATGAACTGAGAAAATTGCAAAAGTAAAATGTAATAATAAAGTATCATATTTTATAACTTCTGTGTTCTATATTTTTTAGACAATTCAAATAAAGACAGTGCAGAGTCAGCAACAGGAATATAAATAAGCCACTGGAAACACATAGTAAATGTGTAGGTCAAACGGAGAAGAGCTGCTCTGAGTCAGCAAACCATCACTCTTGAAAAACAATGTTGCCATCTCAGTCACCATCTCAATGCCCCCAATAACAAAATCTCTCCCACAGTTTGCAATTCCACATTCACCTCATTATTCAAACAAGTAAAAATCATGTCATTTGATTGTGGAAACCTTCTACCTTCAAGAATTATCATTTAAAGACTACAGTATTGTAAAACATTATAGATTAGTGCTGGGTGTTGCTGAAATAGGATTCGTTATTCTATCTCCTTGGTTAAAAGCAGAATCAATTAGACATAAGCAAAATTAAGTCACACTCTAAATCAAGTTTGGTAAATGGGAAATACATGCTTGTTCAGTCACTTTGATTTAGTAATCACTTTGATACCAACAGGAATCAACAAAATAACGCTTGGTATAGGCACATAATTTTCTTCAATAACATGACTAAAGAAGCCCCTGATGCTGTCCACAGGAATAACATAACTGACTATGTAAAATGACAACAGTGACAGTAGTGAAGTCAAGAAATAACTGGCTTGATATGAGCTAATTTGTGTGCCAGCTGCAGATTAGCAGAGTTCTATGCTTGCTTTTTTATGTGAGAATCTGTGTGATGCCAGACCTGTTTGGTTACCAGCACACTGCACATGGGTAGTCAGTCTCTAGTTTTCTGGTACTTCTACAGCCACTTAGAGTTGCAATCACATTGCACAGAGGGCAGGCTGAGTGCAAAGAAAGGGCTCATGAGGGTCCAGTGCTTAAGTATGGTCTTCCTCAGAGTTCTCTAAGATTTGGGGAGAATGTCTGAATCCAGGATGGATAATGTCTTAAATATTTTATTTGCACCCACCAATAGCTATTTCAGTGTGCACAGTCATACAAAACACATGAAAAAAATTCTGCAAGCAGCCTGCTCCCAAGAAAGTGCACAGCCTTAGGCTCCTGCCTGTCCTCTTCCTACTTCAATGAGATTGAAATCTACTCTTCATGTAAAAATCATTCACTGATCCTTTTCTGGTTCTTTCCCTGAGTGAATGGACTAGGATCCAATGTAAAAATATCTGCATTTCATGAATTTTTCGTTTTATACAAAATTTGTATTCATCATTAATGATGACATAGAAAATATTCATAAATTCTCTATTTTAGAAGGATATCTTTAGTGTACATAATTTCCACATATATATGCATGTGTAAAAAAGAAAGCCAAAATTATTATTTTATTTGGAAAGCTATAGGAGAGTGCTATTATATATAAATCATGTAGTTTCTATTTTTATGCCAAGCATAAGGTGATAAATGTCAAGTCATTAGTTTGAAAAGTTTAGAGTCAGCTCAATGCTGGGCTCTTGGCCTGAGTGTCTTTTCTTTTTCTATTTTTATTCCATGGAATATTGACAATTTGTGTCGTGCTTGGAGTAAGTAAAGGAGAACATAAAAAGAGCTGTCATTTGCAAAACATCTTGTTTTGAGAAGAGGGAATTCAATAATCTTTTTTGGAAATGGAAAGGTGAACAGAATTTAAAGCCTACAAAAAGGCCCAGTCTAAAATTATAATGGTTAGCACTAGGGAGTAAGTTAGAATATTACTTCTGTTATGCCAGTTGGCATGCAAGGCTCCACTTAGCAGTAAAGAATGTTGCTAATGTGCCTCAAGTGTTTCTAAATTCAAATTAAATACTTCCTCATTCTGTGTGTGTGCTGGGACCATCCTTTCATGGCTTGAATAGACCAAACTGAGTTACTCTGGCTGCTGTGCCCAGCTTGACGTAAGGACAAGAATAACTAGGATAATTTTAGAGATTGTTTTTGACTCAGGGTTTTTGAGCTTGATAGTTGTACTTTAAGAAAGAACTTACTAGCTAGAAATATGTATGTATTAACAGCAACAAGAACTGCATTTTCAAGATAAATTAACAATTTTTCAGGCCTAGGAAGTCCCACACTAACCAGTGTGGAATGCATTAGAAATAGAAGTAAAGTCTTTATCTGTTTAGTAATCACTTGAGATCCTTATTTTTTTCATTACAAATTCCTTTTATCCCTGTATATTCATATCTTAGTTTTCTTAAAACTGAAAATACTAATTTTCTCTATTTTGGGCTGGTTTAAAAGCTATGATTTTCAGAACATACCGGGAACTTCCCACTCAGCGGTACTCCATTTTAAGTACAGAAAAAGATAGACATCCAGAATGACTACTTATCTCTGAAAACCTGGAAATAAATATCTAATATTCCCCTGAATGTTTTTGAGCATTTGCTTTTGAAATAGTTCATAGTCATGAACTAAATTTCTAATCATACTAGTTAATTCAATAGACAAATTTTGATCCTCTATCCAGCATCTCAACTGGACTGCTGCAGCTTGTCTGTGAGAAAGTGTTAGCTCAGAAAAAGCTAGAAACCCTGATTATGCCATTTTGTGGTTGAGTCATGCAGAGAAGCTGTTTTTTTAGTCTTCTGTTCTCCTCTTTGAGTGCATGTAAAGTGGTATGGCAGACTGGCAGTAGGAAAATAATTTCCTTTTCTGTTTGCGTAGTGTGTAACATTTTAGTTTACCATAAATTTACACAAAGCAACATCTTCAAAACATCTCTGCTCACCTCTGTCACTGCTGTTTAAGATTTTTCAGCAGAGGGTTACACTGTGAAAAACTGATTTTGCTTTATTTGCAGTATGGCTTGAAGGTCAATGAAGATTTGTCTCATTTGACTAATCGAAATTCCTTTGAACAGCCCAAGTGCAAAAGTTTAACTCATAATTAAATGCTGAGATCACATTTCCTGTGTAAGACACAGTGGGTGGAGAGAAATATGAACAAGAACAAAACGCAAAAGCCAACCAGCTAAAAATACTTAGAAGAGAAAGAATTTATTTTGGGTCCATCAATGTTTAACATTAGGCAAATATTTTTATTTATTTATTATTTATTTCCCTGACTAATCTGGTTGTATGACTTTAAAAGTTCAGTATGAAATTTTGCAAGTTGATTGGCTGTTTGATACAGAATTTGAGGAAAGCAAAAGAGGTCCATGAAGGACATGAAAAGCTGGACGTTCCCAAAGGTGAATTTCATTGTTTGTACTCTCAGTCTTTACTGAGCATGAATTTATTCAGAGGCTATGTGGTTCATGAGTAACACGAACCCATTGCACTTACAGGCACTGTAGGTAAGATCTGGTGCCATCATCACTCTGCAGACAAGTTCTCAAAGGACGCAGGAATATTCAGGGAATCAGCACAGTGTTATCAGAAACTCTTTTTGAAAATCTCTCAAAACAAGGTACAGGACATAGTAAAGTAAAAAGTGTGGGAATAAATGAATGATGATAAGGAGAGACATAAGGTGAAAGTGGCAGACCAAAAAGCAGGGATAGAAATGCAATCCACATGTACCTCCATATATATTTCTGCTGTGCATTTTATGTGCCAAGGGACAGAGAAAGCACATGACAATGTGACTATTTGAGTACATCCTGCTCATAGGACAAAAGTAAATGCTTGAGTCCTCAGTATCATCCTAGAAAAAATTATGAAACCAATGAAGTGGCTCTTTGCAAGCCTCTACAAAAGAAATCATCTTCTCATGCCATTTTCTACTTAATCTTGTTCCACAGAGTTTAATAATCTATTAATATCATCATTTGCTCACTCAAGCTCAAGGGGTGAAGGTATCTACTGTCTCTAAATGTCAGCATCATGTATCTGCATTTTCTACTGACTTCTATGGGATTAACATTTTCTTTTTACTTTGTCAAACTCCTAGGAAATCACACTTTTAGCATATCATCATCATTGAAGATAAAAAAGTCAAGTTCTGGGGAGAAATTGCAAGATTAGACTTGCATATGTAACCCTCATTTTCTACATAGTTATAAATGGAATATGAATAACTAAATCTGTGATCACATGATTTTATGAACTGCATGAATATAAGATTTTTCCAGTGATTTCTGTCTCATTTTGTTAAGAAAACTGATATTGCATAAATTATAAGCATTTGCTTATGTTTTGCTTCTGATTTTTTAGCATTTTGTTTCAGATTTTTCATATTGTACCTACAAATGTTTCATTGATTTGAATTTATTTTTCATCCTTGTTAGCAGACCATTTTAAAGCCAAATCTTCCTCACTACCATATAACCATTTTTTCTGGAATTATAATTTCACACCATTCTAGTTACCTTCTGTATAGAGAGTGGTTTCTAAGCTGGAGGTAAGCAATATTCTCCAGCATTATAAGAAAAAAAAAAACACTTCAAAACTCACAAGACAGATGTTGGTGTCATAGATGCCTGAAAATGTCCTGCAAGGAAACTAACTTTCCTCACATATGCACCAGCAAACATAATATATAGTGTAAGATTATACTCTAGGAAGCTTCAGTGGTTTTTTTTTTTTTTAATATGAGAATCAGTAGATTATTGTGATTTATTAGATATAGAACCTACTAATAGAATAAAAAATAAGTTTCTTTACTAATCCTGTATTTGCTCATGCCAGCTAGCAGAAGCACTCTCCATAAGAACCACAATCATCTGTACAGTGATGATTTTGTGTATTTTAACTTTATTCTTTTTTTCTGCTGTAATTAGTTAGCCATTTAGACATGAAATTAGTAGGAAAATAAACTTTTTTTATCATTGTTACATTAAAAATAAATCCCTCTCATAGCCATTTATTTTCCATGGTTTGTGTAGTCAAAACAATTGAAGCTCATTTGAAAGATGAAGTTTTACAAAATAACCTTCACTGAGGAGCTGTGTCTTTCTCTGTCCTATAGGAAATCTGTTTTGATTTGACAGAGTGATAAGCCTTTGAAAACTGGGGACTGAAAATACACAGTAGACTTTTTTCTAAGCTCACAAAGTGCCCAACTAAGAAAGGATTCATTGCACATGAATAAGAGCTAAATTAGCTGTGCATTGAAAAGGCTCATTATATGCAAGTCTGGAAGTCCTTGCAGAACTTGGGTCCTGGTGAACTGTTTCTGCACACTTTGTCACATACTCTGCAGAGATCACTCTTCTGAGGTGCTAAAAGGTCTCTTCAGCATTTTTTGGCTGGTCTGAACTTTACACAATATCTTATAGTAAATCTAAAAAATAGGGTTTTGTGTGTTTTTTTTTTGAGGGGGACGCTAAATTACTTAGTGTTCCTTCCTCGTATCTTTTTTTAAAGAGGAACTTTGTGACACAGGGAAGAAGAATGTAGAAGCAGCTGTACCCAGTTCTTTATTGGGTACAGAACTGAGCTGTGACTTTTGAATCTATGGCAGTCATCCACAAGTTTGAAGAACAGATATGTTTTAATTCTAATTGTGTGGGAAAGGATAGTTGCTATTCCTATAAAAAAGGCAAGATTAAAAAGGTGAATGAAGTAATTAAACAGGTAGGTAACAGTGGGCTCCAATAATCTCACCAAAAATAGCACTCTGTGTGTACTTCCATACAGTATGTTGCTTCTGTGACAGAATAATGAACACTGCAAATCTTTTAAATTTTGATGGAATTTTAAAGGAAATAAACACACATTCTAAAATGTCACATGTGGTATATGCTCCCTGTCATTGTTGTCATAAGAATTATGATGCATAATTATATACAGTATATATTGTACATTGCACAATGTGTAATTATTGTCTTTAAATTATAGAAGCACAAGAATAAATCTCAGACTGATATAAGAATACTACATAATCAATATGCACTGAAATAGCAAAATCCTCTGATAAAATTATTATTATTGAGTCATAAAAATATGAAAATTAAAAGAATCTCCTTATTGTGAGAGACCTGTAATCTGTTCATCAACAATTTTTACTCTGTTCTCCAGATCCATATGCAATTTTCATACCTCTGCTGCTAACATTGAAAAACAGTGTTCTAAATTTTTCATATTCTGGAAATAGATTTTTCTAATTTCCAGACTAAATTCTTGACAAGTTAAAAACCATGTTTCCTATATCAACTTTATTTTTAAAATTTAAACTGACTTTTTTTTTCCCCATGTGTTCAATATCTGGAATTATTTTTTTAAAGAAACACTTATTCTCTTTTTGTTTTTATTGTTCCTGGTTATACTGCATAAGTTCTTCTGCACTCTAAGAATTTGAAGTTAGCTTTGCAATAGTTACTTCAGGTGCTGTTGGCAGCCTAGTAGTAGCTATGCTGAGATGTCAGTTGCCTCGTTTGTTCTGTTGCTAAAAATGAAATCTATATTTACACTGATTTTTCTCTTTAGATGTCTGAGGAGAGGAATCTGTGAGGAATATGTGAAAGTGGTGTCTTGTCTCTCCTGAATAGACTAAGTTGTTTGCACTAGGCTGAGAAGTTCTATGAAGAAACTTCAGCTTTGCCCATCTCTTGGGATCTCTTTAAAGCATTAACTTAGCATTTCAAAATATAAAGGCCTATAACCTCCTTATACAAAGATGACTGTGTACATGTGTATATGTCTATAAAACGGGGAATATATTTCCAAAAGTTAGGAAAAGACCTGTTAGACAAGGTTTTATCTCTTTAGGAATTATGGATATAAGACTGGAGAAATAAAACTAGAGTGTCCTTCTCTCTTAATTTGAACTCATCAAGTAATTTTCAGATTAAAAAATGCAGTCATTGTTTCTCCAGGCTGATATACTGATTTTAAAGAGAAAAGCTCTTACTTAATTTTCAATTACATATGAAGCACAAACATATTTTCAAATACATTATTTGACAAGATTTCAAGAAAACAAATGCAATTAAAAACTACCACTTTTATAGGCATAGAAGAGCCAAACCAAGATAATGTTTATGATATATGCTTATCAATGATAGTGAAATCCAGTCTTACACATGCTTTATTTTTGCACATGCACGTGCCTGTGAACATATTCAGTGATGTGAAGTTCCAGTAAATACAGTACTTTCATAAGGAGAGTCACTTAGTTTCTAGTATTTGGCTGCCACAAACAAGTTAATATGTCTGCAACAATCCCCAGAGTGAAATCTGCATTGAACTGGTGAAGTTAGTCAGGCTTAACAAAATTTGTATGGATAAGATTTTTTACTTTCCTCTGGGCAGCCAACACTTTGCACAATTTTAAGCTGTAACTAATGGGATTAGTTTTCTATCACATTATTGGCTTCATTTTCTGTTGTTCATGGGGAACTGCAATTTACACTAAATTATGTTTTAAATAATGTCATACCAGTTTTACTTGTGAACTAGGTGGCATTGGCTTGAGAGGAGCTTTTATATCCACTAGAGCCATGTGCTTGGAACAAAAGTAATGTGACAGATCTCCTGAAACTTATGAATGTATTATTGCTGGAACATACAATCCTTGACTTTTGTACTTTAATATCAATCTTTTGGCAGCATAGCTGCTGCAGATGAAAAAAGTGCATATCAGCTTTTATTCTTATTCATGTGCTGACCTTAAATTACCCCCTTTCCCAGATGGCCAGTCATCTCTAAGTTCTGAAATGCAAACTGGCACCATTATGCTTGCCATACTATTGCAAACCTGTTCTCCCTGAATTCTGTACCATATGAAGTGGTTTGTGACTATGTGCCAAAAAAAAATTAAAAATTAAAGAGCAGAGATATTATTTCCTTCACGAAACCAGGAAAAAGAACATGAAATATTATTAACCTAGAGCTTTTCAGATAATATTCTCTCACTGATTGTTTTATTTAGATTTACTCAAATGCAATAAACTCTGTTGTCATAGTGAAGCAAGGCTGTGACTTGCATTCTTCTCAGTACAATTCATCAATCATTTTATCAAAATTGAGGCTGACAGAAAAAAACTGACTTGTTCCAAAAAAGAATTCTAGGGCCATCTACTTGGCCTCCTGGTTTAACATAAATGCTATAAAATGCTTTAGAGAGGAAAAAGGATCATAGAGCAATTTAGAGAATGACATGGTGAGCACATTATGCCGAAGGGCTTGACAACAGGAGGAAGTGTTTGCCTTCAGCAATATCACTATATTCTTCTCTGGGAAAACACCCTAATCCACAGTTTAGCCAAGGAGCCTTTTCCACTCACAGAGAAGTAGCAAAATGGACAGAAGTGGAAAGGACTCGTGTCATGATCAACTGAGGGGGAGAGATGTTGATGATAAGTTCTCATCAGTCTGAACAAAGACACCAGATCACGTGTCAGGGAACTCCTCTGCTTTTTTTATACAGGCACCTAAACTCGAGCAAGTTGAGTCTAAATATTGGGCAACAATATTTAGACTCAAAAGGGGTTGGCTAACAGGCCCTGAAATTTTACAATACATTTCCAAAAGTGGTGGCTAACAAGCCTTAAATTTTTCCGGGTTGAATATGATAGCAGTGCTTTTCCCAGGCAAAGCAAGGGAAGAGACAAATGAAGCAGAGTATAGAGAGAAAGAGAAAAAATATCCCCTGTCCTTAGATCCCATGCTGATCCTGCCATGTGGATATGGTCAGGACCTGGAATAAACAGTGAGAATGAAAGAGAAAGAGAAAGAAAAAGAAGGAGAAGAAAGAGAAGAAAGAAAAAAGATGTGTGGAGGTAAAACAACTTCATTTTATTGTTAACCTGGTGAATGCCTCTTATGCAAACAAGACTTTTTGTACCATTTCAATCACACATGCACAGACAGGCTTTCTGAGCCCTTTCTGAGCCCTCCCTACCCCAGGAAGTGAGTTAGAAGATTGGGACAGGATGGGACAGGAGGGAACACTGTTTACTGCTGCACTTGGAAGTGATGGGTTAACAGTTAGACTCGTTAATCTTAAAGATCTCCAACCTAAATGATTCTATTACTATGATTTATGCTCAAATTATTTACCTCTTTAGAAGGAAAGTTTAGTTGCCTGAACATTTTTCCTCACCTAGCTCACCTTGGCCCCCATGTTTACCATTGGTTAACCAGATTCATTCTCCTTGATCTCATTCAATACACCAAGGAGTTTCTTTCTCTTGTCTTATTTATGAAATCAACATTCTCACCCTAAAAATATTCATTACCCCAAAAGTGCTACTCAGTCTATTTATGCAGTAAATTATGGTCTGTTCAGGTTTTGATTCGCTTTCCTATTTTTTTTAATTGTTATTTTCTTTATCAAGAAACATTTTTTATCTCAAGTCTCCCTACCTCAATCAAAAGAATTATTCTTATTCTTAACCTATGCAGGTACTGATGCCTGTCCTTTGTTTTTGTCATAATTTCTTGGTTCCCATTCTATCAAATGAAATATAAGAGATTATTCCCCTTTGCAATGTGTAAGACACAGAGCTGTACTGAGTTTTTTTAATTAAAGTGCATTATTTTTTACTTCAATATTCTTTTTTTACTTTCAAATGTTTCTGACTGCTCCGAAGAAGACAAATTTGCTGCCCTTGCAAGTGTCTTCCCAGGCAGACTGATCCTAGCAAGGCCTCAGAGTAAAGATATTTATCAAGAAATGCTCACATCAGAATCTGCCATATTGCAACTTTTTTCCTTTATTCAGTCTGATCGGGACATTTTCTTTGCTTATTGCTCTCCATTCTTTTCTGATAAGATTCCCAAAGGAAATTAAAGCAGAAACAATGGATAAAGTAAAACCAAGGCCTCGAGTTATGAGAGTTGCCTACTAAACAATGCAACTGAATCCCTATTTTGAAAAAGCATTGAATATAAGCATCTCAGTAACCTGATTCAAGAAAGAGTGTAAAGATGACATTTTCCATAGGCCTGAGTCTGTAGGAACTCCTATCAATTTATAGCCTCAGTCTGACTGATTAGGACTCACAATGAGTATCTTGTAGGCATTTCCATCTCAAATATTTATCATTTCTATGGATGAAAGAAGGAATTAGGCAACCCTAGATCAAGTTTTAGATTTCTAGTTTAAGAAGAGATATTTATATCTTCATTATTTTTCATCAAGATTGAAGGAAATATTTTCATAAAAATAATAATACTATTTCTGTCTAATATTGAAATAGTTTGAAATACTCTAAAATTATAAAAGTATAATTCTATTTGAATTACCCTAAACCAACAAATACTTCCAGAGCTTAACCAAGAAGAAAAATCTAGTTTGAAACCCACAAAAATACACTCTGTAACATCTCTGTACAATGTAACACTCTGTAACTGTGTTTTTAGCGTTTGCACTTTTCCTCATGTATGTTATCTCTGTAACATACATGAGGAAAAGTGCAAACGCTAAAAACCCACAAAGCTGTGCTTTTGATCAGGTCCATTTTCTTTTCAATCAGATATACACTCTAGCGTGCTGTACTTTTTCCCAGGGAGGGGAAAAAAAAAAAAAAAGAAGCATCCAAACTCATTATTCTGCAAAAAAAACTGTGTATTCACTTAACTTCATGCTTTCTGATAGTTCATCTAAATTTACCAAGACTGCTCACAGAGCATAAAGTTAAGGTCTGGTACAAATCTTCATGGTATCAAGGTAAATATCTGCAGCCATGGACAGTCCCATTCTTTTAAGCTGATCCTGTGTCCTTTGTTTCCTCTCCATCCTGTCAGTGGATATTTGGTAGAGTCACAGTGGCCTTTGCTGTGGACCAAAAAAGACTCTTGAAAACAAAATATTCTTCTTCAGTATTTCCCAGGCAGCAAAGACACTAAATTACACATTCATTCAGTTTCTTTTTACACAGTCAATGAAAATACCTACCACAAACCATGTGACTAACATTGGATGCAATTTGCTTTGAAATTAATTCCTTTTCACACTTTCATTGGAGTCAAAAGGGCAACAACACCATTCAAAATATATTACAAGTGTATTCTTCCATCTAATGTAGTTCTGATTCCTAAGATGTATATTTTATCAGACATAGTCTGGTAACATTCTTTTTTCTCTTTAAAAACACTGTTAACAATGAAACCTCAGCAATTTTTGTGAGCAAGAAATCTGTTTTCCCTCCTTTTACTCTATCCAGCCCCTCTTTAAAAAATCCCAGTGTGGTGCATGTAAGGCTTTTGTTTCAGTATAACAACAGCCATATTGATCAATATGCATAGTTGGATGACCATTCACTGTTTTGGAAATTACTTATCTAATAGATGTCATTAAACAAAGTACTAATTATTGTTAATGGTTTTTTTTAAATTTCAAACACACTTAGAATAAATTATATAAATACACATAAGTGCTCCCCAGACTCATTCCTGAGACCTTGCACCACAGGACTGCATGTGACACAAAGTGATGCAACAGATGCAGAGTTCACTGCAAGAGGCAGTGCCAAACTGACCCCTATCTCCCACTGGAGGAGGCACCTGGACATTCCCTCCTGGCCTAAACATCTGTAAATCCATCAGATTCTATGCTTTTGGAGGGATCTTCACCACCAAGAAAACCAGCTGGAGGAGATCATCAGGATGACAGTGGGGTCCACAGAGTGATGATATTTTCTTTAATCTGTCTCTGTCACTATCATTCTGTCCCCTCACTTCCTTCCAATTTCTTTTTCTTCATTTTTTTCTCTCTGCCATATTTACTATTAAATAAAATCCATACCATCGACTCTGGCATCTGATCCTGTTTGTACCTTAATTTGGGCAGAGGCATTTTTAATATTTTTGAGAACCTGATCATAACACAAAAAAATTTCTTCCTTGTTTCAAGCTTGAGTGTAATTTGTTTTTGCTTAAAACCTTTACCCCATATGTCCCATGGCTATAAAAATGTCTTTTAAAAACTATATCCAACATTTTAATGAAAATCTGGGGGTGTTTCAGCTGAAAAAATCTCACGCAAGCCTTTGAAATAATCAAATCACAACATTTGGGCACTAATGATCTCCATACCATGCAGCAGATTTTCTCACAACAAATATATTAAAAAAAAAAGAAAAAAAGCTTCACAAATATTTTCATTCTGGAAGTCCATTGAAATTGTGATATTTTTAATTAGGTTACTTCTGCTGGCCTTTTTTCAATATATGTCTGAAAGCTACTAATATATTTTCCAGTATTGTGACAGAATAAAATATTTATGCAACATTTTTTCTCCATTTTCCTTGTATAAATTGGAACCTGGGTAAGCATTTGTGTCACTCTTTACCATTGACTCAATGTTCAATATACTTGGAATGTACAGACTGTCATTTCAAAGTTAGGGCAATAATTAAACCACCATCACCGTTTAACCTTCTTCTCCAAATTCCACTTTTCTCCACTTTTCTTCTTGTGAAAAGAATGATAAACAAGATCAAGGATTAAAGATGAAATTACAAAATGCTGACATGATTTTCTTTGTTTGCTTGTTTACTTGCTTTTCTTTCATTTTACTTTGCAGGATTTTGCTCCAGTCTTTTGTCACCACTCCACTCCACCTGGAATCACAGCCAGTCTGCTCTTTCTGAAGCAGAGCTCCCATTCTCTCTCCAAACTTGTTTGTGTATATCTCTGCATCCTGTGCATATCTATTTTTATTCACTCAGATCAGGAGACACAATGTAAATCCACATAATCAGCCAGCTCTCTCTAAATTCAAGCACACTGACAATGACAACCATCTCAACACTTTCTCCTTTCAATAGTCCCTTTAAGAGGTAAGGAAAAGCTTGAGGAACTGGGACTCAGTGAGCGAGTTTGTGTTGAATAAAGAGGCCATTTTTTAAAGTTAGCTTTTTTCCCCAGGAAATGAGCACAAGGGCTGTATCAAACTCTGTATATCACACAGTACATCAAAGTCTGTTTAGTTCATCACTGATTATCTGCAAATTGTTTCTTCTACAAATGAATGAAGCATCACCACTGAACAAATCACTTTATTATATTGCCATTATAGAGAAAAATTGTCTGCAAAAAACATTGCAAAAAGTTGTTTCAGAATGCTTCTTTGGACAGTACTTAGTAACTGGCTGAAACTAAAGATTCATTTATTCTCATACATCTGTTTTCTTCCTGTGATTTAAATATATGGACTAATGTAATGCTTCACCTTCAAAAACTGAATCAGTGGGTGTAAAATCAATCTATCACAACTTTTCTCACTGGAAGGAATAAGTGCAGTGAATAAGATTTTCACAGGTATTTCATGGATTGTTAGAGCCAAACTCAGGAAATCACAAAACTTTATTAAATTTGTGGAGCAGATGTGCATCAATAAACTATGTCTAAGTGTTGAGTATTGACACCAGATTTTCTACGGAGACACTGAGAAACAAATATTTGAAGGGGATCTGCCTGCACCTTTCATTAATTATGCTCTCTGAAATGTCAAATATTTTTAAATCTCAAAAATCAGGTATTATTAAAACACAACCAATAATGAGCCTTTTAGATGAGAAAAAAACCAAAAAAAAAAAAAAAACCCAAACCAAAACAAAAAAAAAAAAAAAAAAAACAAACCAAAACCAAAATCTAACAAAAAAACCCAACCCCCTCCGAAATATTAAATAAGACAGACCCCCCCCAAAACAAACAAAAAAAACCCCACAATCAATCACACAAACAAAAAAATCAACCAAAAATACCAGGATCTAAAAGAGATAGAGTAGGCCTAGGAAAAAAACCCAATACCTAACATTAGAGTACAAGAATATTACCTCCCTTCTTGTGTCTCTGCTGTGTATTTTCTCTTTTATAAGTTTCCTCCCATCTTCCACTCATGAGATTTTCTGGTTTGCAACAAATTCTATAAACTCCTTATTGAGCCTTGGGAAAAGTTTCTTTCAATATAAATTTTGTTACCTGTACATAATTGGCTGAAAAAAGTTTAGAACTAATGGCTTAAAACTGCAAAACCTTTCCTTACTGCTACACTTTGCTGCTGTCTATCAATAAATCAGCATAGGTACAAGGACTAGACTAGGTTAATTAACACCTAGTTTTATTAAGACTTGCTTAAAATTGTCTTTACAGCACATGAATGTATGGAACATTGATGTATTCCAAATCAGATGTTATTGACTGCTCCCTGATTCTTGTTAGTACTGCCAGAGTAAAAATAAATGTGTGTTAAAAATGAAATTAAAAAAAGAATTTTTTAAAAACTAGACATAAAACTTGCATAAAATTAGATGACTTTGCTTCTCTTGCTCTACTTGTATTTATAATTTCATGCTGTTTGTTTGTGTGCAGTAGCAATGCCTGTTGGATCATAATAACTTGCATGTAGAAGTGTGAGCAATCAAATGCTATTAATTTCAAAGAGGATTCTTAAAAGGGAATCTTTAGTTGACATAAATTAATTAAACCTTTTTATGACAACACTAGCAAAAATAGATGTTATTAAGACCAAAAATTGCAAGCATTAGGAAAGAGAAAGGAGCAGAGCTGCTAGAAAATGGTCTGTTACAGTCTCAGGGCCTTTGCCTTTATCAGATATTGTCAACTTCTAATTTAATTGAAGAAGAACCAGTCCTCTATCCCAAACTGTAGGAGCAACAAAGTATAATTGCACTGGAGAGCAGGGGGAAACCATCTGGTACCCAAGCCAGATCACCAGAGGATCTTATACATCCATGTTGCAAAACCAAGAGTCCCTGCCACACCTGTTTTGTCATCCACTCAATTTCTACTAGAAATATAAGTCTGCAAACATCAGCATAAAGATATAAAAACCTTGCATTATATTGACAGAGCTGAAGCAAATTTTGTTCTGATGATTCTTACTCACTAAATATAATAATTTTTGACAGGGATAGAGGTGGGGTTTTTTTGTTGTTATTTAGCAGCTTGTATGGTGTTATGTCGTGGTTTTGTGACAAAAAAAGTGTTGATTACACATTAATTTTTTAGCTGCTGCTGAACAATTCTAGCACAGCATCAAAGTCTTTTCTGCTTCTCACACTGCCCTGACAGTGAGTTGGCTGAAGACACACAAGAATTTGAGTACACAATTGGGACAGCTGACCTAAACTGACTGAAGGGATACTTCACAACATATATCATACTCAGCAATAAAACTGCAGGGAAGATGGAGAAAGAGGGAATATTCAGAATTACTGTGGAATCATGCTGAGAAATCTATTTAACTTTTTGGTGTCAAAAGCTCATGACAAGTTTATGTTTACACTGTTGTACTCTTTATCAATTACAAAAATTCCTGGTATTTGATGCCCATGAGCATTAAAATATCATCAAATTCTATTGCTAAAGTTACTGGAATGGCAACAACTTCAGTTTTTAAAATATTGCAAGTATACTGAAAAAACAAAATAAAAAATAAAAGAGATGCAAGCAATACCCAGAGATTATTTCACCAGTGCCAAAAGTTACTGTCAAATCATATTATAATAAACTTAAAATACAAAAATAACTTTGCTCTTTATGCAAGGAGTATATCTAATAAATAATTTCCCTACTGAAATTTTGTACAGGAGGATAATACGTGTGCCATTTGTTGTTTATTACAGGAAATAATAATGAGGAATGCAGACTCATCAGTTCATAGTAGCTCAAATGTTCAAAATTGTTGTCCCAATATTGTTCTAAGAATACTTTTACTTGAGAAGACAGGTGAGCCACATTTTCATTCAAAAGTTCAAATGTCAATTATTTAGTCTTTCTATCAGCATTTGCACAAATTGGACAAGGCAGCTTGAGTGATTTGGCTTCTAATGGACTGCAGTATCAGCACAGACAAAGTAGAAGAGTAGCATTGGATTCATGACCATGATTCTTCTTGCAAGTTTCTTTACTCCACTGGCCAGAGTGTTAAAAAGCTTAACTTCTAGATATACGCAACTCCCTGATTAAAATTTAGTCATCAAGAATATCCTGTGGCAACTGGGAATTGTTTCAAAGATTATTTATCACCCCTGCTAGCACATATTAGCAGTAGCCCTATATGGTTAAGTTTAATTTCCAGCCTTTGAAACGGTTATATTTCTTTATTTTATGCACAAGCAAGACTTCTTTTTCTTCACAGGCAGGAACAAAATCATTCCCTAATCTTTGTACTACTTGCCTGCTTGAGAATTAGTTTTCAAACACAAGGTGTTGCGATTGAATTTTCACACTTACTAAGCTATTGTGGTGACAGATTTGTGTCCAACAGCCATCTCCATCTCCACTGGCACAGCATCTCACCAGGAACATTCCCTGAGAGTTATCTCTGTGACCAGGGAGTCCTTGCTGAACTCCTCATTGCATCATGGTCACTTCTTTCAGACCTTCTGTTCAAAGTTAGAATACATCAGGTTAAAAAGGTTGTGTTGCAAAAGCAAAGTTCAGCTTCACCTTGGATGAATTTCTAGAAATTAAATTATTTTTCCATAACTCAGCAACATAAGTAACACTTTGAGATAATTTTCTTCCTAATTTTTCCCGTTACATCGGACTCAATTTTCGTTAAGTAATGCAAAATCTTTTCAGGATCTTTCCTGTGTTCTGCATTTTTTTACAGTTTTTGTATTGCTCTTGTATGAGTTTTAGTTGGGATTTTTTTGTTTAGTTTGTTTTTCTCAGAGGAAAAATTCTTATCTCTAATTTTTTGTTTTAACTTGTAAAATAATCTCTTTAGTTTTTAAAAGTCTGAATAGATATCACAGCTGCAAATCCAGCTCTCAGGAAAATGTCTTCAGCACTGGCAAAATCATACCCTTCTTCACTTTCCAAATAGCTATGCAGTAATTTATGACTTTTTTTTTTTAAATGACTGCATCATCCAGGGAAAGACAGTTTAATTTTCTTGTATTTTTAAAATAAATTGCATTTAAGATACAGTAGAAAAAGTACTGTTTAAAATTATGGTCAACTTCAGTTTTCTCTGATTCTGACCTACAGGTACTTAATTACAGGTACTTAATTAATGTCATCATATCCTTCTTGTTATGAGCTATTCAGCAGTCAAACTGGGGTTTGACACAGTATCCATGTGACAGATACTCAAAGCCTTTATCTAGCCTTTTGGTAGGCTTTCTGCAGTATGTCCTTGTCTCACTTGTATTCAGACACTGTAGTGATCCAGATGTGGTCTTGGATAAAACATTTCAGACCAAATGAAATGCTTAGTTAAATTTATATATCAGCTTTCAATCTTGTCACTGAGCCAAGAAGCAATAGCTGACATCATGCCTTAAAGGAAACACTGTAACCATTAAGTAATTAGGAGAAGTTAATATCCTATGATGAATAACTGAGACTCAAAAGCAGTGATCAGTCATACCCAAGCAGTCCTGCCTTGTAAAGTCTTATAAAAACCAATAAAACCAACACTCAAGATTCACCTTTGGCCTTTTATATCAATATGCAAGAAACCTTATGATTTGGAGCTTGACAGCTGACAAAATATATTCCATCCAAAGGACACTCTTCACCATGGTGCATAAATGGCTCTGCCTTCAAGAGCAGCCATTAGCACATCACATGGCAGACTTTCCTGTTCTTGGAAACACACACTTATAAGGAGTAAAGATGCTCTTTATTTCAAGAATACCAGTGATTAGCTTTAGATGTCTGAAAAACTGATAAATTTGAAGATGTATCAAGAAGTTAGCATTAGATGCAAATTAAGGGAAGGAAAATGTGTCATTTACAAAAAATAACAGTGCTAATGTTTAGTTGATATGATTTTAATCTACAACAATTGGGAAAAAAAAAGGCTTATCATTGCAACTCTAAGTTACAGATTTTATACAAAAGACAATCATTAAGGCCATCATTATTTATTAATTTAGTCTTACACAATGCAGTTTTCTGCACTTCCAATTTAACACACTAGTATTCATTTAACACTGTAGGGCATCACTGACAGCTGCAAAATGAAGATCCAACTAGATGTTGGCAGACATGCACAGAAATGTAATGTTGCCCTGGGTTACAGCTACAGTCTAATTTTGACTGATGAGTGAGTTTGGTTGTTTGTTCTTTGATCATTATTGGTTGATCTTATTTAAAATAATATTGATATGAATCCTTTCATTACAATTTATCCTATATCTTTGTGTTTTACTTTTCATCCTACAGTAATTTTGTCTTGCTATGAAACCATCACGTATACCTTGCCTTTTGCATTTACCCAGGGCCACATCCAATGTTTTTTTCCCCAGGAAGACAGTTGCTAGCTCTCACAGTGTCTGTCACGTTGCCCTGATCTTTTCTGCAAGGACAAACCAGAGGCTTTCAAAAGTCCTTTTTTGCTTTGGAATACTAGCAGTTTATGAACTGTGTCTCTAGTATTTTACTTGTGCATGAAATCTACAGATCATGAGTAGCAGCAGGACTACAAAAAGAGATTCAGTGGAAAATCTCTTGGCACAGCAACAAAAATCCTAAAAATATGAATGATTTTGCCACTTCAGGTCTTGAGGTCAATCTTATTGACCCAAAAGAAAAATTATTTTTATTACATAAATTATACTTGGTGACTGTATGTGTCTGCAAAATATAAATAATATGCTGATTCTGTTTAATACTGCTGAGTTTTGCCATCTTGCTCATGATAAGAGCTTAAAACACTAAGTAAAACACTAGTTCTGTAGCTGTTAAGAGACCAAGTTTCTAATTTGCACTTAGTGCCTTTATTAAGAAAATCAAAACATCTTTATTTAGTTTTGGGGAAAAAGGTTCATGAGAAGGGTACTTCTAATCATAACAGATTAAAAAAAAAAAACATAACAAAGCCAAAAAATCACCAGAGTTTGTTTAGGTAAAAAAAAGATCCCAGTTTCCCTATGCATCTTTACACATCTCTTGTCTGGATATCATTTGATGAATTTTAAAGTTATTTCATTGGCAGTTCTGCTTTGCCTCACTATTGACCAAAAGTTAGTTGAAATATATCATCTTATTGCCTGTGCTAAAACTATCATACAGTCCTTTAAAAAAAGAATATTTTCCTTCATGATTTTGCCCATTCCAGAAAAAGAAAATGCTATAAAAAAAGTGGTGTGTCATTTTGTAAAAGACAGAAAGTACATACCTATTTTCCTGAATACTGGAGAGTTTGAAGAAAACCTAGAATGTATACATATTTATATGCATTTTTCTCTGAGTTTTTGCAACAATGTTCTGTTCAGCCATAAAATGGATGGCAGTCTCTGCTGTAAGCTGCAGCCTAAATGTTTTCCAGGGAAATTTCAATTTATTCATGAAAGCATATGACATTTTTTTTTGATGTCTTAGAGCAAATTATAGCCTAAGAGACACCAGAACAGTGACAAACATATGGTCCATCCTACCTAATAGAATATTTTAGGCAAATGCCTGTCCTAGACGTCTCTGATTTTCATAGGCATTAGCAGAGAAGTGTCTGGACTTTTATGTTTCCAATCAAAATTAAAATTCTTCCCTTCCCTTCCCTTCCCTTCCCGTCCCTGCCCTTCCCTGCCCTTCCCGGACCGTCCTGCCCGTCCCTTCCGTCCATGCCCTGTCCCGTCCCTTCCCTTCCCTTCCCTTCCCTTCCCTTACCTTCCCTGTCCCTTCCTTCCCTTCCCTTCCCGTCCCTTCCCTTCCTTCCCTTCCCTTCCCTTCCCTTCCCTTCCCTTCCCTTCCCTTCCCTTCCTTCCCTTCCCTTCCCTTCCTTCCCTTCCCTTCCCTTCCCTTCCCTTCCCTTCCCTTCCCTTCCCTTCCCTTCCCTTCCCCTCATACAGAACAGAAACTATTCAGCTACAACGGTTTGTCAGGAATTTAACTTTTAAAATATATCAAATCTTGTCCTGTTAAAATGTAATCCACCAGACTGAAGAACAAGTGAAAGAAGTTACAGGAAAGGAAGAAGGATAAGTTTGGGGAAATTATATAAAAAACTAAAACAAATTTTCAAGTATTCAGAATCATCTAAGCCAATAACTTTAAATTGTTCATAAAAATATTTTGGAAATCTGTGTAGAACAACGGCCTGTTCAAAAGTATAAATGACTTTCTAATTCATCCAAGTGCATGTCATGCTGCACTGATTTTCAGCTGATTTATCATTGCACCTAAATTTTGAATTATCTGAAGAATAGTTTTAGACTATAATCCATTTGGTGACTTATGCCTTGACAGTAGATGAGATTAAAAGGTCAAGGTAAACCTGCAGTACATAGGACTGATCCATATTTCTGACCCTCTGTCCTTAGATTTATACTAATAAATTCAATATAAAGAGGTCTGCTTTTTAATGTTAAGGGCAACTGGAATGGAATGCCATGGACTTATCAGTATAGGAAACTCTCTAACCTCCTAGGATGTCTGCATTGTTATGGGACAATAAACAGTTTCAATCAAAAAAGGAAATTTTACAATATAGAAAACTAGAGTCTGATGCTGGTGAGGAAAGGCTCATTGTTACTTTCAGTTAGTCTCACTTGGTACATATCTGGTATGTGCTCCTAATTCAACACCTTGAAACACAGACTTTTCCTCTGCTATGTGTTTCATTCACCAACACTGGAGTCTACTGTCTAATTACAGGCATCCCTTTCTGGAGAAATCTTATTAGCAGAATTTAAACAAACAAAATAAATTTGTACTCCATTGAGATGTGCCTGTGTACTTCACCCTAGAGGGAGTGGAAATGTTATTTTCAAATTTGTCCTTTGAACCATTCTCTTTAAAATCCAAGTTATGAAGTTGCTCATCCCCATGGACATCATATGAACAAATTCCCTACTTGACATTTTACAGCTAATTTTATTTTCCTTGAGCTAAACATAAACAATCTGACAACCGGCTTTTGCAAATTTGTTCTCAACTTCTTTGAAATAGCTATTTTTAAAGGCAGATATCATCTCTGCTTGGGGCTGAGCACTGGAATGATTTATATTTGTTTCAATAATGAAAAAAATGCTAGAAGTTATTTTCTACATGGTTTGTTCCATTAGATACATTTATTCTGACAGGAAGTGCTGAAATGCTAGCAATAAAGTGCTGGAATTACACATTCAAGTTTAGGATCAAAATTCAGCAGAAAATTCCAAGTGAGATAAGGCTTGTACCTTTGAACTAAACTGGGAGACATGTATTATTTAAACAGCCATACATTCAAACACAGCCTGCCCAAGTCAAAAGCTCTTCTTTAAAGGGTCACATGGAGAGGAAGATTGCTAGGAAAAAGTAGCTGGAACACATGAACAAAAGCTGTAACCTTGGTTTAGGGAGGAAAAATAAATAAAATTTGAAAAGACCATTAAAAATTTTTGACAGGAAGCTCTCAGGGTAGATTTAGCATTGAACTAATTTCCAAGGCTCTGTGAATACACATGGGTTTGGATATTATTACTTTAATTGCAGAATAGTTGGAAACAAATAACAAACTTCAGAACATGCAAGTCCCTCTTCTGATTTCATAACTTGTCTTGATTGTACTTGATTCAATGTCATTTGAATGGCATAAAAGTCCTGTAATTGACCAAAAGGAACTGTCAACTCCTACACCTGGAGAGGAGCACCCAATGCACCAGTATATTCTGAGGTCTGGTATTCTAGGAAGCAGATTTGCAGTAGAGGATCTGTGGCCCTTGGTGGGCACCCAAGCAAACAATCAGCATCTTACCTGCGCGGAAAGGAAGGGTGGGATCCTAGGCTGCATGGTCTGGGAGTGTTGGCAGCTGGTTGAGGATGAGCATTTCCTTCTACTCAGCACTGGTGAGGTCACATCTAGACCTCTGGTTGTTGGTTCTCAAGTGCAAGACAGATACAGGCATGGTACAGAGGCTCCAGAAAACAGTCATGAAGATGATTAAGGGACTGGAAATTCTTTTCTATCAGTAAAAACTGAGGCAGCTGGTCAGCCTGGAGAAAGGAAGCCTCAGGGGGATAGTATCAATATATGTAAATACCTGAAGGAATGCTGCAAAGGGATCAGGTTCATTCCAGTAGAAAATACACCTCAAGTGCATTATTATAGATATCCAAAGATCAAATTATCATTTGCTAGTATGTGATTTTGATTTCAGAATAATCATTGGAGGGTTTTTTTTTTGTTGTTTTTTTGTTTGGTTGGTTGGTTTGTTGTTTTGGTTTTGGTTTTTTGTTTGTTTGCTCATTTGTTTTGGGTCTTCTTTTGTGTATTGTGACCGACTTTTTGCCCTTTAACTCTCATTTTTCAGCATCTGGTGATAACTGAAGTACCATTTGAACAATAGAGGACTCAAAGCTGGGATGGGTAAAAAAGAAAGTACTTTTTTCTTTTCTTGTTTTAAAGTGGAACAGCTACATAGCATTTCAGCTTGTTCATTGACTTCACAGTCTCTTCTTTGGTTATTTCTTTTAGATTTGGTTTGGACCTGAAAAAGAAAAGCTTTAAAAATCTAAAGAATTAAGACTGGGAAAAAAAGCAATCTTCTTTCCAGGTGAACTGGGCCAAACAAAATTAAACATCAATTAATACTTTCTTAAAATAAAGGCTGGGGAAATACCTGTGAGTAGATTTAGTCAGAGTGTTCTCCACAGAGTAGAACTCACCACAATTTTCTTACTCTTCAAAATTTAAATAGCTTTCAAAATAAACTTGATTAATTTCCTGCCACACTGTCAGCCCAGTTCCTCAGCAACCAGACTGATCGGAACACTAAGAATATTTAGAATCTGTATTTACTTTGAAAAAATCTTTCTTTACAGAATTTTGACGGTCTATCACAAGCCATTTCTTGCTTTCTGGATTATAATCTCTCTGAAATATTCCACCTGCCTACTACCTCTTTCTTCAATCTGCTCCTGGGATGTAGATCTGTTTTGTCTCATTTTTACCTTATGTATTTTGTTTTTACTGCCAGCTCTTTCTGCATGCAATGGTGTTGCTGAGTAATGCAGCACACTGTCTTTAAAAGGACAAGAGGTAAAGAATGCAGGGAATCTTACTTGAAAAGAATTTTTTTTCTCATGGTAGTCTAAAAGACACACCTATATACCTCAAACTGAAACTACTAGGTTTTATCAGGCTTTATATACACAAAAAAAATTAAATGTTATGTTTTCCAAACAGAAATGGCATCTATATTTATGTACTTCTACTTGTTTTACATCAGACAACAAAGAAATTGCAAATTCTAGTTGTCCATGAGAAAGGAATAGCTAATACCAGAGTTAATTTTAGCACTGGGGAACATCTACAGTATTCAATTACTATTTTCAGTGTAAAAGAAGAAAATAAACAAGCAAATAAAATGCAGAGAGCATATCTTCAAAACATAGAACTAAACAGTCATAAAAATTTAATTGCCATGGTCTAAAATTCAAAAGTTTCAAGTAAGACTTGAAACTTGACTTTCTGTGGATTGTTCTTTGTCCCAAACTGTTATACCATGGCATAATCGGCCCTTGAAGGAGTAGCCAAACTCACATGCAGATAATTTATCATGATTATCACTCTGGCTGTACTACTTCTGAAACTTGCTCCTTTGGATTGATCTCAGCACGTCTGTGTGGTTCTCCCGTTCAGCTATTCAGCTGTACTGCAAAAATTTTTGTTCAGCTTACTGTGCACCATCTGGAAAAAATATCTAAAATCATAAATCTAATGACAGCTGCCATCCTTCCCTCTTGCTGAGAGGTGGTGGAGTCAGTTGCAGGGATGGGTTGAAGACAAACCAAGAATAACAGATTGAAGAATACAGAGAGTTTCACTGTACCTGATGTCTTCTTGCTTGGATTTGACATATATCTTGTCTATCCCTATGCAGTCACCACATATGTTTGAGCTAGCTGTGGTCACGACAATACCATTTTCCCTAATTCTCAAAGTAGTCTCCACTTAGGGTGAAACCAGCAAGCTTGAATGAAGATAAATGTCTTTTTTTTCACAATTATACTTTTATTTGTGAACTAGTTATGGGGCAAGAATTGATGGTTACATTCCACAGATCAGAAGAGTAATCACAATGGTCCTGTCTGCCTTTTACATCCAGGAAAATAATGTGTGGTGTATGTTCAAGTTCACATTTTGAATTATTTAAATTAAATAAAATTCTTAATGTTTCATACTATACATAGCAAATTTCAAGAAGCTGGTGAAGCTATAGGATTCTTACATTAGCAAATTCATAACCTCCTTATATATGTCATAGCTTTAAAATCACTGGATTTTTAATACTAGTAAGAGTCAGTTAACCATATTTTACATTGAAAAACAAAGCCAGATCTCTATTATGGTACACAGAGACTATTGCATTCAAATCTATCTTACCCAGATCCACATGCTCAGGAACAGAGGTCCATTAAGGAGTGACAAGATGAATATTCATTTCCTTTTCTAACCCTAAAAGCTTGTGTTTTTATCAGAAGTTAGAGATGACAGAGTTCAATATCACAAATGAGTTATTTCTTTTTCTTATTTCTTTCAAATCATAATCAAAAAGATTTGTACAAAATCTTGTTGGCCTGTAATAGAATAAGAAATAAATCTAAACGTCTTTGTTTCTTTTTTTTTAATTATTATTTCTAATAATTTCTACATGATTTATACTCTTTCTAGAAGTCTTAGAGTATACTTCAGAATTATCTAGTATTAATGATGATGCTATTGGCCACAATGACATGATTTAGTCAGTTCTCATTTTCTTTTCTTTTTGTGTTGGCAATCACGATTCTTAACAGCCAAGGGTATATGTCTGCACTACAAAGATACTTAAAAACAAACTGCATGAGATGGAAACATCCCAGGGCAGATAAAAACCTTCACTCTATGTTGCACAATGTGGGTTTTATGGCATAAACTGTAATGATATGAGAATTACTCACATCATGTTGGAACTGTGAATAGGTCTCACCTCTTCACTGAGAAAGTTTCCAGGAAAGAGGTTTATCTTTCACAGTTATGGAAAAGCATTCAAAGAAATAAGTAAAAAATACAACAGAAGTTTTCACAAGTCTATTTTTGCTTAAATAAAGAAGCCAGTCATAAAACAGACAGAGCTACTGTACTACACATTCTCTTCTAGACTACTGAACTCTCTCCCACACTTCTGGTGATGCGGCACTGTATGAATATCTCTTAGGTTCACATGGTGAATGTCATATGTCATCTTGCCACCTGAGGAGACAATGCTATGATACCTCCAACCTCTTTGCCAACTAATTGCATGTTAGGGCTACTAGTCACCTTTGGCATGTGGTGTCATGGAGCAGAGTATATACCAAGGTACATACTGAAGTATCATGAAATAATGAACAAGCTTGGGAGCAGAATGGGGCTTGACTTCACACCAACTAATAGATGATGAAGTTAGTAAAGAACCAAAGACATCAAATAATATGCTGCGTTTTACAGACCGTTCTCAGTGCAAGACGACAAAAAAATGTAATGTCTTAGAGAAATTCTTACCCAAGACATATGATTTTAAAATGCCTGGTCAAGCTTAAAATGATAGGAAGTTGTATCAGCAAGCCTTCTATTTTGATATGTGCTTCTTAATTTATTTTTTTTTTACAGTGTGCAGTTACAATAAACCTTATGAGTGATGTATGCCCTCTTCACATTTCCTTAAGTGATACCCTGAACTGCCTCTTTAAACATTGTTTTCCAGAAAAAGTCCCAAGCATCTAACCTCTAGACGAAAAAAATTAAAATTATATAAAACAAAATTCTGACATGAGTATGATTGCATCCCAAGAAGCTTAATACAGGAACTAGAGCTGATAATTTTTGAAAGCAAAAAAATTATTTTTATTAACATCTATAGAAATAAAAGTATCGTACTGAATTGTTTTACTCTTTTTACCGTCAATGAGTCTCTAAACCATGTGTCAGTCATTCACTGATGGACCATTTATTCCACTCCTATATATCAGGAGTGGAATATAAAAAACAAACAGAGAAGAGTCCCAGGAAATTACAGGAGCAGTTTTTAAACCTAAGTTCTTTTAAGTGTACATTTACTCATAATACATCATATACTGTCTTCGTGATTTAATAGCTACTAAACTTTCTGAAAAGACCTTTCCTGATGGAATAGTGAGAGTTGTCTCAGAAACCTCTCCGAGCTTCATGCCTTGAAAATGCAGTAATAGAATAATCATACTCTTCAAAACAGATACTGTCAGCTTTTGATAATTTTCATGGAAAAAAGAGTGGAAAAAGTTGTTCTCACAAAACTTGCAGCTGCTTGAAAAATTCTTCCTCCCCTTCTCCCATCCCTGAGAAATAACATGAGGTTTTTTTTAGATATGAAATATATATTCTTTTCTACCTGTGTTATTCATGAGTAGCAGTAAATAAAGCAAATCCTTGACCAGTCAGCCTGATAGCCTATAAAATTATTATATCTCCTCCATGATTTATACAGGCCATTATTGCATTTTGATTGGATGACACTTAAAAAACCCCTCTTTATCTAAAAATATAAAGAGGAAATGAGACATCATGGAAGTGAGGTAAAACAAAAAATATGTTAGCAACTGTGTTATGAAAGACTCTTCACAGAAATAGATCACCCCACAAGGCCTCTTTGTGGCAGTTGTTATTTGTCAGCAACATGGGAAACATTTATTCTTTCACAATTGCCTTTTAAGATATAATTAATGATCTGCTAATAGTTCTGCTGTTTTCACAAGGGCACCAAAATCTCAAAGTACTTTATAGCAATGACTTTAGGCTTTGAAGAAGGTATAAAACTGTAATTCTTAGGAAAACTATTTTCCCTTTTCCATATTTTTCATTAAATCATTTGTCTTCACCACCAACAACAGTAGAAGAAAGAAAAATTTCAAACTGAACATTCAGGAGTGGAAATGCTAAAAAACAGGCAGAAAAAGAACCTTTGGTAAACTTTAATTAGGAAGATTGAAGCAATATGGTCTCAAAAATTAATCTGTTCAAATTGTCTAAAGATTGAAATATCAATGTCTAGTCTTCATTAAAATTTTGGTAAGATTCAAAAGTCATTCTCTGTTCAAAACTAAATCTGAAAAATAGTTATTACTGTGGGTTTTCACTCAGAATTGCACAGTATTTAAACTCATATATGCTGCTTAGTTATTGCTTGGATGAAGAGACAGAGGAAAAATTATGACTTAGTTTAGTCTCTAGACAGTAGACAAAGTCTGCTATCGTTTTGTATTGAAACATGATGTGAACAAAATGGCTGTGGAACAAGACAACTGAAAATGAGAAACAGAACGTAGTAGGATTAACATTGTTGCAGATTCTGGAAGTCAGTTTAATAGGAAACAAATGCAAGATTCTATTGTTCTCCTATTATGAATTTAATGACCTCTTAGAGAACTAAGAAAACACAGTAAGGCAAACATATTTTTAAAATGTTTGCAAAGAAATTAATTAAAAAACAAAGTAATTAAATGTAAAACTAGTTTTTGTGTCTTCTTTCAGTTTGTTTTTTTTATTTTAAATACTGGGCTTAAAACACAAAAATGAATGGTCCTAAAATATTTAAAAGAATAAATCTCTCAAACAGTTTTCCCTGGAAAGAGAATTTATAAGGGTGAAAATTGCTGTGAATTGCTCAATGGGACATATTATTGGATGCTAACTTTATGTGAACTAATGAACTGTTTTATCTCCAATATTATTATATGAATAACTTCTCAGTACTATAATTACCAATAATGACAAAAGCACATAATTTAACTGCTTATTAAAAAAAAAAGAATCCTATTAATAGGAGAAAATTATTTAATAGATGAAATGGCCTTAATCAACTTTGGCTTTAGAAGTCTATATATCATTTATTAATATGTTTCAACTCAGTGAGTTGATAAGGTTGTTCATATCTTATCTATAATAGTTTGCTTGACCAGAATATTTTAAGAGGTTTTATTTTGCTTGAAGAAAATTGATTTTCTTTTTAATTTTTTACACAGTTCTATTTATCTTTTCTGTGCTACTTAGAGTGTTAATACTACTGAAAGAAGGGGAGGGTTACAGACTTGATAAGTGCTTTTCTTCCAGCTCTCTCTCTGGCTTATAGCTTTTGCTATTTTTAGCACAGAAAAGTATATTGGTCTGTTTATTCTTGTATGGATCAGTTCTCCTGGAAAAGAAGAACATCAAAGAGTAAACCTTTTATATATACATATATGTGTGTGTGTGTGTGTGTGTGTGTGTGTGGTGAAATCAGGTAACTAAGAATAGGAAAACTAGATTAACCTCTGTCTTTGAAAACATAAAACCATTCGATTGCTCCATGAAAAACTAAAGATTGAACTCTTACATTTTTTTAGTTTTCTCTCTCATCAAAATTTACTTCAGGGCAGGTAGAGACTCTTACCACCTTTTGTGGAAAAGATTCTTATAGACACTTGGAGTAACTGGCATGTGTAGGGAGTAGACAAAACTGCCTTCTCCCCATGTGCTGTCTCCTGTGAATCTTCACAAGTGTAATATTTCTGGTCCTCTGTATTGATAAGCTTCCTGGAATAGGGAAATGCAGAAGATCTTCATCCCTGCACTGAGCTCTACTCCATAGAAAAGGCAAGCTACAGTTGTGATTTTTATTGTGAACAAAGAAGCCTACACTTGGAAGAGACACTACAACATGGACTATTCCCATTTGTCAAGATCACTGAACAAAATCTTGGTAAAACTTAATCGACTTTAATTTACGCAGTAAGTTCTTTCTTAGTGCAACATTTTCCTACTCGTCTCTTCAGACCTGTTCTTCTGGAAAAGAATAAGGTCTCTCACTGATAACAGTTAACACATTGGCAAAGGAACAACAAATAAAAGTTCATTGTTATTTTATTTTTGAAGTATCTCATTTATTAAATAATAGGTAGGAAACAAATTATTCTAGATATCCTCTTATTGTATAGAAAAGGGATCTACATGGGGAGCCAAAGTAATGAATGCAGCAGAAGCAATGAAGACTGTTTCTTGAAGTTTAAGCCATTATAGAAGGATATGTCATTTGAAATGGAATAGAAGGTGTTCATTGTAAAATGTTACTGTAGTATGAGGATATTATATTTAGTAAACCTAAATAAAATGTAAGGAAGAACTTTCATTCGTATTGTGACAAAGATATCACAATGCTGTTCCAGGCAGTGAGAGAAAAAAAAACAAACTTTGAAATCTAACAAATGAAAAATTCTCCCAATAAATAGATCATGTCATTGTGATTCAAGAGTTTAGGAATAATAGCATAAATGAGAGAAAACAGAGTAGTGCACAGGCAACACTGAGGGGTAAAGAATATGAATCTCTCACCACACCATGGTATCTATCTATCTATCTATCTATCTATCTATCTATCTATCTATCTATCTATCTATCTATCTATCTATCTATCTAAACTATCTTTGTTACTGGGCAGCTTGATGCAAGCCCTGACAGCTCATGGTAAGTTATTTCACATCCCTTTTTGTCAATTTTCCGTCTGGAAAGTCAATATGTATTCTGCCAATGTTAAAACTGACTTTTGGAAAAAGGTCCAACATACAAGGTCCTAATTTTTGAGTATGCTTTAATCCAAATTCCTTTGAAGATTTGAAATAATGAATTAAAGATTTAAAGAACTAAATCAAACAAGTAAAAAGGGAAATTCTTAATACAGATATTGCTCTATTCCTACTCTTCTTTTTAATAAAACCAGCAGTGCCAAGATCTCTTCTTATTAATGAAGTCCAGAGGTTTGGACTACCTGCTGCTATCTAAAAGAGTTCATAGGTAAAGGAAAGCAATTATTTCCTTTATTATTAAATTAATTTTAAAAAACCAAAATACAACAAACTAAAACAAAGCACAAGCTTAATTTTTTTTCAGAGTAGAATTTTCCAATAGTTTCAATGATTGTCAAGATTTACTAAATATTGTTGCTCAACCATCAGAGGCACTTTCTATTCTAAGCTCTTAAAACACTGAGGAAATACAAGGCTTTGGGTAAATTACTTTTTCATAGCAATACCTGTGCAATCCCAGAGCCCAGAATATTTCTATATTATCTCTATTAACCTTAACAATGTAGCAATTAAAAAAAATTTTAAAATATGACCTCTGCACTAAGTTTGATCTGAGTTTTTTTCTTAGTATAGATTTGTAATATAAGAGGTTTCAGTACAACTGTTGGTGGTGCTTTGTTAGTTAATCTGCAGGTTTTCCATCTTGACAATTTTTTCATTGCTCTCAGCTCCTGAAGGGCCATGTCATGAGATTGAGGACCTGTTGCAGAAAATTGCCTTAAAGCTCTTTAATAAAAGATGGGGAACTGGAATTTACTGTTATAATGGTATAGAGAGAAAGTGTTAACTGACAGTACAAAGTGAAACTGTGACATGACTCTCACAATTAGAGCTCTATCTCTTGAATGTAAGCTTAGGATAACAACTTGGACATTAAAGTTAGTCAATCAGTCACTTGTTGGAGTTAGCAATATTTTTACTAAAATGCTCTAAGACCTCTTTTGATAGAATTGAAAGTCATTCAGCTGTGAAAACAGCTTATTGTGCCTAGTAGCTCTTTGCTTTAAGGATCAGGGGAGAAAAAATTAAACTGAAAATATTATATTTTGCAATAACCAAAATTTCCTTTGTACACTATCTCCATGATGTAGACTAAGCCTAAGGCAAAGAATAGAGTATCTTGTTTTTCTGCACTAAATTTACTAGAACATGTTAGGTATATTCCCTGGAGTTGTAACTTGTATTATATTTTTAGCTTTTCAGCATTATAATTTAAGACAGACAGAAGCAGTAGAGTGGTTATGCAGTAACTCATAGGTCTAACCGTTGAGGATGCTGAATAACCTACCTTGCATATATTTTACATCAAAAAATGTCTAGTTGTGTTTATGCTTATTCATCCCTCTATGAAATGCTCTGGCCAGACTAATTTGATTAAGATTGTTTTTGTTTTGTTTTATTTCCCATTTGTATGGCAAAGAAAACTTTAGGAAGGAGAAAAAGTTATGAATTAGATTTTTTAAAAAAATGTTGCTCCAAAATATTTGCTAAATTCTTGAATCCTGAAGACTCTTTCACTATATAGGAATGTCTGTCTATTTTCCAGTTGTGTCCCAGAAGGAAAAAAGTAATTCCCACAGGGATCATGTATGCAAAAACATCAGACACTTTAAAGTAGACTAGTTCTGGTATTTTTTAATTCATTATATCAAAAGCAAAATATTGTCTCTACAGATATCATTATTTTGTATGAAATGCTCACGCATGTTTAAAAACAATTAAAAGTTCAACAGAATCCCTCATATATTTCTATGTTGTTCTCACTGATTTCAATTTCATTTCACACAATTATGTCATTTTAAGATTGTAATTTATTTTAAAAGACACAATATTTACACTAATCTCTAAACAGGACAGTACTCAGTGAGATCAAAGATCAGAGTTGAGATCTGTGATCTTAATCCATAAAAATGTGCCTACTGTCCAGCCATTATGGATGACTTATTGCAATAGGGTAATAATGGTCAGACCTTAAACTGAGGGGGTTTATTTTGGTTTTGAGTTTTTTTAAAGTTGGATCAGATGATCTATGGAGGTCCCTTTCAACTGGCGTTGACTTTCTATGATTTTTCACAAAGATGTAAAGAAGAGATCTAACAAAATTAATGCAAAGGCATAATTCAGATACCATTCTACATAAAACAAAAATAATAATTTTTTGCAGAGAAGTAGAAAACTGCATTTGGAGAACGCTTTAATGAGGTAAGTGAGCTGTCAGGAAGTCTGAGGGTTATGGAAAGATGCACTCAACTGAAAAGGTGACTGAGTCAGCCATGTTGGATAAAAGCCTCTCCAGCCTAGAAGAAACAAAAACATCAGTTGCAGAAGCAGCTGTTTGCCTGCCTTCCCAAGTGGAAAAAAAGCCTTGCTATTAAGCGCTCTGATAAAATATTAGTGTGCCTATAAGAGGCTCAAGAATAGAAGTGCAAACGCAACAGCAACTGCTTTTTGAGTGCAGCTTTTACTTGGTTTTACCTGGATTGAAATCAAAATTTATTCACAGTTTTCACCTATTTTTCATGAAAATGGGAAGAAAGAAACAAGGACAAGGAATTTTTTTTTCAGCAGGCTTAAGAGACTCTCTTTCCTCTATTTGACAGATTCCACTATTTCCAAAGGTGTTCTTTGGTTTTTATATGAAGAGCATTTCCCATAATAGTGCAAAATGTCAAAGACCAAAAGTGAGTGAAAAAGGATAAATTTATCTTCAGTACCACTCCAGTTTTAAAACAACCACATCTTTCATTTTACCTCTAGACTACTTCAGAGAAGTGACTGAAATCCCTCAAAAATTGTATCTGTACTTACAGTATAATAAAATTAATTCCTGACTCCAGTTGGAGGCATTCCTATGTTAAATAATAACAGTATGAGCTGTAACTAAGTCTCAATGGAAACCTTTGACTATTTTAAGCACATGTAAATTATACTTTACTTGCTGTCACACTGCAAGGTACTCATAGCAGCTGTCTCTAGAAAAAAAAAAGAAATTTTATTTTGCCTTATTACAGACTTTTCCCAAATATTTTCAAAGATAGTTTAATTAATATAACAGTTTCAGAAAGGCTGAGTAATAAAAATAGATCAAGCAGTTTGCTGAAGCTCTATCAAATTATGAAATACACAATGGGCAGTATAAAACTAACTGTTTGTTAATTGGTAGTTAAATAATTGATTAATGCACATAGTAGTTCTCTGGGTATTGCAAATGTACCTGTGGTATTTCACATGCAACTCTTTTACCTATGAACATTTGGCTTTTTCCATGTAAAATATTTTATAGATATAAAATTAACTGGGAACAAAGAAGATTCATGCTAAAATATCTACTGCTAATTGCCATCACCAAAGTGAACTGAGAGTAAGAATTCATTCAGAGATAAAACCAACACATTGAAACCCGTCATAAAATCTTTTCCTACTCAGCTCCCCAAATCCATCTTCATTGTTAATTATTCACATCAGCCTATGCAAATACAAGAAATTGTCACTGAAAGATCCCTTAAAAATGTAATGAGTCCTGGAAATGAATTTACAGACTACTGTCTTAATATAGGAAATATATTTCCTATATTTCAGCAGAGAAACTATTATGAAAATTGATGAAGCTTTACTATACAGAAAGGCTTTGGTTCAGTAGGTCCCCAGACTTCTGAAATTCAAGTAAATAATACAGATGACACAGAGAGGAATTTTTAACCCAATATGTAATTATTTGGATAAGGAATTGAAAGCCTCTTTTGGAGGACATCAGGCAGAAGCTAGAAATGTAATTTGATCCAAAAGCAACCTAAGCCACTGTTGACTGATACTAAATAAGGAGGTTAAATGAGATTAAAAGAAATAATTTTTAAGCAAAATAGCCAGAGTTTATTATAAAGGAATAACTTGCAGAAACTTTATGTTTTCAAACAAAGCATTTATTACAAGAGTGAAACCATAGCTTACTACAGAGAACATGAAATTATGATTTTTGACTAAAACAAATTTGAAAGCCCACTACAGAGATGTCACATGGTATTGAGTCCTTAATCAAGTGCATCAGGATAAAAAAGGAAAAGAGCAGAGAGGAAAATATCCAGAAATTTGAAATTTTTACTGATATTCAAAGATGAAAGAGATTTTGGAACTGTGAAGCTTACTGCTGCTTACTGGGTTTGAAAATCTTTTTCAGATAGATAGTGCTCGCAGATAAGAAGATGGAATTGTTTTGCAAGACTACCACATGAAAGCCTAAATAATGTTGCTTAGGTACTTCAAACCTCTTAACTTTCTATCAAAAAAAAAAAAAATTAAATCAAAGCCACTTTTTTCCAAATATATTGCCCAGGTGAGTAGGCCAAACATAATACAAGAATAAAAAAATCTTTAATGGATTCTGTCTGCTCCTTTCCCCTAAAATTCAGGTTACAAATGAAAAAAAAAAATTATATTCCCTCTGCTCCCATCTTGGCTATTAAATCATAAATATTAGATTTTGTTGCCCAGTTTCTTTCTTTATGAAAAGCTCTTCAGTTTCCTCTCGCTGTTGCCTATGGCTTTTTCCAGCATCAGAGCTCAGTTTATCTAATTCTTTCAATACTGTGAAAATCATATTCCAAATTATGAGCACACCCCTGGAAGACCCAAGCCTGACATAAAACAATTTGATTGAAAAAAAAAAAAATAGATTTGTAAATGTTACTTCCATTTCATGTGTGGGAAAGGCTGGTCAAAACAAGCATGTTAAGGTTAAAGTAGTACATCCTGTGAGAATTTTGACATTTTATGTTGACGGTTTGTTATGAGCACCCTCAGTAAAAAGAAACGAGCCATTATTCAATCTGTTGTTTCCAATCACTGTGACAAACTGTGGATAAATCTGACCAGCATTTAGCCAGCTGCAAATTAGGAAAGCCATGACCAGTAGCAAAGACAATGGATAGATTTTTCAGCACAGTGAGGAAGACAGTACACCAGGCATGATCCATATTTCTTTGCAGCTCTAATGAAAAGGCCATGGTTTATGAAGGCCAAGGGAATACCTCAGGACCACTCCCTTATGAATAAAAATAATTTTTTATCTGTCAAAGCATTTTTTTTTCAATCATATTGTTGTTTTGCAGCAAGTCTGCATAGTGTAGCACACACATACAAAGTATGAACATTCTTAAAATAAATTAATTAAAATGACAGTAACATTCCAACAAAATGTAAGTATATGAGTCTTTCAAAAAGCCTTTTAAATGATGGGTTGGTTTGTTATCTGTTGGCTGGATTGATCAGAATTTTTTGAGGTTTCTTGCTGCTACAGCTGTTCATGAAGCACAGATTCTGGAGTATTTCCATTTCTAGGGATATAATTCAGACTAGAAAGCATATTGTCTACACTGGTCACATCTCTTTATTTGAAGTCTTCATTTTAAAAACTGCCATTCTTTTCCAAAAGACATACTTTCATGTACATTTTACTGTCCAAAAGAGAGCTTTGAGACAGTCCCACCTAAAATGTTTTTGGTATTTTTAAGTCAAGAGTTAATATTTTCAGTGTGAATATCCATCCTGGGGTTGACACTAGAATTTATTCTGACTTCTTAAAATACTTTGTACTTTGTTTTAAGAAGCACAGAGTGACAGATCTTATTTTATTGTAGTTTCAAAAAGAATAATTTTGTTCTGTAACAAGACAGGGATGTTGAAGGACAAATTATGTCATTACTTCAACTGAATACATAAAAATGGAGATGTTAATATGTCTAGTCCTATTATTAATGAGAAAGAGAAATGGTAATGGACAGGAAAGAAAGGGAGAATAAAACCACAGAAAACCACTATCATTTGATACAGGAAAATGTTCAAGGAATTCTATTTTCTTGCTGTCAGTTCCTTCAAAAACTTCCTTCTTCAGAACATGCAATGAATTCCAAATATGTTCTCCATTTCCAAGAGGAAAGGAGAGGTTTGTCTTCAATTAAATACTTCATTCCAATTTTGATCACATATTTAAATCCATTTATCTATGAATTTGTATACTTAATGAAGAAGTCAGATTAATTAATTTTGTACTTGCACAAGATTTAAAAAAATGAATTAATAATTTAGTAGGTTGCTAAATAAGGTTTATTATGTGGATCTTCACAAAATAGGTCTTTAAATATAGATGGTTTATTTTTGTATTGACTTAAATAGAGGACACAAATTTACCCTTTTGCACCACAAAAAACAAAATGAAAGTTTTGTTTCCTTTTTGGAGAGGTAGCAAATTAGGAAATCAAATAAAAGAGGGAACATTTGACTTCTTGGCTACACAAGCCTAAACCAAAAACATATACTCAAAATTTATTCAACATAAAAAATGCCTAATCATAAACATTTCAGACACTTCAGATTGTTGACACTTTCATTAAGTATTATTGAAAATTATATTCTTCTGCATTGGCTTATTTTTCATGTACTAGACTCAATGAAATATTTCAAAGGGCTGTTTTAGGTAAAACCTTTTCTTTTCCTTTGAAAGAACCCATTTAATTAATTCCTGGAATCAAACAATCAATCAGTCAATCTAGAGTCAATAAATCACAAAACATTTTTTATTAAAGAAATAATCTGTGATCATGTAGCTTTACAAATGAACAGTTAGATTGCAAGGAAAAAAATATTTCAGACATATAGATTTCAAACTCATCCTAAAAAAACTGTCATGCCTATCAAAACCTTGGCAGGTGTGAGGCACCAGAGAGTGATTGGAAAATACACTCTAACAAAAAAAGGAAAATACATAACAATTGAGAAACAGAGTTCAGGAGCATATTTTAATAAAGTGGTATTCTTCCAGCTGGCATATTGTTCTTGCTTGCAGTTTCTAGAGATTTCACTGTCACTGGATTATTAATCAGTGAGTAAGAGTCTGGACACCTACAAAGACATGTACAGAAATCAAAATTTTTAATTTCAAAACCTCACTGTTTGCTTCTGATACAAAACTAGGATATATTTTACATATTCATCAATATCAGTCAGAATTATATGCATAATTTGAGTCATTTTCTCTGTTCATTCAGTTATGCAGGTAAGTGGACTCAAACCAAAATATTCCCTTTAAAGTCACTGCACTGGGGTCCTCCATTAGTCATTTGTCATTTTAAGTACACAGTTTGTGTACTGCAGAACAGTTTCACAGTGATCCAGTATCTGATAATTTATTATTTTCAAAACATTTAATTCAGTGTGACTTCAGAGAATATACTTACATTTAAACAACTTGGACCCAGGACTGGAAGGGATACTGGCAAGTGGACAGGCAATACAAAACTGGGAGAAGTTATAGCTCCCTCACAGACATGGAGACCCTGCAGAGAGACAGCAACAATAGGGGACTGGGCAATCACCAACCCTATAAAGTTCACGGAGGGAAAGCGTTGGATTCTGCACCATGGATGGGATGACACTGGATGTGCCGACAAACTGGAAAGGGACCTGGGGGTCCTGGTCCATGACAAGTTGAACATGAGCCAGCAGTGCCCTGGCAGCCAGGAGGGCTATCCTGGAGTGTCCTGGGGTGCATCAGGCTCAGCATGGCCAGCTGGGCAAGGGAAGGGATTGTCCCGCTCTGCTCTGCCCTGGGGCATCCTCACCTTGAGTGCTGGGGACAGTTTTGGGTACAATAGTGTAGAAAAGACATTAAGCCATTAGAGAGAATCCAAAGGAGGGCCCACCAGGATGGTGAAGGTCCTTGAAGGGAAGCCCTGTGAGGAGCAGCTGAGGTCACTTGGTCTGTTCAGCCTGGAGGAGACTGAGGGGAGACCTCACTGCAGTTAGCACTTCCTTGCAGAACAGCAACACTATGAAACTTGGGGTTACTAATTTTTGTTTCTTATGTGACTAGATATTTGACAAGTATTTTCAAAAATCTTTGAAAATACTTGTCAATATAAACCCACTTCATCTTTTTCTGCACCACTTTGTCCAGTGAAAGTACCACTTTTTCAGGGCCTTAAAATGAAATGTGGAGGACTTGTTCTTGAAGCAGTGCTGTACAGGACTAAAGCAGAATTTTTCCCTTTCTGTCTCTTACTTCTGTCATTCATCCTGCCTCGTCAGATAATTAGCATTATGAAGTGGGAGTCCGTAGGCAGGGCATTCGATGTGGTTCTAGTTATTACTGTTCTGGTAACTTCAACTAAACAATTCCACACAATACTCTCAGAGAACCCTAAGTTACCTATGACCTCATGGCTACACTTGCCTAGGAAAACAAATCCTCAGGGGGAAGGGGTTTGTGAACACTTCCATCTCCTGCATTTCTTCCTAGATTGGAGAAAGGCATGGAAGGGAGCTCACCATGCAGTCTGAGCTCTTTCCTTTTGTGCAATAATATCCATGTAATAATATCCTCGACTGAAAAAACAGGAAGCAATGAATGTGTTAGGAATATCAACAGTTTTAGAGATTTTGTTCTGAAGCTGCCATTGTTTCAAGATTTGGATGGTGTAATACAACTCTGACTTGCATTCCACATCACTGTGGATAATACTGTATAATGTAAAACTGCACACCACCATAATTAATCCAATTAGTCCTCAGGTGTCTGTATACTGGTAAATTAAATGTGATGAGACAGGTTATGATACTAAAGCCATTCATCACAGACAGCTCTTTCCAATTAAAGAAAGATGGCCCAGCCAAACCACCTTGAGCCAGAACATCTCTTTAGTCCTAAACCAAGACAAGGAGGATTTGGGGTTTGTTCAGTGGGGGGAGACATGGATGAAAGACCATGCAAATCACTATGAGGATCCATGGAACTTTCTATTCTATAGTGTCCAGAAATCGCATGTTTAACTTACTGGTATGAAGATAGCTAAAGGATTCAATTTTAACACAACTATCTTGAACTATCTGGAAATAAAATCTCTACCTATAAAGCCTACCATACCTTCTAATAAAATGTAAACATAATAAAATCCAAATTTTTTGTCCCTAACGCAATTAGGGATATTAAATGTTAGTTGTTTAATTAAGATGGCTATAAATAAATTCATTACAATGTGCAAAATATAATTTGAACTTTTTTTTCCCTTTTTTTTTTTAAATTTTGAGGAGTGAAATAACTCCTAGCTCTGGAGATGTCAGTGAAGCAAGCAACTACAAGAATTCTTTGAAAAAGTATTAGTCACCTATTTGGTATCAAAGCTATTAAAACACATCAAGGTAGGTTTCCAAAGGTGTTCAAGAACATTGGAAATTCTAGTACTAGATAAGAGTACCTTATCTAGTACTAGATAAGGTACTCTTGTCTAGTACTAGAATTTCCAATGTGCTTGAGCAGTTACTGTATCAAGAATGATGATATCATACTTGTTCACAATACAGTGAATAACATGAATCTCCTTAAAATCTAAAACTGTCCTTTATGTTTTAGACATTTAGGTGAATTACAAAGACATAACAAACTCAGTGTTGTAAAAGTCTTGGAAAGATGTTTAGATATGGAATTTAGTTCATTTACTCAGAGGTATTTTGGCAGCTCATGGCAGAGTTACATGTCTTCCATGTAAATTGATATTTTATGCCTCAATGTAAGATGAGTTGTTTGACCTCAGAATGTTACATTGTTGGTATTGTGAAGTGGTCTCATTTGGGAGGAAAATACATATTAATCAAGATATCCATACAGGTCTGATGAATGTGTCTATACAGTTTAATTTGTGAGGGGTTGTGCTTTATTTATTTATTTATTTTAATTGTCTTTTGGCATCCATAGAAAAGAGGCACAGAGTAACTCCAAAACAGAACAAATTCATCATAATCTTTAGCAATACTGAACATTTCTTCAGTAATACAGAACTTTTTTTTTTTTTTAACTTTTGCACAGAAACCTGGAGAAAGTAACTTTTTAATTGAACTGTATTTAGTATTTGGAGTTTTTTAAGAGTTAAGCTTCATCTTGCTTAAGTGCTAAGTATCACCTTGTCCTTCTCCTTTTCTGCATTTCCCTACATTGTCATTTACCCTATCTGCTTAATTAACTTGAGAATAAATTTATTTTTCCTTTGCTTTCTGTTTCTGCTCTTTGTTCCACAGCATGCCACATGGGTGTTTGAGGTATCACATGCTCTCATCTTGCACCATCAAGAAACAAGAGGGGTCACCATGAAAGGAACCTGGTGATCAGCTGTTGTCATTGGCAGTGTGTAGAGAGCTTTGTGTGGACTAGCAAGCCTACTCTCCTTTTAAACCCTACTACTTCTATGGAAAAATTGGTTTCAGAAGAGGATTGGGTGACTAGTTCAGGCCTGGCTATCAATAGCACTGCCATGTAGTGTTAGTTGAAAATAAATCCTTCCTAAGGAAATATATTGCATCAGTAGCACTGCTGAACTTGTGAGATAATACTTCATCAGCAAAGTAACATTGTTGAATCAGGATAAAGTCCTCCGAAAGTAAATTAAATCATGTTCCAATGAACAAGCCAAAACCATCCATATATCAGAATAAAAATGAATAGGGAAATAAATGGAAATATAATTCATCTAAATGCACTAAGAAGAAGAAAATCCTTTGGTCCCAGAGACAGAACCAAAAAGGTGAGCCTATCATACCTTAAGGGATAAATATAAACCAGGTTATTATTATAGGCACTTAATATGAATGTCCTACAGGAAAACTGAATTTAGCACACTCTTTAACTTATTGATTTCTTTTTCTAAATTTCTGATTCAAAAATGCAAGAAAAATACACACTTAATCCCTGATACAGAATAGTCTAGATGAAAAAATAGTGCAATATGAAGATAGGCTCCCTCAGCCTCTTTAGCCCCATCTCTTTTTTACTCAGCTAAAGCTCTCAAGAGAAAAAGAAAGTTTAAAAAATCAAGATTGTTCAAATTAAAGAGGAAGAATGGGAAAGAATGATTATATAGTCTTGTTTCTGGGCAGTGAGAAATTCAGCACTTGTATTATCTCTTGAGAATGTAGAATAGCTCAGCTTTACCAACAGTATTGAAAGCACTGAAGTCAGCTCTATACCAGGTAGGTGAAATCCTTCTACTTTGAATGCCTAGAAACACTCAGAATGATAGCACAGGCTATGGACTTTGCAAAATTGTAGCAATTATTCACTAGCATGTTCATATTCAGGCAATACCATGTTGATTCTATATATCTAAGACAATTCAAATGCATAAAACTCTCAATTGGGGTACAATTTCTGTCCGAACTGCTGTTCTTTTCAAAAGCAATTGAAGTGTTTGAACAATTTTCTACATTTTCTTTACCATATTGTATGCATTTTTCTTACTATTGGTCTTTTTTTCTCATTTCCCTGTTCATCTGTATTGGTTATAAAGAAAAAAAAAAAAGGAACAGAATAATACTCACCTCTTACTATATTTATTACTAGGTGGCATGCATAACCTCTCTGCCTAAGAAATTTATCTCTAAACACTTGAATTTTCTCTCCATTACTCAAAATCATTCAATTTCACCCATCATTTCCTGCATACTTCCAAAATTTGTTCTGCTGAAATTCAGTCTGCTTAGGTCTCACTTCAGTACTAAATATAAACTAAAAGAGATTGCATTACAACCTTCATGGTTAGTTTTCTCCCTATACTGTAGAGCAGTAGTACACTCATATTTACAGAACCTCTGATATTTATTTCTTCACATAGTATGTCACAGCTTATATCATTAGAATTTTAAAAAATTAATTATGTCAAAAATTATACATTAGGTTTATAAAATGCTAATCATTTCTTCCAGCATTAACACAAATTATTATCTTGCAATGCCTTGAATGTGAAAAATGTGTAAATATCCCTAAATTTCTCTACCAGTCTAAATTTCAATATCAGAATTTCAAATTTTACTTCATTTATCCTTCAAGGATTTTTCAGAATGTCCCAAATTATGGGTGCAAAGAGATGAAATAGAAATAACAATTTATTTTCATCTGCAAGATGAAGTTTATTTCAGTTATTTTAAGGAGTTCTGTAAAATTTCTATAGTGTAACTTTATAGGTAAAGGGAGATCTATATAAACTGACTTCCCTTTCCCCTTGTGTCCTGCTAGATCTCATTTCTATTTCTCCTCTAACCAGAGAAGAGACACAGATAAGAAGTGAGGTCACAGACTGCCCACAGATGAGGATCCTCCCAGCTGTACCACCAGAAGCCTCACAGAGCTCCTACAGCCCTAGGAGATATTTCTGTGTCACAGGATTGCCTTAGTTATCCTTGTGCCAGGAGAAAGAGCTAGAATTATAGCAGAAACAGAGCCCCTCTCTGGCTGGCTGATACCTCAGGAAGACAATGGCTTTGGGAGGGATGCACTCAGTAGGGGGATGGGTTGTGAGACCACCAACTGAGACAAAGCAGGGGAGTGTGTAGCACCTGGCAGTGATTTTTACTATAGGACAGCATGGTCAGCCACACAGCTGGAGCAATTACTGCAAAATCCATTTAAAGACCACCTTTCACTCTGTTTGATGCATTTCATATAAAAAACCAAAAACCCCAAAAAAACAACAAAAAAAGCTCCCACAGCAATCCATGAAAATATTTCTGTTGTATAGTACGCTCCACTGGAAGCATCTGTATTTCATTGCATAGCTGAAACTGTCTTTCCAGAGTATTTCTACAGGTATATAACCAGAAGACAGAGCTGTTCTGTGTCTTGTTTCTCTTAATGCAAGAGTTAAAATATATTTTTTATGTTTATCTTCTTCTGCTTTGAGGGTTACAGGAGGAAAAGTGCAATTTTTCCAATTGGATCATTGGACCCAATGTTTGACCCTCACAGAGAAAATGTGCAGCTCTAAAGAACCAAATGTTCTTATTCACTCTTTGCTGCAGATAACAACAGTTTTCACTGTTTGTTATAGCCCATCAAATGCTCAAATATTAACAGATATGCTCAAATATTAAGAATATTAATATTATTAAATGTTTTAGTTACCTTGCTGCATTTATACTATGAACAAGTGCATGGAAGGTCAGAACAGTTAGCAGATTAGTGCTGGAGACCTTACAGTGAAGCTCCAGAAGCCAAATCAGGAAAAGGGGTGTGTGTGTGTGTTTGTGTGTGTGTGTGTGTGTGTGTGTGTGTGTGATGGTTCAGCTGCTGCCAACAGTCTGCAAACATCAGAACATGTTATTTATCCTCACAGAAGATACATCTTAGAGCAGTCCAAATTACCACATGTGTGTTAAATGCCATTCAGGCAGTCTGTCTGCTTTTGTTTCCTCACCTTTTCTTCACTTCAGCGGGAGGGGAAATTGAAGCAAAGTGGATATCACATTTTGTGTCACATTTCTCATTTAAGACATTGCAGTTTTAAACCTGTAATAAATAAGGCTGAAGATTTACAGTTTCATGAGTTCAGTGGGCTGTGTTATGTCATGTAAAGTCACTGACTGGTTCATGGTATCAAGCAAAAAAAACCTTCCAAGATGCTGATTGTCTTGTGGCACCCTCCAGTTTCTTTTGTGTGCGTGTCTGTCTGTTTTCTTCAGAATATCCAAGGGTAACAATTAGCTGTGTCGTTTCTTCTCTTACCTTCGGGATGATCTGGAACTTTGTTAGCAAAGAACCTTCACAGAAGGGAGCCTTTAAACAGTACCTCCACAAACAGAGTCACAAGAGCAGGTTGTGCTATTTTGTGGTAGTTTTCTCAGCTTGCCTCTGTTAACAGTGGAAGATAATAATATGTTTTTGTGTAGCTACCTAAAAGGCTGCTCCCTAGGTTATGGTAATTGTTTCACTGAAGTCCACAAAAGGCATAATTGAATGTAAATGGAATAATTAGAAAATGCAAGTACCTGTGGTCTAAGCATGTGCATTTATATGCCTCACACAAAGGTAAATAAAACTTTTCAGCAAACAGGTGTCTTGCCCTGACTCTTTATTTATTCTTCCAATGATTCTTTTATATACACTGGAATACACACTGGGATACTGAGATAGAAAAAAATTAGCAAATTTTGTCACATCTTCCTTGTCTAAAGCTCTCATGACAATGATAGGCAAGGAAAATGGAGGGGGAGGATGCAGTAAGGGAAAATGTCATGTCTGTTAAATGGTCTTTAAAATACCTAGCAGAGGGTTGGTTCTGTAAACAACATAAATGTTTAAACCAAAAACTCTTTATATCATTGTTCACTATTTCATTTTCAATATACAGCTTCACTAGCACAGTTTATATTTAGGTTGCTGCAGTGTTGACAGGGTTTTCAGGGTCTATAGGATGTCTTTAAAGCTCTAATAATCTCAGACACTCACAAAGCTTGTATTCCCTCTTATTTCCCTGTTAAACTGCTTGTAGGTTGATTCAGGGCTGTAACTGTGATTTTTGTGATATCCAACTCTGTAAACTGAGCTCCTCAAGCTCTTTTATTCTAAGAGGTGTCCCTTTGTCAGGGACCTTCCCCCCACTCCCCAGCCTTTTTATGAACATCAGCTAAGAAATTTCAAAGAGAATAAAAGATTGGCAAAGTTGAGCCATATTTTCTCTTGCATGTACATAAAGGGATATTTAGGATAGTAAAATGGGTGTTTGGATCCATCTTTAAATATGAGAACAACTCATTTTTTCCATATTTATCCAGCTTCTGTTAAGATACATTTGTCAGGGAGATGACTATGGTGATACTGTCACTCTGCTGTCTGGGACAAATAAGAGGCCAAATCACTTAAGAAAAGAACACAACCTCTTCTACCCTTGCATTCCTCAAAAAAGCAAAAAGAACAAGTGAATGGAGAAACACAAGACTTCTGTGTGCTGGTTAGAGTAGAAAAACCTCTCTGTATAAAGAGTGAGATAATTCTCACCAGTCTGGAAGGAAAGCAAGATTATGGCCAGTCATCCATGTGTTCATGAAATACATCCACTTCTATGCAGTGTTTATTCTGGAAGGTTAAAAAACAACATAAGGTGAATTTATGTTTCCTTTATTTCTTTTTTTTTTCCTTCTTTATTCTTATATATTTGGGAAATAAATTCTCTACTGTTAAAAAAAATTATGTTCTTCACTGAAATTTTGCCACAGTTATCATCTCACTGCATCACGATTCAGCATCACTCCCATAAAAGGTATCTGTTCTGCAACTTCAGTGGCACAATTTCATTAGCCTGTTCCTGTCTGGTTGCAATCTTCACAGAAAAAACCTGTCTTTTTAGAACAAGCATTATAAACAAAATTATCAACCCCTTCTTTTTAAAAGGAACATGCTAGAAATATTTCAGAAATCTAAAAATTTCAATGACAAGGTGAACCTTGAATGATTTATACTCACAAAATACCAAGAGTATAATACAAAATATCATCTTCAGAACACTTTATTAATTATGCTGTTAAATGCTAAAAACAAAAGCAAAAGAAGTGCATGGTCGTAAAGCTCATCCTCAGGATTTTCCACGGTTCAAACTACAGATGGTCAAAAATGGGGTTAAGAATATTTGAATAAACAACACATTGAAAAGAACCTTCCTAATCTTTACTGGTTTGCATTTGGGGAATGAATGTTTAGAATAAATTTTCAAGCGCTGTTCATGTCATTCAAGTCAGAGCTTAAATGCTTTCAGCATGTTTTCCTGTGCAATTCTCTCACAACTGCAATCCAGGTTAAACCAGAACTCCCCCATGTTGCAATCCTGTGTCCAACATCAGCTTCCTCTGCTGTTTGAGATCATCACTTCAGTACACATCTGAAAGGTTCTTCAGGATGGCTGATTAGGAGGACCACATATTCAGCATCTTATAAGACAACATATAATACCTGTTCCTACCTTGCTGAGCAAAATGAAAATGTAAAGCTGCACCTAATGTGTAAGTTAGATTTCTCTAAAAATACCAGCTGCAGTTCAGTGCTTTGATTGCCCCACAATAAAATGAGCAGAGTTTTAGAGTAAGTACAAAAATAGCATGAAGCCAGCCTTATTCACTAATGAGCCTTTGATCATGTAATAACCCCTCCTGCAGGAAATCCCTTGATGGCATGTTTTCTCACTTATTACCTTCCCCAGACAATACTTACACAGAATTGAGCTAACAGGAGACAAAGACAGATTATTAGACACTGATTCTAGTTTTCATTTTCTGCCTCCCTCTCTGCACAGCAGCTACACAAATCTCTCTTCAAAGTCCAAAATAAATGTTCCGTGAATGTAATGTTCTTCACAGTAGAGGAAGCACAAGCAGCCCAGGCTAAAGAGGAAAAACTAAAAATGACACAATACAGCTTGCAAATAAACATCCATACAGACAGACTGACACACCGTAGAGAATTATACAGTTCTCCCATGCTAAATAACTTTCTTAAAGAAAACCAAACAAAAAAAAATGAACATACAAACAACAAAAAAAGATAAAAAGCAAAGGAAAAGAAAAAGGAAGTTATAAAATAAAACCATAATAAAATAAGAAAGATGAAAAGAAGACTCTTGGGGAAGTACTCAAGGTTGGTTTCCATTCTATGGTGAAAATTGGTGTAAGCTGAAGCAACATCAGGAATTTTGAAGTGGAAAAGTACATGGTTGATCATACCATCAGGCAGATTTGGGTGGAGTGAACACAATTTTGGTCAGCATCTGACATATTTGTAATGTAAGCAGATTTGTTTTATCTTATTATATGTTTTGCTGAGATTTATCCTTATTATATTATTATTGGTTTCATTATTTCTGTACACAGAAATTGAACTACATTAACAGAATATCACTCCCACTTTCTCATAAAGATAGCTGCAAAATTATTTTTGCTTTATGTTTCTGTTGCAGTTGTCACTATTTTGTCTCCCTTTTTCACAGAAATGAAATAATATGATTTCTTTTTGTCTGGAAACTGAAATAATATTACATGTTTTAAGTATTGTTATGCACTAGCTCAGATATAGCTTCTGAAAAGCTATATCTGAGCTAGTGCATAACATAAGGCTATCCATGTTAGCATCCAGAGCTAATCTTCAAGCTGGGAGAATAACAGTAGACAAAGCAATTTAAATCCAAGAGAGGCATCTGGTCTGTACTGAAGAAAAATAAATAATGCTACATTTCTGTCCCAGACAGTGTCTGAATATCAGAATCTGAAGATAGCAAAGAAGAAAGGATATGGAATAAAAGTAAGCTTTCCACAACTCATGGTTCTCTCCTAAAGTGATAAAGTAAGAAAACTAAATACCAGGGTAAAAGAGAGAAAAAAATCACAACAAAAAGTAAAACACGATCTGAAAAAAATGCACCTCCAAGTCATTTAGCAACACTTTTCCAGGACCTTACACTCTTCTTTATTCTCTCAATGACTGTTCCTTATCTGTACTTGTAGATAACCACATTTCACTATGCAAAATGTCAATTAAGTTACTGATAAATAAACACTGCTTTGGAAAACAGCATTACTTTTGAGATGTTTCAGAGAAGGAAAATTCTGATTCAAAACATTCCAATGTGGTGATGCTTTTCTGCCTCAAAATCGAGTAAGATGGTTTTCTCTAGTCTATGCTTCAGTCTTCTCAGTCCACTTGCAGTGCTCCAGCTGCAAGTCAGAGGGAGAGTGGAGTCCTCACACTGAATGGAGCTGGAAACTAGAACTTGGTTGGCTTGAGCACCATCCAGGCAGGGAAAGTGTGCAGAGCAGCTCTGGGTCCTTGCTAGCAGAGATGCTGGGGGTCACACCTGCTCCAAAACCCCCCTTCCCGAAAACCAGCTAAAATCCATGAGAAGGTTGACAGCATCCAAGCTGAACATGCAACTCAGCTGTAATGACAAGGCCAGGCTTCCTGTTACTGAAATTGTCCTAGAATAGACACAGCCCAGCATTGTTTTCCAATTCCTTTCAAGTACTGAAACATGCTCTTGAGCTATTTCTCTCTCTGCTTGGGGGAAAGTTTAATTCTTATGTAAGGAAACACTAGATGGCTATAATTGACTACAGTTAGTTTAGTAAAGGTCTTTCTTATCATATGGTCAAAAAACATAAGTAAATAAATAATGATGGCTCAAAGAAGTTAAAAAACTAGAAAACAGGGAGAGAAAAGAAAGAAAAGAATCTATCCTTTTGGCAGCAGCCTGGATTTATGCTGCATTTAAATGGTCATGAGACTGAAGGCAGGGACATTCATCTAATTTTAGGCAACTCTCTTTTCATTCTGTCATTTATGCCATTCTGTAAACTGGAAAGCAATGCTCTTTGAGTTCCTTATGAGGATATAAATATTAATGTCTATTAAGAAATCAAACTCTGTAATAAAGATCCCTACTGGAAATATATACTAAATAGATTTATTACAAGTGAAATTAAACTAAAAATTTTGTTTACATTCTTTGAGGAACACAAAGAAAATATCTGCATCTCCAACAGATGGGGATATAAATATATAAGTAAATTTAACCACAAGCTGTTTTAACAGTCTACAGGATGAAAAAAAATAAAAGAAGAGGACATTTGATACATCTTTGAGAAATTTTTAAAAGACTGTTAATTTTAAGCAATTATTTCAGAATTATAACAAAAATTATCTATAATTTAGTTATCTGAAAATCTTTACAGAGACTGACACACTGCTAAGATTTCATAATTAAGGTAGCAGACAAAAATGAAGTCTATTGTAACTATGAATCATCTAGATTATTGAAAAGAAATTTAGAGCATCAAATGATGAAATCTCTTACCAGACATTTGATGGTTATCTGTCAGGTTTAAAGAGAGCCTGATACAAGTTTAGAAATAGGATTCAAGATTACTAAGGAGAAGCAAAAAAAAGTTTCCCTCAAGAATAGGCGATCATATCTACTTTTTTATACACAGAATTTTAAAGGATGTCTTAATGCTAACTCTTCAATGGATTAATTAACATTTTTATTTGCATGCCATATTTAATATTTTAAGATTCATTGCTTAATGTGTTTCAAAATAAATTACTTAGGATGCGTTTGCTTATTCCATTTATCTTAACAAAGCCATTTGTCACCTTAAAAAGAGGCAGCAAAATTGTAACATTGATGTGACTAAGAGGCCAAGAAATTAAGCTTCATGTATCATTCAGTGTATCAGTATATGGAGTTGATGAAAAAAACACCATATCTCATGTAGGTAAACTTTGAGGAGCACTGGTAAGTGTGGGCTAATACATATCAATCCCCATATTTTACCAGTCCAAAACATTCCGCAAAAAACTCCCATTAATTTCATTTGTGCTGGACAGGGTGGTAGGTAAGTGGCATGATTACAGCATACTCACCTTCATAATGAGTTGCTGTGAAAATGACTGATAATGGACAGCATTTTTATTAAAAACTAATCTGTACCATCAATAGGGTAAAAATCACTGGGCTCTGGATCAATTATCTAGTTCTCAGCCTCTACTTGAAAAGTGGGATAAATAAACTTGGAAAAATTCAAAGTTCTGCTGAATTTAGAACAATCAAGCAAAGTTCACACTGTTCACTTTTTAGTGTCGAGGATGTCAATATTAATTATAATGCTAAGAGCTTGACAGCCTAACAAACAGATGAAAAATTGGGTCATTCAATTCTACTCTAGAACAAGACTCCTTGTAGTTCATGTAATATGTATGAATCCATGGGTATCTTCCATTTAAAATATAACGGCTCCTTACAGTGTTTTGATCAAAGTCACTGTTTAAGAAAAGCTAATTGATTTATAAAGCTGGTTTTTAGCAGCTTCCAGAGAAATCCTAGTAGGCCCATAAGCTAAGTGTGTAAACAAGCTGAAGTCCTAGAATTTCCATAGCCTTATCTCACTAATTTTGCTCCATAGATAGAAAAAGACAAGAGACATATTGTTGATGTGCAGCTTGGTGGAACTTGGTCTTGTTAAGATGATGTTAGTAGTATAGATTTTTTAATATAAATAGTCCAAACACATTAAGAAGAGTTGAAGAACTTGTTTCCTGGAGGTGGGTCCTTAGCTCAAGTTAATGTGACTTCATCACATCAACATCTTGAACCAGAGTGTCTTGGAGGCAAGATGGATACCAATCTGAGAAACAAGAATTTTTGTTCTTTTGCTGTAACATAAAATTTGCATTTTGAGAGAATTCTCTTTTTACTTTTTCTTCCCACTTTACATAAATGCCTAGGTTAAACCCAAAGCAAATAAACTGAACAACTTCAGTTACCAAGACTAAAATTAAAATGTAGATAAAAATCAATGACATTACAAGAAAAATGTAGTTGTTATCATGAAACTCAGTCTGCTAATACAACCTCTCACAGGTTCACAAGTAGAGTCTGAGTTGGTTCACAGTTTTGTAGAAACTGGAAAGATCTCTAGCTTCATAGGCAATTTCTGGAATATAATGTTAAACTAGTTATTACTTAAATGTGACCCTATGTAAAAATGGAATAAAGAAAAAGGAAAAGAAATTAAGTCTAGCAATTGGAATACCTATTGCCTGGATAGAAAGCTTTGAGATGAAATATGGACAGCTGACAGTATCAACAGCCTGGTTATAACTGTGTTCCTTTGATTTTAAGGGCCATATTTTGTCACCCTCAGGCTAGATCCTAGCCAAAGATCATCTGTCTGGCAGAACTCTGTACTGACCATAAAAAATATAAAGAGAAGCAAGAGTCCAGAGAAAGTAATTAGTGGTAGATTTAGGTTAAGAATAAAAGTTAAATTGAGAAAGCCTGAAAAGCTTTACAAAAGAGATGTGAATATTTGGCTGTACTGCAGACATACCTATATTTTCTAAACCTGAAGGACTGATTCAGACAGTGGTAGTTATATCATCCTTTGGAAATCTGAGAGCAGTACATGTGCTTCTGCAGTTAAGAAGTTGAGATGAGTCTGTGACTGAAAATCCTGTTATCTGAAAACTTACTAAGCCTTATTATAGTATTCTGGTCTAGAAATAACTCCTGAGTTTTTCATAAATCTTGAACACAAATAGGTTTTGGTTTTTTAAGCTTGGTTTTGGTTTTTTTTTTGTTTCTTTTTTTCCTCATTAGGCAACTTTACTTCAAAACTTTCAGAGAGAAAGATGAAAACACGTCAATTAATAAGGTATGCTGAAAATATCTCTTCAGTTTGAAGCAACTGAACTGTCTGATATGTTTCAAAACAGAACAACAAACACTGCTTTCATTCACCTTTCTGCTCACTCAAGATAGTGAATGCTGTTCATCACTTATGCAGAGATGATCCTTCTCACAGCTAATCAGACAACTTACTAAAATTTAACTAAAAATTTCTCCAGTTGGAGAGATATATAGTCTTGACAATGCTCAGAAATATTCAGAAAAAATAATATTTGGAAAATAGCAATAAATCTGGAAAAAAACCCTTTATTTACATTATTTTCTAAACAGAGAAATTTTTTTAAAATATTATTTAATAAGACTTCCAAGAGAATGAAAATGAAACTGTACAGCAAATGAAGATTAAAAGACATTTATTGCCTGATATATAATACAAAATTTTTCTTGCATATTGCAAATTTTGGGTAGATTATGTCTTCAGACAACTAGAAGAAGCTTCATGTTCCCAAAGTCTTCAGGTTCTCATGGGAACTTGAAGAAGCATGGTACTTGCTGAAGAGACAACAAACCAAAGGACAATCATCCCGGAGATTTCTAGAGTGGTTTGATGAAAATTTCCTGCCAGGAGTGTTGGAAGAACCAAGAGAGGCTTTGTCTGCTTGATCTCATGCTTAAAAACATGGAAGAATCAGTGTGAGGGACAGTATTGGATGCAGGTGATCAGTTTCAGGATTCACAGGGAAGAAGATCAAGACAGAAAAGTTGGATCTTAATCCTGGATTTCGTGTAAACAGAATTTGATCTTTGGCATTCCAAGATCTGCTTGTAAGAATCCCAAGAATGACAGTCTCAGAATGCAGTCATGGAATGTAATCATGGAATGCAGTCACAGTTCTACAAATGCCAAAACCCACCTGGACTGAGTCCAGAAAGCAATCCAATCCTTCCTTATAAAAAGAAACAAGAGGGGTTTCTACAGATATATCAGCAGAAAAGAAGAAGACTAGGGAAATCATGGGAATGTTGTAGGAGGCAGGGGTGGAGAACTGCTGACAAAGGATGTAGAGAAGGCCAAGTACTCAGTATCTTCTTCAATTAGGGTCTTTATGGGTAAGCCCTCAGAAAAGTGAGTTTTCTGAGACCAGTGGGAAAGTCCGGAGTAAAAAGACTTACACTTGGTGGAAAAGGATCATGTTAGGGAACATTTAAAAAAACTGGACATATATAAGTTGATGAGACTTGGTGAGATGCACTTGCAAAATGTGGGGGAGCTGACTGATGTCATTGTGAGGTCAGGTCATTCTTGATAATCTTTGAAAGCTTATGCTGGCTGGCAGAGAGGCCTAAGGTTTGAAAGAAAGCAAATGTCACTCCTCCCTTCATAATGGACAATAAAGAGGATGTGGAAAACTACAGGTTTATCAGCCTCATTAGCATGTCTGTGAAGATGATGGAGAAAATCTTTCTGGAGAAAATACTCAGAAATTTTTTTCAAGTATTGAGGTCAAGAAAGATCCTTATATTAGTCAGCATGTATCTGCAAAAGGGATATCATCTTTGGCCAACATAATAGCCTTCTATAATGAGAAGACTAACTTAATGGAAGAGGGAAGAACAGTGAATTTTGTTTACTTTTACTTTAACAAGGTTCTCAGCATAATCACCCATAACAGCTTCACAGACAGACTTACAATATATGAACTAGATCTGTGAAAAATAAGGTTAATTGAAAACTGGCTTACCTATCAATTAAAAGGATTTTAATCAGTGCCAGCAAGTCCAGCCACAGGCCAGTAACTAGAGATGTATCCAAAGGACCTCTTATTGTTTAATAATTTCATTAATTATGTGTACGATAGAATAGTGTGCAAGTCTGAACATTGCATAAAGGAGGAGTTTCAATAAAGTAGAAATTCGTGCTGGCTTTCAGAATGACTTCAACGGGCTGGAGAGATGGGCCAACAGGAAGGACATGAAGCTGAAGAAAGGGAAAGGACAAGTCCTGCACCTGGGGAAGAATAGGTCCATGTCCCAGTCCAGGCTGGAAGCAAACCAAGTGGAAAGCAGTTTTGCAGAGAAGGGCATGGGGGTTCTGGTGGACTGCAAGCTGAACTTGAGCCAGCAGTGTGTCCTCTCAGCTAAGAAAAGCAACTTAACCTTGATTGCATTAGGAAAAACACTGCCAACAGGTCAGGAATCTTTCCCCTTCGTGCTGGGTCCTGTTCTGGTCTCCCCAGTACGAGAGAGATCAAGAGTTAATAGAATACGATCCCTAGTTAATGGCCTCAAAGATGATTAAGGGATTGAGCATCTGTCATATGGGGAGAGGCTGAGACACCTGGGGCCACTCAGATGGAGAAGAGAAAGCTTAGCAGAATCTGACAGGGAGGAAATGGAACAAGACTACCAGTGGCAGCCAGTAAGGGGAGAGGAGGCTTTGAACACAAGCTGAAATTAAATATATTACCTTTAAATATGAGCAAAAAGTTATTCCTGACTGTAAGCATAATTGTACACTGGAAACAGCTGAGCAAGGGAGTCTCCATCCCTGGACCAACTTCTCTAGCTGCCTCTTTTTTTGTGCAGGGGCATCGTATTCAAGAGTCTCCAGAAAGCCCTTCCACCTGAAGAAGGCCTTCGATGCAGCAATTTAAAACCTCAATTATTCTGCCACATGATTCTTTTATGATAAGCCCACAGGCCAGTTGTACTTATGCCAAATTAGCATTTTTAATAGAGATGTTAATGCACAAAATTGCTTATCAGTTGGACATATCAGAAATTTCTGTTGATCCACCTGAGCCCAAATGACCCAGCCAGTTAGAGTGGTTACAGTATAAAGAAAATGATGATGGTAACCACTCTGTTAAGCTGTTTTTCATTCCCTGGGCTTACCAGCCAGCAGTCTACTTATGGGTAAATGTCATAAGACAATCTTTGGCATAAACCCATCATAAGTAGAACTTGTACCTTCAAAACCAAAGCACTACAGATTTGGTCTGTGGTGGTCAGTGTTGCCCAAGGAACATTGACTACAGATACTTTACCAATTTTCAATGTTTTCATGCAATGTTTTCAGGTAAGTTTAAGGTAATGTATCCTATTACCACCAAGCAAAACTCCTACAGTCATTGCTAAAAGGAAACTCTAAGATTTTGTCATATTTTTTCAACCTAGGATTAGATTTCCTAAGTATCTGGAAAAACAATATGTTGTGTGATCAGCCATTGTTTTGGCTCTGAGAATTCATGAAAGACAGATCACTGTATAATTGTCAGTATACACTTCAATATTCAGAAGAGCTAAGTTCAATGATACACAGTGTCACACCTTGAAGAAGAAAAAGGTAGAAGGGAAAGCTGATAAATTTGTCCTCAAGACCATATGTGTTGTTTCCTTTCATTTATATTTCATTTTTCTTGAATTCACATTTTTTCATTCTAGCAGTCATAGAAAGACAGTGTTCTGGAATAGAAGCAAAAGGAAGTATTTATTTAATTTTCTTTAGAACTATATTTTATAGAAAATTTCTAATGATATCCATAAAATTATTAGCAAAATAGGATTGCTATAGATTTCAGCAATGAGAGGCTTGTTGTCTAAGGGGGTTGAAACAATGAAAGAATGAAAGGTTCCTGGTGCGCAACTTAACCAATGTCTTAATCATAACTTTTCCAAACTTTGACCAATCAAAAACTTTTCCAGACTTTGACCAATCAAAATTCTCATTCCAAAGCTCATCCTGTATGTCTGTGTTAACCTACTTATTAAAAAAAAAAAAAAAAATCTAACATAGCAGAATAAATATTTAAACCATTATAGAAGATATGTGAACACGACATTATCATCCTATACCCCAAACCATGTAGGGAAAATTCCAGTAAGATGAGTCAGTGTGATAGCCCCTTTGGGTTGGTTTTATGATTTTTATTTTTTGATTATTCTATTGCTGCAGTGATTAGGATTTCAAGCAATGAGCTAAAACAATGCATTACTAGACTGGCAGTCAATCAGATCACTATCACTTCAAACATCATTTAAGAAGATCTACATTTTTTATTATTTATATAGCTCCATAGTTCATGGTGCTACATAGAACAAATCAAAGACAGATTCCCTGCCCCCTAAGAGCTTACAGTCTAGGCAAGTACAAGAACAACAGGAGAAGATAACACAGGCAGGGGACAGAGAAGAGTAGAAAATGAAAATAAAGACAATTAGATTACAGTCACATGAAAAGCTAATGTTTTTATCCTGGTGGATACAAACTGGGGAGATGAGGTGTTTGAGTAACTTCCTTTTTAATTAGAACTATTTTTAAAGGAAGGCCAGAAGAAAAGGGCTTTGAAAATAAATTTCATACTGTCTGAGATGCTTGTAGGAAGGCAGAGAGGTAAGACTGGAACAGAACAGGACACTAGCATGTTTGAGGTTGGAAATCAATGATCTTCTAAGGAAGAGAAGCCAACCTCAGCGACCCTTTGTTTTCCAATACATCCTTGAAATTCTGACAGAAAAACAATCGTTTCTGTACACCTAGTTCTGCCTTAAATATTATATCTGTACACATTTGGGGCTGTGTTGGATAAAACATTCATTCCCTTAAATGGTAGTTCTAACACTTCTTTCAAAGGAGTATTTCAGTTATCCTATTTGTGTTTTTTGATGTATTTGGAGACTAAGTGAAGTTGTGTCTGAAGTGCTTCCCATTTTTCTAATATCCTTAATATCAAAGCAATAAAACATTCTTTTGTAGCATAATGTTTTACATCTTAGTATGATATTACCTCTGCTCATTATCCCTTTTCCCTGAAAACATTTTTATTTAGTAGAATATTAGGGCATTTCTCCTATTGTGGCTTTGGATTTTGGCACAGTATGTTTTCTTCCCTGATAAAGTATGTTTTTTCAATTGTGAAATATTAACAAGTTAGTGTAGTGGGACTAAACTGCGTTATTTTGGGGGTTGTGAATGCTCTATGGATGAAATCAAGAAAGATTAATGAACAGAGCCTCAAGTAAGAATAAAATTAAAAAAAAGGTTATTTCAAATCTATACTGAATTCTCCAACTGAAAATTGAGACAGAAATTTCAGAAAGAAATATCACATATAAAATCTGCCAGATACTCCCTGTATATGTCTGTACTTCTGTTTATATAAAAGGGGAATACCATTAAAAAGGCCTGCTGATGTCTATAATTGGGCAAATCCTCATTCACTGTAAAGCATCAGAGATCTCTTGATTTCATCCAACCATCTGGCTCATTATTTTCACTGCCAGTCCTCCACAAATAACATTTATAAACAACATAAAAGGGGTTTTCTCCTTTTATTTCTAGTTATCTATTGCTATACAACCATGCTGAGGCAACCTGAAGATATAAATAGTGTGTTTTTTGTGTCTAAAAGATGTCTATTTTCATTGAAACAGACACGGGGGAAAAAAGTCCTGTTCAATTTTTACCTCCAATTGTCATCCACCAGGCAGCGTCATTTCACTGTGCTATAACTGCTTTAAAATTCTTCTTTAGAGTGACATTTAAGGTCAGAGAAGCACCCATCATCCTGTCCTGAGAAATCAGCAGACTAATGAAGCTGTTTTATGAGACCAGATAAAGCAGTTATATATGGATTCTGAATCTTCGTGGGCCAGATCGTCTTTTGATTTTTGCTGGGAAGTTCCATCAGTTTTAATGACAGTACAGAAACTTACACAGCATGAAAATTTCTGAATGTTGGGATAAGCCTTTCATAGGCCTTTCCATACAAAGAGTTTTTCTTCAGAATTGAGGACTTTTTTTGCAGCACTACAAAGAAAATGAAGCTTTTGAAGAAATTTAAAGAAATTGGTCTTTTTCAAGTACAAAACTATCAGTAGTATTTTCCACTCTTTTGTGGGTCAGGTCTTTATTAGTCAATTTTCTGTAAATGTCTTAATGCAGAAATAATTACTAATGTACAACAGAGTAACAACATGAGTTAGTGTATGATTTTTGAAAAAAACCCATTATACTACTGTGAATCTGTGGAGCCATGCATTTCTAGTCTTGATCTTTAATACAAATCTCCTGTTATTTTGCATATTTCCCTCAATAATGGAAGGCTGAAATTCTGACCAAAATCTTAATTAAGCTATACTACCTGCATGATAGAAGTTTTGTTCCTTGGGGAACTTTGACCCAATAAAATATTTTGGACATATTCTGCACTCACTGTTACTTTGGCTCACAAAAAGCTTAATGAGACTTAGTCTTAAGCATCGAGGTGAGAATGAAATCCTGCTTATTTCAACATCCTCAACGGAGAAAAGAACGGTGTGTTTGAATATAATACAGCATTTTATTACATGATTTTACAAATTTTATTGTAAATCATCAATCAAATGCAATAGCCAATTTTTTCCATTCCAAGCCATCATAATTAGGAGTTTTCATTGTGTTATGACAGTAACTCTTTTCCCCTTTGTGTTTTAAAGAATTAACTTAAATATAAATTATGTACGTTTACTCATTTCCAGAAAAATTGCTGAAAGTGTTTTTATCCTCTTTATACTTCAGACAAAGATAACCTGTTCTTTGTTATCACATAAATGGGGATGAAACTCACAAATATAAGAGAATTTGCTTTCTCAGTCCCTGCTCACAATGGAAATGGCCAGCTCAATCTCTATGAAGATTTATGATAACTGGGTAGTAGACACAAACCTCCCATTTACCCCCAAATTTCATTATATAATTTCTACAGTTTGGATTATATATCTTGTATTTCTGTGCCATCATCTTTACTCAACCAATGATTTATTATCTATGATTATTTGGTTTTGGGGGTTAAAGTCTTTTTTTTTTTTCCATATAAAGACTATCTTAATAATATTTTTGGCCCACATAACTTTCCTACATAGTCCATACTATACATTTCTTGTTGAGAAACAAATAAATTTACAGTAGACAGAGGTGCAAGATTCAGCATCTTTAGGGCAAGATTTCAAAATGCTATGTCCAGGAACTCACCACAGTCAGGACATATAAGTTAGCTTTGAAGCAGCTAAGAGCCAAATCCTGCAAATATTATCACAATGTGCTGCAGTGGCTTCTGCCAGAAATCCCAGCCAACTCTCTTGTCACAAATTTAGTGGCAAGAATCATCAGGATAGGGCACTAAGCTGAAGCTAAGTATCAGTACTGACACAAAGTACTGCACATATGTTGCTCAAATCACTCAGCAAAACCAAACCAACTAAAACTGACATAAATTTAATGCTTTCTTTTTTTTTCTTTTTTTTTTTAATTTTGTGCATTGGATTCAAACAGCAAACTGAGTGCATATTAACTTCTATCACAATGTGGTCAAGAGGTCTGTGTCTTTTACCATTTACACACAATTGTTCATGACAACATGTTATCAGCTTAGTGGAAGCCAGGGGTGTAGCATGGTAAGCAGTGGTGGTAGTGCACCTATTTTTTTTATATTATATAACTTGAAAATATGTCTCTTCTAAGATTCCTTTTTCATGATAAAAATAGTTTTCACCAAACGTTGGTGGTGCGCACGCACTACCACTCATGCTTGGCATCACACCCCTGACGGTAACACATGTTCTTATTTAGTTGATAAAAAGTATTACAAAAATTTCCATACAAAAACTATTTTCATAGAAATCTTGCATTTCCACAAATTAACCTGAACATTTTTTTTTTTTTTGGGAAAAAAAAAACTGCTCAAGAATATTGTTCATTTAGTACTGTGACTGTATTGAAAAATGCAGTTCTCCTTTAAGTTCTTGACATTCACTTCTGTTAGGTGACCCATCCCTCTTCCAACATTAGCGAGAATCGCACAGGCTCCATTGAGTTCAATTAGTAGCAGGAACAAGTGTTTCAAAACCCATTCAGGCTAAAATGCAAGCCCTCCATGTGTGAAATACACTGCTTCCCACCCCCCTCCCTCTTTTCACAATTATAGAAAAGAAAATCAATTGCTTATGTTTAAAGTTTGTAAGATACATTCCTTTGTACTAAGGAAAGTTTCATTCATCTAAAAATTGGGTCAAAATTCTGGAAATATTTTTGTTGGTTTTTAGATCAAAGTTCCAACCCAGATTTTTTTTTTGTAATTATTATTTATTTACTTAGTTCATTGTCACAAAGTGTCAAAAAAAAAAGCAGGTGAGCATCCTCATATTTATTCTTCTATTCATGGGATTCATCTTTCTTCACTTTTAACATTTATTCCATCCAGAAAGATCATATCACCTTGTCCAGATGGCAGTTTCAGTCTACCAGCAGTTACCAACTTTTCTGTGCTGGGAAGTTCAGAAGAACATATGTTTCTTGTTCCACTACAGTTCTGAGATATTCCTTTTACTAGACTCCTGTGGTTTGTATCATCTTGGGCATTTATTCTCCCTTTTCTGGCAACTGTTGAACTTCAAAAGGAACCTGTCACTTCTCACTGAGACTGCATTTGAAACCAGCCACAAAACTCACATGGAACATTCATTCATTCAGAATGGTGGAAACCCATGACAAACAGTGTAACCCTGCATAACTTGGTTGATCCATGATGCTTGTGATTCGAGTCTGGCCATTGCAACTGCTGAGATCACAGAGTCTCTAGTTCATAGACACAGCGGCATGAGGTAACTCATTTTATTTTGCACTTGTTGCATATTTCCACAGGAAACATTCTCGCAAGGTTGTTTGGAAAAAAGACGACAGTTTGTGCTTGGGGTATTTGGCTTCCCAGCTCTATGCCATGGTTTCTTTGCCTGGCAACCTTCTGTCGTTAAATGTGTGCATGTTGATAACTTCTTCTGTTTTCACAATAACAGGGGCCTGTGGCTTATGTTTTAACCGACGCTGACACTTCAGAGACATCCTTAGCTCCTCTACCATGGCACTACAGAAGGACCTCTACAGAAGGAAATAGAGGAACAAGAAAAAGAAACAGCTGTAAGACATTACTAACTGCAATGTCTAGAAGCAGATTCACTGTACTGGCACACACTTGTCATTTTTTTTTTGCTCCAGTCTGAAGCTCAAAACAAATTGCTGGCCTTATTATATGCATCACTATATATGAATATTATTATTTAATAATAATTAAAATTACTTATCAAACAGTGTAAAAATCACCTTGCCTGTACAATTGTTTTTCTGGCAGGTACTAAGTCTGGATGCATATTTTACATAAAACTACTTCAAGCAGATTTTCTGTCAACATGTTAGCTTTACAGTACAATATCTGAATGTTACATATCTGTTCGGCATTCAGTAGAATCTCCTTAGTCATATTTCAAAATGATAATTGCATTTCTATGAGACAAAAGTGAGAGTTCTTCCACAAAAACATGAAGTTTTAGTATAGGGAGTTTACCTGAATTCTTCTTTAAATACTGTTAAAATCCAGATCTATTACTGTAAACTGATATTTACTCCATAATTTACAATATCTTCTGTGTATAAACACTTTTACCCCTACTGATCATCATTTATGGATTATGCGTTTGCAAAAAAAAAGGAAACCAGCAATTCAGTTTCATTGATCTTCATGAAAAATATACTATTAAAAAAAGTTTATTAACATGTTTACATCAAATCCTCAAAGCCCTTTTTCCAGTTTGCAGTGCAAGCAATTTGAAAAGTAAAATAAAATCTCCCTATTCCTTTAGTCTGACTGAATTCTCAACTGTTAATTGTGTACTAAGCAATTAACCTTCTCTCAGAGCAAGAACTGCAGTATCAAATGACATATGGGAGTAAGGGAAAAATGTCTTACTTTTGGGTTCTGCATCATAGTTTAACCTAAACATTTTCCAGCTAATGGAGAAATATACTAACTAAATAACCCATCCCAGAAGCTGAGGTGTTAAGCCAAGCCTCTGACAATTGCTCTCAGCCAAAGAAAATTTGAGGGGTGGTCCAACCCTTTGCATTTTTCTCTCTTAATAACTAATTTCCAGGTCAGGGACATGATTAGGGGAAAAAAGGCAAATGAACAAATAAAAACAAACAACATATCAAACAAGAACCAAAAAAGTCAAATCACCTAGAATTACTCTATCTCATGACCAATTTTTGATTTTGTTTGATTAGTGGTAGTCAATATATAATTGCCTCATTTGGCTTTCAAATAAAAACCCTGTTTTATTTCTGAACTGTTATATCTTCATTACTCATACAAACCTGAAGCTTGGAGATTAGATCCAGATAATATTCAAACATCGCACCCAACCTAGTTCATTGAGAACCTAGATTGAAGCTGTATACATAAAAGTCTTCATTCAGCCTCCAGCCTCCAAGGCTGAAAGCAGTAAGGCACTCAGCTTTCCCCATTAAATTTTACAGCTCTGTCATTTGGCAATAGCAGAAGTTCTGTGAAACACACTGGTGCTTGGCTTAGGTGTGGATCCTATTAGGATTCTCATTCCATGCATGGTTATCAATCCAATAGGTATGCTCTGAAAGGACCTAAAAAGCCAAGATCCTTTAAAAGTGTGGCGACTGCTAAAGAATACGGGGCAGATACCCTTTTCTTCAGTGCAGCCAGCCAGCAGCTGGAGAATTAGAGCTGAACATAAGTCACATTCAAGAGTGTCAATAGAATAGCATATTCTGCCAGAGAGATTTAAGCCTGTGTCTCAGTAAACAGCTATAACCTACAGGCATTAGACCTGTAGGTCACTTGCAGTTGCTGCCTACTGATCCTGTTCCACTTGGCTTGGTAGCAGTTAACAGAGGCATAGAGAGAGAAAGGGAGACAGGGAAAACATGAGCTGTTCTGTAGACTAGGAATGAGAGCACACAGCAGCAAAGGAAGGGCTTCAGTAGTAGCTCCTGTTTCAGTGAGAACTTCAATGGTTATACATAAAATTCCATTTTGTGCAGAAGTGTGCAAATATGAGTTGTCTTAATTAGGAATTAGAGCGGAGCATGAATCCAACAAAGCCTGAACAAATGTCCTTTTCCCCCATCCTTTGCATGAATAAGGAAATGGGCAGGTAGGAAGCAAAGGAAACTATAATCTAGCTCTGGGTGTGATACACTTCCTTTGAAGCATTTCTTTCTCCTGCTGAGTTTGAAATAAAGGAATAATGCCCACTCAACTTACAGTAGAAATGATTTTACCACCTACAACTAAGAAAAGTTTAAGTTGTGAATCCAGAGGAAAAGAAGGGATATTTCTCTGGTTCAGAATCAAATTTACGTCCTTCAGAGGCGAAATTTGGCATTTCTGGCTGAAGCGAGCTCTGCAATGTGCACTGGGTTGACATTCAAGACAGCTTCCTTTGGAATGAAGTGGCTAAAATTTCTGATTGAATGATCTGAATGCATATGTCAGATCTTAATGCATAAGGTATCTTTGCTGACCATTGTGTAGAAAGAAGAAAACTGTACCTCCTTATCCTGCTATACTTTGAAGGAAAATATTCAATTCTCTTAGATTATCCCTTTTTTCTGATAAAGTGCTGTTGCTTAACATCAAAACTGCCATTATGATTCTGAAATTGAAATTAACCCTGAAATATTTTTAAAGGGCAAGATTTAATTTAGTATTCCCTAATGGCTTACAGGCTAAATTGCTAAGGCTTGAAGATCTTGGCATTTCCACTATGTGAGGAACCTAGCATATAACTCAGGAATTTCATAGGGAATGCATTAAGAAGTAAATGGTGTGACTCAGTGCTGCACCACTTGTAGCCATGATATGGCTCTTACCTCTGGAATTCAAGACCTAGCTAAAAGATTCTGAGGAACAAAATCCTCCTAAATTTTAAAATGATGCATTAGCTCTAAAAACTTTCAAGATTGTGTTCTTTGTCTTTTTTTTTGCCAAGGCATCTAGGACAGTGCCAAATTAGAACATATCCTTTTCTAGATTAATCAATCTACCAAAAGCTTTGCAAAAATCTGCAAAGGGTATAAATTTTTAGGTAATATCAGTAGAAAATGGATTACAACCAACATCCAAGAGGTGAGAAGATACATGTCAACATTCTGAAATACCCTGAAAATGATATCTCAAAAAATTTGACAACACATTTAATCTGAGAATTTTACCTGGATATGAAAACTCATTAAAAGGGAAATGTTTTAATTACTGAAAGTCTTAATAAAGCAGGTAACATAACTTTGAGAGAGTTATTTTATATACTCTTCCATCCTATGTTTTCAAAATATTTTTTCTAAATTTTAATGTGATCTTGTACGTGCATACATTAATAAAAATATTGTTTCTGATTAGGAGTATTGTTACATATCTTCTGCTTGTTTGTTTGTTTCAAATTTTACTCACTGAAATAGTATGTATTTTAAAAATATAATTTCAAGGCTATGTAAGAGTTTGTGATTCAGATCTTTTTTCTTCTTTGGGTCCTATTTGAAAAATACAGGGAAGAGTTTTAACGCATACTAAAAAAGTAATATTCAATAAATTTTAGAAAGTATTTATAGTTTACTTTTTAAATTGAAAATAATTTTTTTGGTCTAATTTCAATTCCAATCTCTGTAGTCTCCATTTTCTATACCGTTAAACTTTGTGTTCTTTCAGTGTTAGGATGCAATTTTTTGAATAGTAAGACATAAAAACAGGAAGTACCTCTAGAATATTTTTTTTTTGTGACAGATAAAAGACATTTTCAGATACAATTTTAGAAAAGATACTCCGATGTCTTGATCCTTGTTATTCAATTGCTAAGGGAAAACAGCATAACATTTACAGAACTGAAGGGCTACATTTCAAAACTGTTCTCCATCATGGAATTGAGCACTTTTTTTAGTATATATTACAAGACTCTCCACTTAATTCAAAGAAAATAACCTCTTGCTCCCAACTTACCTTCTACACTGCAGGCATGTTACAAGAGCATCAGTTATTATCGATTTCTCACTAACCCTTACAAAATCTTAAGTTGTCTTCTTAAACGCTACCAGAAAGTAAATGCTGCCTCCAAGTCATCTTAGATATAACCAAATGCTAGAAGAATTTAAGGACTGCAAGAGAATACAGCTCTCTAAACCATAGTGCCCATAAGTGCATCTGTTTTGTTGCAGCATAGCATGATAAAACATTACCAAAAAAGTGTACAAAAGATCATTTTAAACAGAACCGTAGTTCTTACCCTTTGAAAACAAAACAATTCTTAAAAAAGTTCATCTCCTTAAGACAAATAAAGAAGTAACTGACACCTCTGATATTCTTTGCCACAGCTGACATCTCACAAGTCATGGAGAATCAAGATGAGAATTTTGCAAAATGTTACCACTGCTTATTAGACAGATTATGCATGACTTTTCTGCATGAGAAAAAAACCCGTGGCTTTGCACAAGTGTATTAATATAAAAGGTAGATAATACTTACACCTCTTTCATTATTTTGCTTTATGGGAATTTAGAAAGCTAATTAGAAATCATAATAGCATCAGTTAGACACATAATTATGAGACTATTACCATAGATTTTTCTTTTAACAGCCTACAAAGAGCAACAGGAAGAGAGAACAGCATGCCTGCACCACTCTAAACATTCTGATTTAAGTGATTAATAGTCAGTGTGTTTTAATTTTTAAAAAATCTCCAATTGGTGTTTTATTTTTTTCCCTTCTTTGAGGCAGATAATATAAAGATGACTGTCAGCATTCAACAGAAGGATCTAAGATTTACTGATAAGGTCATTACTTTCAGTCTTGTCTGTCAGACATCATTTGAAGACTTGTTTAATTATCTTAAAGCAGTAACAGCAATAGCCCTGTATTGTCTTGTTGTGTTATGGGTCACTGTTCTAGCATCCAGGAGGACATAGCAATCAAACTGGTTTTTGTCTTGAAGTTAGGTGAGAATGAATGCACAGTCCTACCCTGACTCTCCTTCCTAATCACTTTCTGATTTCTATGCCACTCCTTCAGGGATTTTAAATATGTGTGTGGAAAACCTGTCAATCTTAAACCCTCTAGGCAGAAAAACAAATTCTATCAAAATGTTGGCTTAGGATCACAAAGAGATGAATAATTAAAGAGAAAATAACCTCAGAAAAAGTGAAATCATATATCACAGTAGTTGGAGTACAATCATTTCAAAGTTGAAGGGTACATGTAATGATCAGATTTTTAGGTTGTTTAGTTATATACCTATTCTTAAGTATGATTGTAGATCAAAGTTGCACATGTGCATATTATACATATCTATATATGCATAATATAGTAACATCACAAATATTTTCCTTCTGGCTTTTCTGATGCAGTACAGTTTAAATCCATAGCAAGTATAAAGCACAAGTACACTCCAGATTAAATTCACAGCAATTACCTGAACAAATCACCAGTATATTCTCAGTTTTAGATTAAGCAATTATTTGGGGTTTTGGTGGAAATGGAACAAGCAACCATTTTAGGAAGTTATTTTCAGACCAAAATATATTATAGACAAAAATATATGTCACTTGTATGAAACAGAAATTTCACTGCCCACTCAAATGAAGACAATAATATCAAGCAAAGAGAAAATTTTAATTCCATAGGTAAAGCTTTGTGTTCACCATAGTATCTACAAAATCACCACCAGTAGAGTAGTTCCAGACAGCTTGATGAAGCATGAGGGCCTTCACCTTGTAACTGAATGCTGGTGGTTTCAAGGACTTTAGTAGCTATTTGACAGAGAGGATCAAAAAAAGTCTGATGGGACTGACCCTTCCTATAACAAAACAACACTGAAACAATTTTCTCCAGGCTGAAAATTCCTTTCTCGCTGAGTTTTAGAGTTATGAGAAGAACTCAGATGACACACAGGACCCCACTGCAGGCCACTTCTTGTGCCTATTGTGTCTCCCTGTGGGACAATAAAATTTTAGCTTGCCTTAAATAAATTATCAACTGGTGTCAAAAAAAAAAAAAAAACAAAAACATATAAAACAAACAAACCAAAAAAAAAAACACTCATGAAAGAACAGTTCTGCCACTCTCAAATTCGAAAATTTATTTCCTAACAGAACAAAATTCACTCTGGTGGATGACAGAGACTTCCAGGAAAGAAACACTTAAGTTCATTTAAAGTCTTCTGAAACTATTTTCCTTGTTTCCACCCTGACAGCTACCCTTCTTCCTGTGGTTGATGGGGAGCTTCTATTAGTGCAGAAAGCTTTTTTCAAAGTGGTTTTGTTTGGCTCTGCCAGCAGCCTTTCTGGCCATCACACTGACCATGATGTTTTTCTGACTCACCTGTGGACCTAGGCTGGGGCAGAAGGGATTGCACTTGTGTGGTTCCACTCTTTCCTCTCAGAGAAATCCCAGAGGATGTCATAGGGCAATTGCTCACCAGCCCCGAGGGCTCTCTCTCATGCAGGATTCCACAAGGTTTCATCCTGTCATCTCTCCTTTCAACATGTATATGAGGCCACTGAGGAGATAATGAAATAATTTGGGCTGTGGTGTCATCGACACGCAGATGATACACAGTCCTACTCCATTGTCAGACCAGGACTGTGCAGTCATTTTGAGCTTCCAGTGCCTGGCTGAAATAGGGGGGTGATGGCAATTTAACCCCAGGGAGAGAGGTGTTGTGTTGGACAGGCAAAGGCAAGCACTCAGAAGGTATCTTCTATCCTCATTTTTCAGTTCAACCTCTTTGAGGAAAGGCTGACAGTCTCACATTTCTCTAGGTTTGGGTCTGTGTTTTCAAACTCAGAGTGGCAACAAGTGCTATTTGTCATTACTGTGTCAGTCAGAGGCAATAATTTCTACTGATATAAATCTTGTGACACCAGTCCAGACCTTCTTCTAGAACACAGCACTGCTGTCTCGTGTCCCTGGGCAATGGCTGCACAAGACTGGCAGGTGTTTAACAAGGACTGAGATCAATTAATAGTACTTCAGCCATGTAGCTGTCACTGAGAAAATAAATAACAGAATATATGGCATTGCCTAACTGGTTTAGAACCATAACCATTGCAATGTTAACAGGTGTGTATTTTGCAATTACATCTGTGCAGATATTTTTCTGCCTTTCAGCAGAGGAGATCCTGGTTGTGCTGAGTCAACTCCCAGAGACCTGGCACTCTCAGCCACAGGATGTGAAGGGTCATTCACCTGTTGAATCATCTTTGATCCTACCTCTAAATTCATTCTTTTTGTCAAAGGAATGTCAGGTTTGTTGATCACCAAACATGGTGAAAGAAGTGATGATGATATGTAATGAATGCTGTGTAGTACCAATCTGTTTGGATTAAAATGTTTTGTATAACATGATTTGAAAATAAATAGTTAATTTTACAGAGATGTTTTAGAAAATAAATATAACCTTTCTTACCTGAATTCTAAACAGCATTTTTTTCAGAGTTTGCTCAGATTAAGTCCTCTGTACTTTATTCACTGTAAAAATTTATACTAGTTTTATAGTTCAGTGTGATAGTATGAACTCAATGAGAAATTTGGCATGGCCTCAAATCATATTGAACAGAGAGAGACTGTTAGAATTAACTTAATGCCAAGGTTTTCTACTGTTTTGGAAACACTGTTACAGCCAAGTTGCAGTACATAATAACAAAATATTTAGCACCCATTTCTCTGCAATTATATGGTTTCATCTGACAATCAAGGACATTTTCTCAATCTAAAAGGTAGTAGGAAATGCTTGTTGTTATTTTGCTGATCTATATAAAATTCAAAGCAAATAAATCAGCTGAACTATACTGTATTTGATACTACATTTAATTATAGCATAGCTGATCAATTAAAAATCAAAAGTTTAATGTTTTATATTTAAATAATATATGCTAAAGTAATATTTATAGGAAAATAATGAAAAAGAAAGACACAAATGCTTTATGATCTGACATTTTTTCCACTGGAATGAAAAAATATTTTTATCAGAGGATAAAATAATCATATAATGTGTTTCTTCTTTCTATTGATAAGTGAAGGTGAACCATATTTGGTGTAAAGGAAACAACATTTAGACGTTTCCAAAGTTTTTTTATCCAACTGCAAATTCTTGTCAAACTTAAAATATTCCATAAAAATTTAAGATCTGATCTTTGATCTTTCCATATAGTTCTATATGGAACTATAGTGAACTTCCTGAACTTGTGTACTTGAGTATTTATCAGCTTTACAAACACTCGTATATTTTCAGTTGTTTTTTGAAAGACACAAATTAAGACATTAAAAATGCCTCAGAGAAAAAAAAGGTCCACTACCAAATAGATAGTGGTTGAGCTGCAATCAAAAATCCAAATAGAATTCTTGGTTTTAGTATTTTATTGTTTGCAAATTACTTTAAAAAGCTACAGCTGGTAACTTGTATTTTTCCATTTTTTTTCTTCTTCTTTTTTTCTTCTGTTAAGATGTTTGGAGATGTGGATTGGATTTTGGTTTTGGGGAGGTTTGTTTTGTTTTGTTGGCTTTTATAATAATTCCTCCCCTTAGAAAATATTCTCTAATATGTACTTACATGGTTTTCAAGAGGGTATTTAATTAAAATAATATCCAAAATTCACGTAATCTCTACACCTACACACACACACAAATTAACCATACAAGTTTGTACATGCTCATACAGTGCTCAGGGAACTACATGATGATAGAAGCTCCTAATTTTCCAACAGCATATCTGCAGAGTGCAGTGTTCTAATGTTGGAAAAACATTTTCTTCCATGACCTGTTCTAGCCACTGCTTTTTGCAGCCAAAAGTACAATTTCTGGGGTTACTCCATTAAAAAATGTGACACAAAAATCCAGACCTACATCACTGACTGGAGTTCACATAAAAGCTACTTGGGATATAAATCCCAAAGCTTTTACTTCAATTTACCAAGAATGTCCACATTCTTTTGTTTCCTGTAGCCTGAGGAACAGGCTTTTCAACTTTAAAATCTTTTGAACTCGTCTCCCCCTGGAAAAAAATCACTAGGCTGAGATTTACTTTGGTATTGTTCCAAAACTATTCTAAATTGCTGTCCCAAATTCAAAGACTTTTGATATTAAACTGTTAGGAATATTTTTGAACTCCAGCAAAACTGCATTTTTTTGTATAAGTGAAGAAAAGTACTTAAGTGACAATTAATTTAGTAAAATTTGGAAAAAAATTCTAAATCAACACAGCATAAAATATTATGATAAAATAAGAAGGATTTTAAAAGCTTTTCAGTTTTTCATATAAAACAATTGAAATTTGATTTTGCACTGCTGGTGAGATAACAATTTAAACAAATATTAAAATACTGACTTTCTACACATCTTGCTGACAGAGAAGCATCAAAATATTTCAGTAATTATTAAATTATTTCTGTAAGTCATTAACACATAGGAAAAGCTATATATTTGCACTTGGTTGACATGAATTCTAAAAAGCAGCATTGTAAGACATAATGAATGAAATTTATCCTAGTACAAATAGATCCTAAAGGGACCTTGGAAAATAAACTCTTGATAGCATTTACACTGACTCCACATAAACAAACTGAGAAAACTTAAATCATATTTGAGAAAAGCAAAATCAGGATTGCAAGTAACTTCATATGGTCACAGTGCAGCAGCTGTTTCAACCTATCAGCTCTTGGCCCCTCCTTGCCTCTTGAGAAGAGTGTGGGACCACCCCAATAAAACCAGGTTTGCAGATAGCTTCTCCAGTCAATGTCACCCTCTCCAAAGAAACCCTCTCCAGGATAAGCACAAGGACAACAATTTACAATGGTGACAACAAGCAAGGTCTATTTATCCATGGCACTGCCTTCATCAATACTGTGAATTTCATTCTAATGTGTTCAGCAGTGCGCATGTAGCTTCTATCACACAGCTGACTCTTACAGTAGTATCTAATCACTGTGTAAGGGTGGTATGAAAATGGAAATAATCTCAGAGGATACTTAGAAAAAAGCCCTGAACACACAAAATCAAAGGAAAGGTCAATAAATTCTCAAACTGAGAATCATCAATATATTGTGCTAAATATTAATGGTTTTCAAGGTCAATGTATTCCCTGGCATTTCCGATAATAATATGAGCAATACAAAACTAAATGTGTGAAATGGACATAAACCCATAATGCATTGATGCACATCAATTAAAAAAAAAAAAAGAGAGAAAAGACACAGTAATTGTTTTAAATGGCTTCTGTTTCTAACCTTGCTTACTCACTGCCCTCTGAGTGCCTGTTAAAATAAGGGAGCAGGTCATTCAGCAGCAAAAGCAATTATAAAATGCAAATGACTGAGCATTTATTGTCAAGATTGGCTAGATAAAAAAGGTCTGATAATAACATGTTTCCAAGTAGATGACATAATTAGATGTTTGTATCATAAACAATGGGAAATAATACAAGCCTTTAGCATTTTCAGAAAGGCTGCAATTAAACAATAGGTAAGCATTGCAGCATCAATTTTATTAAAAAGTGACAATTAAATTTCCCTCTCAGAAATTAGAAAGCACCATCTTGTGGTTTCTCTGGAAGAATACAGTCAGGTCAATCTCTGACCTACCATCTTCTCCTACCCTTTCCCACAACACTAACTGGAATATCAACATACTGCCATAGACAAGAATATGTGCTCTGCCATTCCCAGCACTTTCTCTGAAGGAAACAGTGAGACTATGTATTAGGCAAGACTAGAAGAGTTATCCAGTCCAAAACACACACCAGGTTATGGCATTATTAAAAAATGCATGTGAGGTAGAAAACTCAGAATTACTAGCAATCATAGCAAAACCACATTTAATTTTGCCTCATATCAAATTGTACCATAACCTAAACACTCTGCAGCTCATTAAAGCTGCATGAATTTTTGAGCCAGTTAGGATCAGAAAGTCTTGTTCCTGCTATCCTTACATTATAAAAACATGTTTTGAACATTTTGCAGAAAGCATTTTAAATTATTGTATTCAATTCATTTCAGGCAAGAGTCATCCAGATAAATTTGTGCCATCTCCAAAGAGATAGTTAGTCTCATATACAGGTCACAGCTCAGCATTCAGAATTTCTTGTTCTGTGGAATCTGCAGTTGTAAGCAAAACAGTTCTGTATGTAACACGTGTATATTCCTAGCTAGTGATCTCTGCTCTGGGCCCAGCTCTGCCAAGAGCTCAGTCATTGTGTCTTGTGAGATAAATTATCTCACACTGATCTTTCTCAACTCAATTGTGCAGCTGAGCAGTAAATTATTTAACATGAAAAGTTCAATAGCTTTTGTCTTCCCTGTAAATGTATGTGAAATATAAACAAGTATTAACGTACTTATTGTTTTTATTGCTTTTATAATAAATTGTAAATAAAAAACTATTTCAGAGAGGTTAATGTAATTGATGCTTATGTTATTATTAGATTAGGTAACTCCAGATATACTTTGTTGGCTGTATACTTGCTGTTTCAGTACATGTTGAGATTGAATCTAGTACTTTTTACTATAAGAAGTGTGTGACCTCTTCTCTTAACAAATAGTTAAGGTGTGTGTCTTGATTCACATTATTTGAAGTACTTAATAATTCAAAATTAATATAATATACATGTGCTATTTTTACACAGGCATACCCAGTTCCTTCCTGCTGAAGGCTCAATGAGTTTTGAATGGCTGTTTTCACATTCATTATGACTGGATTTTCTAGAAAATAGGTTGTAATTTAGGATACTTATTTTTCAAGCAAGCTAGCTTTAGTAAGTGCCAGTGACTGGCAGTCTAACTTTGATAACATCCAGGCTTATCTTTGCTTTTGATAGGTGTCAATAAGAGAGGAATTTCCCTCTGTCTGGAAAGTGTTGTGGTGGCATAAAGTCATCTGTTTCACAGAAAGTCTCAGGAGTGTCATGTTTCTTTCTGACTTTTAAACACATCAGGGGCATGGATGTTTTGAGCCATCTTTTCTTACAAGATGCAACATTTTTTATTTTAGTGAATAACACCATTTTATCTGCTGTTTTTCTGAGCTTGATTCCTTTCAAGATTTCACTCCTCCAAATAGGTTCACACCAAACAATATCTCTGTTCATGTGTAAGCTCCAAGATCAGGATGACATAAAAAATTCTAAACCCCCATATCTATATTATACAATTTCAATCTGCCTTGCCTCTCTGCTGGAAGTGAAAATGAATATTTGGTGCACATTACAAAGCAAACACTCATACACTTATATCTTGGGACACCCCATATACTCAGCAGCTGAAGTTATCTGATTCATTTTGTTTCCTTGGCTCTTAATATGACCTTTGATCTTCCCTCTTTGGAAATACTGACAAACCTATGCCAGAATGATGCTCTGATTCCTAAGGGATGAAACCACAAATGTTACCAAACTGTTGCAGGTGCCTCCTCTAGCCCCACAGGATATCCAAGGCAGCACTATTTGCATTGTTTACTCATCTCTGCAGGGACTTGCAGAGACTGGGGAGAAATGACAGGATTTCTTATCTCACCCTAGGCTGCTGTTGCTCTCTCTCCTAGGCAAAGGGGATCTGCTATTCCTGGAGAGGTTGAAAGAAGATGTTTTCTAAAAGTCTTTGGGTGCTGCAAGAAAAGTGGGTGAGGAGATGCTGGGGTTGGCCATGTGTAGGGATGCAAGCATCATCTTTGCCTGGAGTTCATTCCATAAATAAAACTTCAGTGAAATGTCAATGTTTTGCTGATATCAAGGTATGTGGGAGCAGCAGGGAGGAGATGGCAGGTAAGTGATTGGAGGCAAGGAGGAGATAAAGGAGAGAAGCCTGACTCAACTCAACTCAGCTGTTTCAGATTTATTCCTAACATTTAAAAGTATCTAAATACTTGATTATTAAACATTTCTGGTACAGATGCTTTTGGAAGGTCACATTCCTCCAGTCATTGCTATATCTATTCAACACTAATGAGCAAAAGAGTGAAAAAAAAAAAAAAAAACAAACACAAAAGAAAAATTAAAAAAAAAATCAAACCAAACAAACATACACAAACTCTTTCTCCCCACCCCCCCACCCCCTGCCCAAATCTGAAGAACTTAAAGGACACTAATCCTTATTTAGAACGTTTCTGTTTGCTTCCCCTCATACTCAACTACCAACATGCTGCTCTTGTCACATATGTATTTACACCCTGTAAAACAATGAACTCATGTAACAAAATTATTATCAAAGCAGTCCTATTTTTTAATTGAGTGTGTACTAAAAGTCCAGAAAAGCTAAACCAAATTTTACTGATGTTCATATGAGATCCATATCCATTTTAGGAATGGATAAAATTATTGATATTTACATGGGTTTCTTAGGTAACCAGTATTATTATTCCTTACAAATTCATTTCAGAAACATAACATTCCAAGAGTCTGTTAACAGAAGGAATTAGCCTGCAGTATTGTAAAGAAGAGGACCTAAAGGGTCCTTCAACAATTAAATGAATGTACCCATGTTCAAACAGTGTTTAGGACCTTGAAGCCTCACACTGCCTTAGTGTGTGTTGGAAAAAAATTCTTAACAATATATTTATAACAGGAAATTTGAGTACCAAAAAGTTGCCTCAAAAGAAGCGAAAACAAATAGTAAATTTTCTGAGTAATGACTCAAGTTACAAAAGCTTACTAGCATCATCTGGAAAAATACCAATATAAATATATCTTTTGGATTTACTACTGATTGTATTAAATTACTTTTCTAAACATAAATTTAAAAATTATCATAGGTCACAATCTCCTCAAAAGTAAAAATCAAAAAGACCTAGCAAAATCCAACAGTTTCTCTCAATGTTTAACATTCAGATTTTGCCACTGCAATAAAATAAACTATTTTATTTTAGGTTTAGACATGGGCACATACATATATAAATATTTATTTAATTATTATGCAAAAAATGATAATTTCAGCTACAAATTTTTCAATATATTATTAGTCTTAGCACATTTACAGTATTCTGGTTGTATAAATTGTAAGTACACAGCAAGTTAACAATAGGATTTTCAATATTGGGTCAGTTTGAAATTACAGGACATCATATCAGTAGTAAACCCACCAAAAAAAGAATCATGTTGATGTAATCTTTTCCAGATGTTACCAGGACAACTTTGTAAGTATAAACTCTTATAAAAAACATTTCTATAGAGACATTTTTAGACTCCGACTTTGAGCTACAGAGAGTTTGTCTTTTGAAAATCAGAATTATCTGTAGGAGATTAATTTGTTTCCCATTACAGTTTCAGATTTCTTCTTCATCCATAAAATTAACTGCAGTGAACTTCCAGGAGTAAAAAGCTGTCTTTTTTCAGGCTTGAATAAGAGGAGAAATAGTCACTTGTCCTGAAATCTGGCTACAATTAAACACATTGAAAAAAATTAAAAGCTGTAAATGTAAAACTTTAGATATTTTGCTGTCATCCTTTGTTATACAAATACTTTACTATAAGAATAAACAATAAATATGCATCACCTACACTTCACTAAACATCACAAAATGTTTAAAGTATTATTTAAATAGACCATAAATATAAAATAAGCAGGTAATGTCAATATTTACCTTTTCCAACTGGGCATTTTTTTTTGATTTATACAAAAACTCCCCAACTGCCACAAAGACAGAAAGCACCAATCCTGCTGCCAGCACGATGAAGATTCCTCCAATATTTTGAACTCCCAAAGCACTGGCCTCTTTACTTTCCTCTTCTGGGCAACCATTGCCTCTCCACCATTTCTCTTTCATCATGTGGAGCTTGCCTTCTTCCTGCAGCTGAAGAATTGCTATAGTGATCTTGTCTCTATATGGAGAACCTGAAGAGAACACAGGGAAGAAATATCGCATGGAATATATTACATGAAATATTAGTTATTCCAAATAAGAAGAAATAATAACTCATGAAAACTATATCTTTAACAGCCATAATATCAGTCAAAAAGCCATTTGCTTCTTGACACCATCACACTGGTCACATAAATACAAACCTGCTTGCTCACACCAATATATATCCAGAAAACTTGATCCAACTGGTGTTACCAGTAAGCCAGGTCACTTGATGCAACAATTCCTATCACATTTAGTCCCATGGTCTCAAAGTTCTTCATGCCCAAATATTATACTCAGCCAAAGAGTATTCTTCTTTTAACTTTTCCAATTTTTTCCTGATAAGTTTTTAAATGGGCTTCATTAGATTTAGTTTAATATATGTAAATCTACAGGCTGTTGTTTCATAGCTTGCTACCAGAAAGCTAATAAAAGTTCTGATATTTAATGAATACTTTCTCCTGTCATTTTATTAAATGAGGGAGAAACAATTTATGCTTCAGGACCAACCCACAAAAGTCTTTATTTGATAGATTTTCAGGCACTTAAAATACCTTTCAGCATGCACTTACGTATTAACAGTACCAGGTAGCAAGAATTCAGAAGGATAATATTCAGGGTGTTTGGATATCAGGGATGTATATTCTCATATTTTGATGTATTTCTTTCTCATAATCCATTATTTTAAAATGACATGATAATTTTGTAGCTTTTGAACATTTCAATATTTCAAGGGATAGTTCAAAGGCTTGTGTCATATCTTTGTGTGTAATCTGTTCTCTTTTTCTTTACATTGTGCATAAGGGCTTCTCAATGGGTATTTTAAAATGTACACTGATAATTGAATAATGGCAATGAAGAAAGCTTTTATTTTCTGGATGTTAGAGAGTAAATCATGTCAGTTCGAAGTGCTTTCTCTGTTAAGACTTGTGCAATGTTTAAGTAGAGAACAAAGCCATCATTTTTCTTGTCCTTTGAAAACAGGAACAAAAGACTCTTCATTAAAGTGGTTAAGAAATCTCAGGAAAGGAAGAAAAAGAGTAGATGAAAAGGCATGGCATCCCCTCTTTCAGTTGATATGAATGCAATTCTATAATGTATCTCTCCTCTTTTTCTCTCTATCATAATAATGCTACTTACTGGCTATAGATTTTGGGGTTTCTTTCAACTGAGTAATAAAATACATTTTCATTAACTTTTTACCTTTGGAAAAAATCCTCTGTATCCGCTAGAGAGATGCTGCCTGTTTAACTATTTAATGCACTGTGATCAGCTGTGAGGAGCTCAAGAAATGCATGGATAAGATGCTTTATAGTCTTAAAACTGTTGAAAAATATGTACACTTTTTTTTTTAATTTCTTCTAACTTATTCTATATTTCTTCAAATTCTTTTTACTTTCAATTTCTTTTCTTCAAATATCTACAACTTATCCTGAGAATGAAGCTTATAACAAAGAGCTGCTGTGCCAGTAGAGAACATAGAAAGAACTGCTAATTACAAAAGTATATTTTCCT